>NC_041215.1:15417326-15447760 GCF_002837175.3 Physeter macrocephalus | reverse complement strand
CGGGAGAGGCCACAACGGTGAGAGGCCTGCGTACCGCAAAAAAAAAAAAGTCCACAATAGTGTGTGGTTCCATTTATGTGAAATGTCCAGAAGAGGGAGAAAGAGATTAGCAGTTGCCAGGGGCTGGGGTGGGGAGTGGGGAGTGACTGCTAACAGGGACGGGGTCTCTTTTTGAGGTAGTGAAAAAGTTAGGTGATAGTTGCACAACCTGGTGAATGTACCTGAAAACCACTGAGTTATTCACTGGAAATGGGTGAGTTGTATGTCACATGAATTATTTCTCAATAAAGCTGTTATAAAAACCAATCAAGGACTGAAGGATTTCAGTTGGGGGCCCATAGCTTAAGGCCTTAGTACACAGATTCTTGTGAAGCAGCACTTTCTTGCAGCATCTGTTACCCTATTCAGGTTTCTTCTTAGGGCTTAACCATCCACTGAAATTATCCTATGTGTTAATTTAATGCAGCATCTGTTACCCGCAAAAGCACAGGCGTGCCTGCAGAGTGTCCCAACCCTGTTATGGGCTTGGCATACAGTAGCTATCAGTAAACTTGGCGATGGTGTGAAAGTGACTAATCTCTCTTAACAGAAAATGCTCCTTTTTACTGTCACCTAGAACCTGCTTAACATCAGTCCCTGGGACAACCCCTCTTAGGGAAGTTAGGGCCTTGGCAGGCCTAAAAGTCTGATTTCCAGCCTGGGAATGGGTAGGACGTGGTTGTGCGTGGTGCTGGTCTGGTCACCTCCCTGTGCAGGACTCGGCAAAATAAAGGTCGTACCTTTGGGTGACGGTAGCCCAGCTTTGGAAGCTTCTAGATATTGTTCAGTTGAAATTAAAGCATTTCTTTGGATGAGAAATAAGATCGTTTAATATAGACAGAAACCATCCATAAGTGCTGTTTTTCTTAGCTGTTGCTCTTAAATGTTCCCAAAGCCTCACAGGAGAGCATGGACTAATTTTCTAGACGTTTTACTTGGCTGCATTTTCTATTACAGCGTTTCGCTGTCTTTTCCTTTTGCCCTGTTGCCACAGGAAACAAACCCAGGCAAACTGCATGGCGTTTTTACTGACCATCAGCAGTTCAGACAGTAGTTTATGACAAAATTGCAGGCCTTAAATTAACAAATGCAAAAGTATATTGAAATGAGACTTAATTTGCATATTTGGTTGAGGTTTCAGCACTTAGGTTGTGATGTATTTTAATTAAGGATTAATTAGAATTGATAGGAATTTGCATAGTGTTATACTCCCGCCGTCTGATGAATATCTAATGTGCGTGTCAGCTGTGATTTCAGAAACCAATGAGAGTTTGCTAAAGGGATATTCCTTGTAAAGTCCTGTGGGACCGAGAAAGTCCAGTGACTTAAAACATGGCTTCATCTAGAATGTTGCTTAAAGAACTGACCTGGGGGACGTTGTCTCAAAGGTAAATGCAGGCAGTTCTCCACACCAACAGGCTGTGTTCCACGTGATCCCCCGGAAACAAGCATTTAAAGGGCCCTTGACAGTGCGGGTGGCCAGCTGGTCAGAATGCCATTGCTCAGCACCAACCCCACCTGGAGGCCAATTTAGGGGCAAGGGGGAGGGGGAGGGGGGAGTTGTCAGTGACATCGGTGATCCCCGGGTGACTCCAGTCACGCAAGAATGCCCTTCAACTTGCAAGTGGGTGACATCTCCCCTCTTTACCTTGCCCATCTGTCCCTTCCCGGGCTCTGGTCCCATCCGCTCGACCAACACCTACAGGACAGAGCCTGCCCGTGTCTCACTCGAAGTAGTGCCTCTAAAGGGTCCCCAGTAAGTCCAAGTGTGTGTGTGGTTTAGGGAGATGCTCCTTGTCAGATTAAGGAGGATTCTTTCTGTTCCTGGTTTGCTAAGGGTTTTTATCATTAACGGGTATGGTTTTAATCAGTTTGTTTCTTTTTGCATCTTTTGAGCTATCGTTTTTCTCCTTGTGGTTACTGTGATGCTTTACGTTGATAGGTTTTCATTTACATTCACTTACACTGATTTTCACTGGCGTTGATGATTTTTACTGACAGATTTTGGAAGCACCTACGTTCAGAGATAAATCTCCTTGGTTATGCTTCATATGTTTGTGCATGTACACGCACACAGATGCTGTTGACCTCGGGTTGCTGGTCGTTTGTTTTGCCGTTTCGGCTCTGGTCATGAATGTGCTGGGCTGTGACTTCCCCATGAAGTCCTGCCTTGAGTTCTCCGTCTGGTGAGTGGGTGGCTTTTCCCGTGTCTCTCCTCTGAAACAGTTTGTTGCAGAAAGGGGCCCTCTCTTCCTTGAGGGCCTGGTAGCACTGGTCCATAAAATGTCCTGGTGGCCTTTGAGGAGAGGTTTCTTAGCACGAGTTCCTATTTCTGGGCCATGATTCTGTGAGGCCAGGAACGTTCCAGGAACCAGAGCCAAGGCAGTGAACAAGACAGCGACGGTCCCTAGGGAAGAGGCTTGTTCCACACAGCCGTACAGAGACAGATGTGGCCCTCAGAGCCCTGGGTAGAGGTGGGGTGGGTGGGCAGGCAGGTGGGTCTCTGGGGATATGTTCCCATGCTGTTGCCTCGGCTAAGGTGTTCACTCCTGGGCTGGGGAACCTGGGCTGCCTTCTCTGTGAGGGAAGCGCCCACAGTCTGGGTTCCTGCCACAGTTGTGATGCCACCAAGCTGGCGTCCTCGGGGTTTGAGTGGCCTTGCTTCCTCACTAAATAGACCTTCCCATGAGAATGGATTGCCCTTCCTTTACAACCCGGTCCTGGCCCCCTCTTCCTCACTTAGCATCTCTGTGTCCGCTCGATGGGAGCGCCTGCAGTGAGTCTTTTTCCTGTGCACAGGGCTTTCCCTCAGCATCTCATCTCTGGAACTCAGGACACCCTCACAGGCTCTTTCCAGGTGGCAGCACTGTCTCCGCCCCACGACTGATGACTGTAGTGACGCGCAGGGAGGCAGGCATCCTACAAATGTGTCAGGAGGGTCACTTCTGGACTGTCCCACACCCAGAGCTCGCACCTGGGGCCCGGGCATCTCCGGGACGTACCCACAGCCTCCGGCAGTGACCCAGCCACAGTCTGCTCAGGCCACAGGGTTTTGGCTCACCACCGCCCAGTACCAGTGCGAAATACAAGCAAGATGAACTAGGAAAAGGAAAGGAAAAATGAAGCAGGCATACAAAAGAATAAGCCCAGGACTTCCCTGGTGGTCCAGTGGTTAAGACTCTGTGCTCCCAACACAGGGGGCCCGGGTTCGATCCCTGGTCAGGGAACTAGATCTCACATGCCACAACTAAGAGCCCGCATGCCACAACTAAGACACGGAGCAGCCAAATAAAAAGCCCAAAAGTCTCATTAGATTCAACAGACATGAAATTACTCTGTCACATTGCTATAAAGGCTTCTATGTGCAACCTCTCTGTCTGTGTTGGCCTTTCCATAGACGGAGGGCAAACCAGACACCACCTTTCAAGGGGTCCTGATCTAGATTAGGACTGAACAAAACAAGCTAAAATCTCATCCTTCATACTGCACCCACAGAAGGAAAACTGTCAAGAGAAGGGGCAGGATCCAGAGGGGATTCCAAGGAAAGGGGGGACCTGAAGGCAGTGATTCGGAGGTGTGCTGACCTACCTGGACCTGCATGCATGTAGGTTCTTCCTCAGACCCATGTTAGGCTCTGTGACACACATACTGTGGAGTAGGGTTGCAGACCACAGTGTTGGTAAATAAAGTTTTATTGGAACACAGCTGCTCATTGGTTTACTATTTTCTGGGGCTGGTTCAGTTCCCAGTAAGGGCTCTTTTCCTGGCTTCCAGACAGATGCCTTCTCGCTGTGTCCTCACAAGGGTAATGGAATAAGGAAGAGGTCTCTCTTCCTCTGCTTAGAAGGCTACAGTCTTATGGATTAAGGCCCCATCCCTATGACCTCACTGAACTTTTTTTTTTTTTTTTTTTTTTTTTTTGGCTGTGTTGGGTCTTTGCTGCTGTGCGCAGGCTCTCTCTCGTTGCAGCGAGCAGGGGCTACTCTTCCTTGCCGTGCGTGAGCTTCTCATTGCGGTGGCTTCTCTCGTTGCAGAGCATGGGGTCTAGGCACGCGGGCTTCAGTAGCTGCAGCTCGCGGGCTCTAGAGCACAGGCTCAGCAGTTGTGGCGCACGGTCTTAGTTACTCCATGTCATGTGGGATCTTCCAGACCTGGGATCGAGCCTGTGTCCCTGCATTGGCAGGCGGATTCTTAACCACTGAGCCACCAGGGAAGCCCCTCATTGGACTTTAATTACATCCTCACAGGCCCTGTTCCACCTAGACATTGGGGGTTCCACGTGTGAATTTGGGGGGACACAATTCAGTCCATAGCAGTTCCATATTGTTTCTTAGAAAAAACATAATGTGTTGACATTCATAATTTTATTTTATTTCCTTGTTTGGTTTACTGGAGTTTTTTACCCACAGTAAATTGGGAACATAAGGAAATTTGGTGGTTTGGGGGGAAGTGCCTCTGTTTTAGATCCCACCGCCTCTTCTGAGTGTCTCCAACTGACAGTGTCCCTGAGCTGAGCTCCTGGTCTGCAAAGCCTCCCGCCTGCCAGTCGAGGGCCCTGGGGGAGCTGGGGAGCATCCCTGGGGCCGGAAATGAGCTTGTTGTAATTGACGGTAACGAGTGTCTAATGACCATAATCAGGCAGGGACAGTGTGCTGGGAGACAGACGCGCGGTGCTGAGGGAGAGGCAGGGCCGCGTGCAAGGGGCCTCTCGCTGACAGAAGGCAAAGGCGCTCAGCATGGCCATGTCCACAGCTGGGACCGGTCCTGGTGACTAAGGCACAGGATAACTTTTTTAAGTTTTGCTTCTCCTCATACACATACGTTCGCAAAAATATGCAGCTTTAAAGAAACAAAGCTTGTAGCTCATGAATGCTGGTCATGACATATGCACTGTTAACACCACAGGACCTGGGGTATGACAGGCATATTGTCTCCTTATTCATGGGCATTTGGGCGGTTTTGGTTTTTCACAGTTACGGGGTGGTCGTGTGTGTCCTGTAAATACAGCATCTACAGGGGTCAGTGTTTCTGTAGGGTAAATTCTCAGAACAGAGTTCTGATCAAGATCAAAGGATATGTGCTTTTTCTGTGTTAATTGGCATTTTGAACCTCCCCTCCCAAAAAGGCCACACCAACACATACCCCATAAAGAGATATGAGAAAATGGTGTTCTCTTTGTAATTTGAGAGCTTTCATTTGAGGACAGTAAGTCCCGTGGCTTTTTGGTGTATTTTTTAAAATCTCCAGCACCTGGTTGGGTACCTGGCTTGTGATAGACTCTCAGATGCTTACTGTTGGATAAATAAAAGAATGAAAGGGGAGTTCCCTAGTGGTCTAGTGGTTGTTAGGATTCGGCGCTTTCACTGCTGTGACCCGGGTTCAATCCCCGGTCGGGGAACTGAGATTCCACAAGCCACGTGGCACAGCCAAGAAAAAAGAATGAAAGACTGCCACGCACCCCTGAGCAGCCCAGAGTCACACACGCATGAACACACACAGGTGTGCACATGCCCCCACCACCGCATGTCCAGCCTGGACCACTCCTGCCCCTCCTGTGATGGAAGCTGTGGAGGTGGCCTCTCCAGCCCGGGAGTCAGGGCGTGCTGGGGGCCCTCTGGGGCGGGACGGGGTGCTGTGTGTCCCTCTCGGGTCACTCCTGAGCCCCAGCCGCAGCCACGGGTACTCAGGGACGAGATGCTGAGTAAGCCTGAGACGGTCGCAGAGCATCTGTTGTGCTGCAAAGGGCCATGAAGGGCCCAGCAGAGGGAAAGTTCATGAAGATGGGTTTGGAAGGCTGTCACGAAAGGCCCTGGAGTACGAGGTGTCAGAGTCTAGGCTTTAATTTAGGTGGATGCAGGCCCTGGTTGAAGTCTCTGAACAAAAGACTGGCATGATGAGCAGAGTGTTGGAAGGTAGTCGGCTTGCTGGTGTGCACAGTGGATCAGAGGGGAGGGGTTTCCTCACAGGTCATGGAGGGCAGGAGAGGGGTCAGCGCAGCAGGGTTCCAGCGGTGACATTAAGGGAGGGGATGGATGGTGGGTTGATCATGGAGTTTGAATCAATAGGACTTGCACACAGAGGGCCTGAGGGAGGTGGACGTCCATTATCTACTCTGGGTTAGGAATGGTTAGGAGCGTGTGGGCCTTTACAGGGATCAGGCAGCACAGGTCAACTCTGTCCAGGAGAGCCCAGCGTTTACATCTGGTGCTTCTTGAAGACCAGGTAAGGTTGTTAGAGAATTGGGTCTCTGAACTGGAAGGCCAGCAACTGATAAAAGGGGCACTTTTCCTTTAGTTCTTTCAGAAAAAGCCACATTATAACCCAGTGGGACTGAGTTAAGTGGCAAGGGTTCCTTTGGGTGAGTTGAGGGTCCCCAAACGTAAGGAGGTAAAGGTCCCTGCATGTGAAGAAAATTCCTGCAAGGATATCTCTTGAGCGCCTTCAATTTTCACTGGTGAGGTTTTGACAGAAAAGGTTAACCTGTTACATAGGGAACAAGAAAGGGGCACATGATTAATGGGTAAATATCCATATGATAGGATTAAACTCAATTTTTTTTTTGGCTGCACCATGTAGCTTGCAAGATCTTAGTTCCCCGACCAGGGATTGAACCCGGGCCACAGCAGTGAAAGCGCTGAGCCCTAACCACTGGACTGCCAGGGAGTTCCCTAAACTCAATTTTTTATTTTTTTTAATACACCTTTATTTTATTTTTTGGCCGTGCCGTGCAGCATGCAGGATCTTAGTTCCCTGACCAGTGATCGAACCCACGCCCCCTGCAATGGGAGCATGGAGTCTTAACCACGGGACCACCAGGGAAGTCCTTAAACTCAATTTTTATTTGAGCATTTGAGTCAGTTAGTAGCTGATAGTATTGAGAGCCTGTTTCCAAGAAAACACTTTAAACTTTGTATTTCCAGAAAGTCAGAGCTAGATGGATATCCTATATCATTACCTCCTTCTCCGTTCCCTGCCTCCCATCAGGAACCACCCCCCAATCTTTTTTCCTCTGTAGCCACAGATGTTTCTTCTGTCACTGAAAAAGCAAAGAAGACACAGGTCCTGCAAGACCACCCTCCTCAGACCCGAGCTCGCTCTGTAACCGCTGCAGCAGCCTCTTCCCTGCACTGCCTGTCTCCCATGCTCCTCCGGAACTTGCTAGCCAGGCTGTACCCCACCATACCCTGCTTTTGCAGAGGTTAACAGTGTTCCCCTAATGACCAAGCCCATGTTTTCACCCCTCTGTGACTACTTCTGGTTTTTCCTCCACCTACCCGATAACTCTTTCCGTCTCCTCCTTTGCCTGTTCTTGAAATGCTGGTTTTCTAGTATTCAGGGGCATGGCCTTCTCATAGGTGTAGCTGCAGGTACAGGTGGATACGTATGGATTTCCCACACACCGCATGCCAATGACTCATGAATACCTGTTTCCCACCCAAACTGGTCAGCTCAGCCCCAGCTCCCAGGAAGCAGCTGCCTCGCAGCCACCTGGACATTCATGCTTAGCTGGGTCAGGGACCAGGCTGATGCCATTTTTTCACGTGCCTGCCTGCTGCTTTGTGTGCTGTGCTTGGAAAAAAAGTGGCACCTTCCAGGGCGAATGTGGGAGTGGTTACAGCCTCTTCCTTTCTCTCACGCCCACATCTGGTGGTCATGGACTCTGGGGCCTCGCCCTCTGGCCGCCCTGTAGCTGACCTGCATCCCCTCGGACAGAAGCAGCGCCCCCAACTGCCTCCCCTGCCCGTCCACTGCCCGTCCAGTCCTGCCCTCGAGCACGTCACCCTCTCAGTCCAGCTGTGGTGGCTTCTCCATGTTGTAAATCCAATCATCTTGTTTCTCTGCTTAAAGTCTCTCCGTGGGGGACTCCCCTGGTGGCGCAGTGGTTAAGAATCCGCCTGCCAATGCAGGGGACACGGGTTCGAGCCCGGGTCTGGGAAGATCCCACAGGCCACGGAGCAACTAAGCCCGTGCGCCACCACTACCGAGCCTGCGCTCTAGAGCCCGCGAGCCACAACTACTGAAGCCCGCGCACCTAGAGCCCGTGCTCCGCAGCAAGAGAAGCCACCGCAGTGAGAAGACCGCACACTGCAACGAAGAGTAGCCCCCGCTGGCCGCAACTAGAGAAAGCCCGTGCATAGCAACGAAGACCCAATGCAGCCATAAATAAATAAACAAACAAACAAATAAATAAAAATCTCTCGGGGGGTTAGTTCATCTTCTCTGGCACCTCTGGATCAGTCTTTTCCTCTCTGACTTTATAGCAACAACCCTCCCCCCAACACACACACAGGAAACACAAACGGACATAAGAGACGTGTTACCAAACCAAAGTTCAGTCGCCTGAAAAGCAAAGTCACTCTCTTGACACCGGGTGGTGGTGAAGGAAAGTACAGTGTTTATTGCAGGGCACCAAGCAAGGGAGTGGGAGACAAGCCTCCGATCTACTCCACCTTGGTCTTTGAGTGAGGGTTTTTTGGGGTTTTTTTTTTAAGGGGAAGAACAGAGAGGCTGGAATTAATCATCATCTTGTGACATTTCATAATCGTAGTTTCGGGAATCAGGATGTCTCTGGTTTATGATTCACTGACCAGGTGGGTCCATGGCTTAGGGGTCTGTTAGCTCAACTTGCCCTGGAGACATAACCTGAGTTTGTACATTAATGACGATATCTATAATAGCAATTTTAGCACGTTAACGATGTAATCAACAACAGCAATTTTAGTCATCTGACTGATTGATTAACGTTCAGTTAGCACAGGACTGAGGTCAAAGGGGACAAGAAAGGGAATAAAGTTTTAGATAGAGAAACTAGTCAAACTCAGTAAGGGAACTCGGTTTTGGGGGGCTCATTTTCAGACGCACAGCAGCATGGCCTTGCCTGAAGCCAGGTGGCCACTAGCCTTCGTATCCCTGCCTGTGCTAGTGTGTGTGTCTGGAACGTTCCTCCTCTCCCATCTGAAGACAAGGTGCAGGGCTTCAGGCTTTCCAGCACCCAGTGCCACCCCGCCCCTGCCCTGCGGGCCCCCACACACACCCGACTGTGGGCTGTGAGCTGTGGTCGGTGTGCCCCCTGCATTCCCGCCACCCGGACTGGGCTCCTAAGCGCGGCACCTGGACCAGCGTCACAGGGGGTTACTCAATGTCTGTTGTCAGATGAAGTCTTCCTTTCCCCTCAAGGGTTCCGTGAAAAGTGTTCAGACACGAAGCCAGTGCCAGCACTCTGTTGTGGTTGTTTTTATTCCGACAACAGACACTGATTCGGTCTCTCCTCTCTTACCCAGGGTTGAACATTCGTGGCATTCTGGAAGAGGGTCCCCCCGACGCTCAGCTCCTAAAGCTGGATAACATGCTGCTGGCCGGGGGCATGTGCAGGCCGGAGAAGCAACGAAGAGGAGCACAGGTGGCGGCCGGCACAGCAGCACCAGGTGGCTGTCCAAATGACAATGGCCTTGAGCACTCTGGCTACAGGGCCAAGCTGTCCCAGATCCGACAGATTTACCACTCTGAGCTAGAGAAATATGAACAGGTGATCTTTCTGCATGGAAGAGTTTCTGTCATGTGAATGTGCATTTGTCAAAGCAAAACGTGGAGCACTAACTGCCTGCCTTTGGTGGCCCAGAGCAGGGAGTCCACACACTTGGTCTCACAGCAAAGGTGGCCGATTTTACCGGAAGCCTTTTGCCTTCACTCCTCAGTAGCCAGCCTGTGTGGGAGCCTCGGGGGGCAGGTGGCTGGTCCCACATGGAGCCCCGGGACAGCCTGCTGGGTAGTCACCGGCTGGCATTTACCTCCCCACCCCAGGCCTGCTGTGAGTTCACCACGCATGTCACCAGCCTTCTCCGGGAGCAGAGCAGGATAAGGCCCGTCTCGCCCAAGGAGATCGAGCACGTGGTGGGTATCCTCCACGGCACGTTCAACAGCGTCCAGATACAGCTGAAGCAGAGCACCTGCGAGGCCGTGATGGCCCTGCGCTCGAGGTTCCTCGATGCCCGGTCAGGCCCTACCTACCCCCGGCCTGTGACCCCAGGGTCAGCTCTTAGGAAGAGGAACCAAGTCAGTGCTGGCTTGGGTCTAAGTTCTGGGGGCCTCCAAGCCTGTGCAGGGGCTGTGGCCACAGCCGCAGGTGTAGCCCTCACACAGCCTCTTGGAAGGCGACTGAAGTGCTGACTGCTGCTGTTACAACCTCTAGAGAATCAGAGATGAGGATGAGGCCCCATGTACGATCCCCGGCTGAGGCTGTCTGTCTTCACAGGCGTAGGCGGCAGAATTTCAGCCAGCAAGCCACGGAAGTGCTGAATGAATATTTTTATTCCCATTTGAGCAACCCTTACCCCAGTGAAGAAACCAAAGAAGAGCTGGCCAGGAAGGGTGGCATCACAGTCTCCCAGGTGACAGTCCTTTCCTGCCACACCTCCCTGAACCCAGAAGGGAGGGAAGGTTCAGCCCAGTGAGGAGGACACCCAGGGAAGTTGGTGAAGTGTGTGGAGCGGGAGCCGGGTGTGCAGGCTCCCAGTCGGCCTGACCGGGCTCAGGTCCCGGGTCTGGGCTATGAACGTGGGCCTCAGGCGGGAAGCCACACCCACCAGGTGTGGGGACTCGCTGAGGCGACTGGTGTGGAGTGTGCGGTCCTGGAGGCGACACCACGGAGTGTATCATGAGGTACTCAGTGGATTGTAGTCGTTAGGATTTAATATTCTTCTAAGAGGGGGAGGTGCTGTTTTGCATAAGAGGGGTGGGGTATGAGCTTAGGAGAAGAAAAAGAACTTGGAGGAAAATTAGGACTTAAAGCGATAGACCAGCTCTTGTGCTTAAGTACCGATTCAGTTATCCTGGGATAAATTCAGGCGTGTGCATTGCCCTCTTGTTTCTCAAACAGTCCAGTGTGTGTGTCTGGGGGTACAAGACAGACAACGTCTGGCTCCGGAGGGGGAATGGTGGTGCAGGTCAGAGAAGGGACCTGGGCAACCTTGGTAGTCGGAACCACCACTGTCCTCACTGGAACTGGGGTAAGGTGGCGGGGCTAAGACGAAAACCCAAGAAATATTTCCGAAGGCTTTAAAGTGAGAACGGTAAGTGCAGGCAGCCCACAAGCAAGAGGCAGGACCAGGCTACGCCCGCGGGGCAGCGTGGGGCTCAGGCACCCCGCCCCCGGCTGCAGGGAGGGCTGCTCCCACTGTGCAGTTGGAGGGGCTGAGTTTCCAGCCCAGTCAGCCTGTGCCCTCCGTCACCACCCTCTGCTCTGGTCCCTGCCCAGTCCAGCAGCGACTTGGAGACAAGGGCACTCAGGAGCCCCGCACGGTCACACAGGCAGCAAAGCCTCACAGGTGTCCCGGTCACATGAGACCTCACCCACCCTGGAACTGCTGCGCTGTCCTCAGCACCTTGGCTGGAGCTGATGTGAGGGCTGCACCTCTGGGGCTTCGAGGCCCAAAAGAAGTGGGAGGCATGGCAGCTTGTTTGTCACCGCGAGCAGCTGTCTGAAAACGGCCAGATTCACTTCAAGCCCTGGCACCCCCAGAGAGCACATGGGTCTTGGGTCTCAACTTTATCTCAGGAGAGGGTTCGTTGCAAACAAAAGTTTGAAAAGCACCGGCCACATTCCAGTGACTCCTGCTCTGTGGCCGGGCCCTGAGACCCCACCCACCCGCAGCAGAATTCTGTGCTGGGAGCCCCTCCCCACTCTGGCGAGTCCTCCAGCTGGAAATGGCTGACAGCTGAGGGAGGGCTCCGAATCTGGGATACAGATGTCGGGCAGGCTGTGAGGTTCGCCTAAGGAGGAAGTAGCGGGGGAGGGAGAGCACCATTAGGGCAAAGGGTGTTGCAGATGAGGCAACAGACGTTTTCAGGACAGGATCAGCTGCATCTCCAGGGTGAGGAGGCCCGAGGGGGAAAGGGCGAGAGAGCTGAGCCCAGGACAGGGCGATGGTCAGAAACCCAGGCGGCTGCAGCTGTATGAGCCAAAGGGGCCAGAGTGACAGGGCAGGGAGTGGCCAGTGGCTCCGAGCTACAGCTGGTGGAGAGGGCATCCCACTCCTATACAAGGTGCCGGGACACACCCCGTGGAGAGGGTGGCCTCCGGCCCGGGCCAGCTCCCCGGCGGCCGCCCTCCCTCACCCACACGGGAAGTTTGCTCTTTGTCCCTCTAAAATGCCGGTTGAATTCAACATGGAAAACTGCTCACTGCCATTCTTCTGCAAACTTAGTCCCACACAGACGCGTCGGCACATTCCTTGGAGGTAGAGTGGGAACCTAGTGCTCACCTGGTTTGGTTGAGAACAGGTCGCCCTCACACCGAGGGCGGGAGAGTCGAGGAGCAAGGGAGCACACGTGGGGCTTTGTCTTTTCATGGTTGACATTGAGAGGATTATGGAGGGACATTAAAGAAACAGATTTTTAGAGAAAAGTCTTCCATCCACAGTCCTGCCACGTTACTCAACTGTTTATTTCTGTTCATTAAAATACATACCTTTCACTGCAGGGCCAGGTGCCTTACTTTGGGATGTGTCTCCACGCTCTTAGGAGGGCACTGCCCAGGGTCTCACCCAGATGATTCTGCCCCCAGGGGACATTTTCATTATCACAACTCTCGGGGGGGAGGGGAGGACATTACTGGCATCTGGGGGGTGGGGGCCAGGGATGCTGCTCAGCACCCTCAGTGCCCAGGACGCCCCCCAGAGAGTGACCCACAGGGAGAAGCCCTGCCCTGGAGGTCTCGGTGCAGGTTTGGAGTCAGAGCTGGGCTCAGACCTCTAGGCCCTGGGCCGGCCCCTTGCTTACAGGATGCATGTGACTGCAGCTCCCTCCTAACTGGCTTTGGGGACTAAAAACAGGCCCTCAGCTCAGCGCTCAGCTCAGCGCTCAGCTCCTTCCCCTGCCCTGTCAGGTGGTCCTTATCCTTTGATAAGTTTTGGATTCCACTGTGTTCTTTGCTTAAATTGCATTCCCAGAAATGTGGTTACTGATGCGTCTCCCGCATCAGTATCCAGTCTGTTGCCTGCCGCTGCAGTGAGCAGACACTCGTCTCTCCGAGTGTGTCAAACACATGCCTGTTTTCCTTCCAGCTCCCCCCTCTCCTATAAGCCACGCCAGATCCAGGGTGTCACCAACACACTGCAGACGTTTCCCTGGGCCCACAGTTCATTGGCGCCACCTTCTCAGTCCCGGCCTCTCACCCAGCCCCGGGGCCACACATTGTCACTCAGTGATGTTCCCCCCCGGCGGTCTGTCCACATCGCGTCTCATCGCTAGGTCAGTTTTTTCCAGTGACTTCCATCTCTGCCTGTCCACAGGTCTCCAACTGGTTCGGCAACAAAAGAATCCGGTATAAAAAGAACATGGGGAAATTCAAGAAGAGGCTACCATTTACACAGGTAAGATGGCAGAGGACACCACCGACGTCAGGGGCCCGGGAGCCAGGCCAGCTGCCCTTTGAGGCCCAGCTCCAGTCAGTGAGGCTGCGCAGCCCAGGGTCAGTCGCTCCCACGTGGCCGGGCCCCCTGAGCTTCATCTGGGGAAGCAGACTGGTCCCTGCGTACGCCTCTTTCCTCTATTTACACTGTGAGGTTTCTGTTCCCATTAGTGATTATCCCGGTGAAGTCAACACATCCCGGCAGGCTGGGCAGGTGCTGTGGGAACAGAAAGTTCCTACCAGCAGTCTGGTTTCCCCACCCACGCAGGGCTGCGGGAGGGGCAGGGAGCCGTAGGAGTCACCTCCGCAGCCTCTTCCTGGCTGGGGGGCTGGTAGGTCCCGCCTGAGGAGTCACCGTGACTCCCAGGGTGGGAACACTGGTCTTGACCCCTCCCGCCCCTCCAGGTTCCTCTGGTCCCTTTCCGATGACCAGCACCAGCGACACACTTATCACCCTGCAGACGCTGGCCTCCCTCCGGCCCGCCCCTGGGGAAGGCAGCCTTCTGGGCCAGGTGAGTCTCCAGCACAATCCCAAGGACACCTGTGGGCTCCCGGACTCAGTGATAGGGCTGACGTGGAGCCCAGGTGGGTGGCGGGTCCTCGGAACCGGCCATCTCGACTGTGTCTCAGTGCATCCTGGGGACAAATGCGGGCTGGCGGAGCCGCCTCGGGGAGCCCAGCTCTGTGGCGCCCCACTCGGCAAAGACCCTCACGCCTCACAGGACTCGATGGCTGCTGAGGGCTTTGCCTATTGGGAAGGAGCCCTCCCTCCCCGATGGTGTCTGTACCCATCAGGAGAAGGCAAAAGTAGGCAGACGAGGCCCTGACGGTCTGAAGGTACAGCCCCACTGGGCTCAGACCCTTCAACACGGTTCATGCCGTGGCCTCACCATCCTGGCTGCCCCCTTGGCCGGTGCGAGCTGGGCCAGAGTGAAGATCTGGGAAGAAAATGAGCCATGGATCTCAGCTGTCTCGGGGTGTGCCCTCAGGAACTTTCTCAGGGTTTGGGGCAACGTGCCAGGCCAGCCAGGATCAGAGGGCGTCATCCCTCTTTGCAGTCCCTGGGGCCTCTCGGCCTCCCACGGACAGCCACAGGGGCCCGACCCCCGACGCAGGGTTGTCCCGAAGAGGCTGCGCAGGTGCAGGTGTGACAAGGCCATGCGGCAGTGGGCAGGGCCTTACACAGCCCACCTGTTTCCTTCGGAGTCGACCCCCCACCCATTTACCCCCAGCCCCTCTTAAAGGTTCCGGGGATGGATGCCTCCCGTGCACATCCCATCACTGTGGCAACCCCACGGCCCACAATGAGCACCTGAGCAGAGCAAGTGCTCTGACACAACCAGGTGGCCAGGCTTGTCCGGCTCTGCCCTTGCCCAGGGCTCAGCACCTCGAGCACAGTATGGGCGAGCGTGTGAGAGTGAATCGGGGTGAGGGTTCCGTGGACTGTGACGTGGGGTCCTGTCAACGCCACACAGTAAGCAGGAAGGTTGGGGTTGTGGTGTGGACACCCACCTGTGCCGCGGGCCCCTGCCCTGGGCAGGCGCAGACGCTCTCCCAGAGAGCAGGTCTCAGGAGCTGAGGTCACCCCAGCTGGGAGCCATCTCCTCGGCCCTGAGCTGCCCTTTGGCTCCCAGTCCCACACTGGGCCCCAGCCTGTCACCTCCCAGGCCTGCGAGTGGACCCCTCCCCTCACCGCTCATGTTCTCCTTCTGGGATCATAGGCCTGTGGGTGTCCATCCAAGGGCAGAGTGTTTCCCCCTGAGGCCAGTATCCTTGTCCCAGTTACTTTCAGACTGAGGGTGGGTGGAGCAACGCTGGCCTCTCAGTGTCCCTGTGTCACATGATGAGGCAGCCCTTGAAGGCATTCTCTTGATTTGTTTGCCCCACATTGTCCTCTGTGGCAGCTCCTTGGGACACATGGGAGGTAATAGCTGAGGCGGGGGAGGGGGGAACGGGATGGGGGGTGAGGAGAAGGGTCTTGGGCCTTGTGGGATCGGAAGGGGTAGAGGGTGCAGGCAGGAGGGTTCAGCCTGTTTAAGAAAGTTCGAGAATGAGAAAGGTGAATGGGGCTTCCCTGGTGGCGCAGTAGTTAAGAATCCGCCTGCCAATGCAGGGGACACGGTTTCGAGCCCTGGTCCGGGAAGATCCCACATGCCGCGGAGCAACTAAGCCCGCGTGCCACAACTACTGAGCCCGAGTGCTACAACTACTGAGCCCATGCGCCACAACTACTGAGCCTGCGCTCTAGAGCCCGTGAGCCACAACTGTTGAGTCCGCGAGCCACAACTACTGAAGCCTGCGCGCCTAGAGCCCGTGCTCCGCAACAAGAGAAGCCACCGCAGTGAGAAGCCCGCACGCCGCAACAGAGTAGACCCCGCTCGCCACAACTAGAGAAAGCCCACGCACGGCATCGAAGACCCAACACAGCCAAATAAATAAAATAAATATATAATTAAAATAAAATAAAAAAGAATGAGGAAGGTGAAGGGGAGCTTGTGAGTTGCAGACCCTGCCCTCGTGGGCTGCAAACCACTACCAACAGTAGTGGTTTCCATTGTGGGGGGCTCCTGCGGACAAACATCCCAGGGTCACATGTGCCTGATATGTCCCCGCCCTGCGGACAGCCCACACGCCTGCAGCCATGGGCCTTGCCCTCCTGACTCCCAGCCAGGCCCGCGTCCTGCTGGGCTCCTGAGCCTCTTCCTGCTCACCACGTCTCACCACGACGTTTGGGGGACCACCGTCAGCTCCGGGCCTGCCTGGGTCTCCCTCACCCTCAGAGTGTGTGCCACGGTGCCCCGTCAGTCCTTTGCCAGAGCCCGGCCAGTGGAGGCCAGTTCCTGCCAAGGAGGCACACTCCTGTGCAAGGCCAGCTGTGACCCAGGACTGACCCCTCTGTCCCTGCCCCATCTCCTGGCTCCTCTCACGGTTCTCGGCATGTTCTAGGCCGCCTCAGGGATGCGGGGGCCGGATGGGTCATCTTGTCCCCCGTCCCCCTCTGACTCTCTGTCTCTGTCTTTTCAGGCCAGGGGCGGCTGGCAGGTGAGGCGAATGTCGACCGCTTCACCTGTTGGAGACCCCGGCAGTGTCACCTCAGACGCATCTAATTAAGTGTTGGGCTGAGCAGAAAAGAGGACGGTGTGACCTGCCTTGGTTCTCTGGAATTCACGTTTCCTCAGAAAACCCAGAACTGACAGCAGACAGCGCTCCCTGAGCCGACGGCAGGCGACGCCGGTACCATCTCTTGCTTGTCAGCTGGGGTTTGAAATGGGCTGAGACACTGCTCGTTCTGCCAACTCGGTTTGGTTTTTTTTATAGTAATTTTATGGTTAAGGCTGAATTGTTTCTCCAGGACTTGGCACAAATTCTCCCATTACAATTTTGGACTGATTTTAATTTCGATGTCGTTCACTGCCAGGTTTGTTCCTGCCGATGGCTGACCACGCAGGTGCAGGGCTGCAGCTGCGCAGTCGGGCGGGTTGTGACTGTTTGCTCGTTTGTCCGTCCGTGTGCCAACTCTCCCAGACACTGCCTTCCCCACTCTCTTCTGCTGTGTCATTTCATGCGGTTTTTTTAAAAATTTATTTAATTTATTTATTTTTGGTTGTGTTGGGTCTTCGTTGCTGTGCACGGGCTTTCTCTAGTTGCGGCGAGCGGGGGCTACTCTTCGTTGCGGTGCGCGGGCTTCTCATTGCGGTGGCTTCTCTTGCTGCGGGGCACAGGCTCTAGGCGTGAGGGCTTCAGTAGTTGTGGCTCGCGGGCTCTAGAGTGCAGGCTCAGTAGTTGTGGCGCACGGGCTCAGTTGCTCCGTGGCATGTGGGATCTTCCCGGACCAGGGCTTGAACCCGTGTCCCCTGCATTGGCAGGCGGACTCCCAACCACTGCACCACCAGGGAAGCCCTTTCATGCGGTTTTGATTGAAGTCTGCTGTGAGCTCAGAATTTTACTGGGAATTGGTTTGGCGCTTTTTTCCGTTAACACAAGTTCTACCAATTTCAGCTGAAATGTCGTTAAAGACGATAAACTTCCCAAGCACTTTCCTGCATCCGTGCTCTTGAAATCCTGCTGGCCCAAGGCTCGGCGTTCCGAGTCGCCTGGCTCCTGGATGTCCCTCTCTGTCTCCTCGCCCAGTTCCTCCTGTGCTTCAGCCTTCGGGTGGGACCTTCCCTCTGTCTCCTCCTCTCTTCCCCTCACCGGGAATGAAGATGGTAGAGCTGGGCTGTTGGGAGAATTAAATGAACCTGGGCTCAGGACAGCTCGGGGCCCCGAGCAGATGCAGGGTCACCGCGGCCCTAACCCCGCACTGTCAGCTGCCACCATGACCAGCATCTGAGCTTCTGTCCAGAGTGTTTCATCTCTGGACACAGAGTGTTCCGACTCCCGTGCACCTCCACACCAGCTCCCCCCAGATCCTGGCCAGCTCGATGCATCACCGTTCTCCCGGTTCTTGGGCCCCCATGCCCGAGAGATGCCTCTGTCCTGTCTCCAGCCCCCACGGGTGCCACCACCGTGGCGCCGACACTCTAGTGAGGGTTGCAGACAGGAAACGAGGTGCGGGAGTGAGGGTCCGCTGGGTCACAGCCATGCAGCACAGCGGGGTCCCGGCCTGCACCCCGAAAGACCGAGCATGGTGGTCTCCTGGTATCAGAGAACCTCTGCCCCCCCACCCCTCTGGCTTCCATCCCCCCGCACATCTGCCCATCCCAACCCATCACACCCACGGGCCTCTGGGCAGCAGCCGGCTGCTCTCACCTGGCCTGTCACCACACTGCCCTCCAGGTCTCCATTTCTGTTGCTTTCAAGAGCCAAGAAATGGATATCTAAGGCGGGTGATACAACCTCAGCCAACCGTGTCCGGGTCCTGGCCCCTTCTCCACTGGCACCCACACTGCATGCTAGTCTCAGGGTGACCTGCCAAGACGGTCCGTGGCGGTCTGGGTGTGTCCCTGCAGAGGAGTCCGCAGTTGGCACACCATGCTTCTCTCTACATGATGCATCTTGCAGTGGCCACTGCCTGTGTCTGGGAGGATCTTCCTCCAGTGAATGAACTGCCACGGCCGGAGCCCCGCAGCCCCAGTGCTGGATATTTTAGGTACTTCCCATCTTTGCAGCCCTGTGCCCGCGATGCCCCTCAGCTCGAGTCTCTTTGGTGCTGCTTTGCGAGCCCGCCCCCAGCCTGGCTCTCTGCATAGTTGGCGCTTCTTTTCTTCCCCTCACTACCTTGCAAACCTTCAGGGCGGGAGGGGGACAGCCATCAGGACCTCCCCCTGCATCTGTGACCTTTCCACTGAGCCCTCCCAGCTGCTCTTCACCCTGTCCCTGCCAGCAGGAGCTGTGAGGATGCTGGGCAACCCCAAACCCACATCCTGGGGGGGTCTCGATCAGTCGATTGCTGTTGTACAGCCCACCCAAAAGGCGACCCCGTCCCCATGAGCAGTCACTCCCCATTTCACCTCGCCAGCCCCTCTGGCAACCACTCATCTGCTTTCTGTCTCTGTGGATTTGCCTGTTCCGGACATTTCAGATACATAGAATCATACACGTGGCCTTTTGTGTCTGGCTTCTTTCACTCGGCATGTTTTCAAGGTTCACCATTTTATATATAGCATGTGTCAGTGCTTCATTCCTTTTTACGGCCAACATCCCATTGGGGACGGTGCCTTAAGACAAGGCCTTAGGGAGGTGATTGAGGGAGCATGCAGAGGTGCAGGGTGGGCGCTGCCTGAGGTACCCACACCAGTGGGAGGGCGAGAGGTGCCGGCCCTTGGAAGGGGCCAGGCCTGGTGTGAGCAGGGGGTACCCCAGGGGGACTCGCATCTTCACGATCCACTGCTGCATGGAGAACAGACTGCAGGAAAGGGGAGTCCCAGGGTCCTGCGACCTCCCAGGTGGTGGTCAAGTGCAGGCAGGGGTGGTTAGGGTCAGGGGACGTGGGTGAAGGTAGACCTGCGGGACCTGCTGCTGAGTAGGAATGGGGTGGTCTGAGCCACAGGAAGACTGGACGGGGACATCACAGAGGGAAGGTAGCTCAGCTCCGGACTGACAGGCTCGGGGTGTGCACGCAGCTAGACATCGGAGTCGTGTTCAGGATAGAAATCTGGAAGTTGAGAGAGGCCAGAATATGGGACAAAAACCAAGACAGGATGTCCTGGAAGCCAGAAGGACAGATTTCAGGAGCAGAAAGTGAAGCTCCACCAACCTGGAAAAATGACTGCCAGACTGAGCAGCCTGGTTTCAGTGGAGCGATGGGGCCACCGATTAGTTCAAGAGACAATCGGCGACTCAGAGAATCAGAGGGCACAGTCAGCTCTCCAGGAGATTCGCAGCAAAGAGGTCGCCAGAGGCCGTGCAGAGAAACTGAGGCAGTGCCGCGGAGAGCTGCCGGGTAGGTCCTGTGGGAGCAAGAGGGTGGGATGTGCCACAGCAGGTCGTGTGGACACTGGAGAGGAGGTGGAGAGCGCGGTCCCAAAGGAAATAGACAAAGCAGCAATTTGCGGGTCCCAGGTGGCCCTGGCGCCTCCTGCTCGCTTGCGCTCTCTCGTGGCTGTGGCGTGAATGCGGCTCGTTGTTGGCTTGGATGCCAGCTTCCGGCTGAGTCTCTTGGAGGTTTTGTTTGCTTGTTTGTTTTGGTTTTCTGGCGGCACTGCGCGGCATGTGGGATCTTAGTTCCCTAACCAGGGATCGAACCTGGGCCCCCTGCAGTGGAAGCGCCCAGTCTTAACCACTGGACCGCTAGGGAAGTCCCTCTTGGAGGGTTTTAATTTGAGGAAACTCCCTAGGTCAAATTCTGCACGTACAGTCACACTTTACCAGCATTTCATACTGCATTATTCAAAAAAATGCCTAAAATGTGGCCACACGACACTAATCGAGCTGTAAGGTCTACAAGAGCACAGAGGAGTCACGTGGCACCCCCTGAGCCCACCCTGCTGGCAGAGTGGGTGCTGATGGCACCTCCATGCAACAGGTGGGGACACTGAGGCACAGAGTCTTTGTGACCTGTGCCCCAGGCTCCCATTTAGGAGACAGACAGGCAGAGCCAAGGCTGTGAGCCCGAAGGCAGTTCTGGGGAGACAGCTCATCAGTATGGCTGCTCAAGATGGCAATTTTCTAGAATCTATTAATATTAAAAATGCACACACCCTCTCCCTCATCAGTTTTCCTTCTAAGAATTTTTCTACAGGTACATGCAAATGAATGCAAAATGATGCATTTCCTGCCACATTTTTTGTAATTGTAAAAAAATGAAAATAAATGCCTGTCCTTTGGGCACTGTTTAAATTACGCTGTTCAGCCCTGCAGCGGAATAGCATACAACCGTTCAAAAGACTGAAGTAGCTTTTCTCCACAATGCATTAATGTAAAAAGTAGGAAGGATAACCATTTGTGTCCATTTTTGAAATTGGGGGGTGGGCGTATCCAAGTATCTCTGGAAGGAGACACAGGTCACAGCCGTGGCCACCGGGAAAGGAACCAAGGATCCGGTAGTTGACAGGGAAGCGATCTCTCATTTCTCTGTATACCCTTGGGCAGTCTGCATTTTAGAAATCCCTGAGGCTTGTGCAGGGAGAGCAGCAGGAGCCCTTGGAATACTGACAACTCCCCTCAGCCAGTCCTGATCATTACTCATTATTCCCCCCTCCCCCTCCCCCTCCCCTCTCCCCCCTCCCCCCTCCCCCCTCCCCCTCCCCCCTCGCCGGGCTTCTGCTACCCTTTTCCCCCATTGTTTTACTGGCAATACAGGGAATGAGAGATTATACAGACTGAAGACCTTGCTTTTTATTTATGGACCAAGCCACAGAATCCC
The DNA here is from genome assembly GCF_002837175.3 of Physeter macrocephalus. Taxonomy (NCBI): domain Eukaryota; kingdom Metazoa; phylum Chordata; class Mammalia; order Artiodactyla; family Physeteridae; genus Physeter; species Physeter macrocephalus. The sequence goes on along the minus strand of NC_041215.1, from coordinate 15,426,506 downwards.
TCTTTCCTGCTTCTTAAAGTCAGGGATCTCCAATGAGGGAAGTGGGGCCCCCCTCCCCCTCCCCCTCCCCCTCACTGTAACCTGGATAGGGTTCCAAGCAGCTAGACACAAGACTAATTCAGAGTCTCAAGTCAAGGGGGCTACTCTGAGGGGTTTAGGCCAGAGATGGGTTTAAATGCAGGCTCTGGTTCATCAGGTCTGGGTCAGGCCTGGGAATCTGCATTTTCACCATCTCCCAGATATGGCTGGAACTCTGGCCAGGTGTCTGGGAGGGGGAGAGCCGCTAATATTCTCCGATTCACACTTTTTTTTTTTTTTTTAGTCTTTTAATGGGGTTTTTTTTAACATCTTTATTGGAGTATAATTGCTTTACAACGGTGTGTTAGTTTCTGTTTATAACAAAGTGAATCAGCTCTACATATACATATATCCCCATATCTCCTCCCTCTTGCATCTCCCTCCCATCCTCCCTATCCCACCCCTCTAGGTGGTCACAAAGCACCGAGCTGATCTCCCTGTGCTATGCGGCTGCTTCCCACCAGCTATCTCTTTTACATTTGGTAGTGTGTACATGTCCATGCCACTCTCTCACTTCGTCCCAGCTTGCCCTTCCCCCTCCCCGTGTCCTCAAGTCCATTCTCTACATCTGCGTCTTCATTCCTGTCCTGCCCCTAGGTTCTTCAGAACCTTTTTTTTTAAGCTGATCCACACATTTTAACCCCAGTCCTCCCACCAGAGAAAAATCAGTTCTAATATTCATCATGCTAATTAATTAGCAAAGTGTCTAGGATTGACTGGTGATTAAAAAAAAAAAAAAGAAAGACTGGCTTTAGGTTAGAGTTTTGCAAGTGGTGGCCCTATACCTGGAATGTGTGATCCTGACTGGGGTAACGGCCCCTGCCTGGGTGTGGGCCCTGCACACGACAGCACTCCCTCGGGGCTGGCTGAGACAGGGTGCTGCTGGGGTGTCAGATCCTTAGGTTCCTTATTTTGGAATAGCGATAAACTGAAAAGAGGATGTCGAATGAAATTAAAATGCACCACGTGAGAGCTGTGAGTTTCAGTTTTATTTGGGGCCATACTGAGGACTATAGCCCTGGAGAGAGCTTCTCAGAGAGCTCTGAGAAACTGCTCCGAAGAGGTGGGAAGGAGGTCAGCATATATGTGATTTTGGAAAAGGGGATGTGTAATCAAGCACACATCTCAGTAGAAGGCTGCTGCTGGTCACAAGGAGCAGATGTCTCAGTTAATGATTTTAGTGCTTTTCTAAGTATGGGAAGATGCAGGAAATTTGGTTCATAAAAATTTTCCCCTGGGACTTCCCTGGTGGCAGTGGTTAAGAATCTGCCGGCCAATGCAGGGGGCACGGGTTCGAGCCCTGGCCCGGGAAGATCCCACATGCCGCGGACACCACAACCACTGAGCCTGCACGCTAGAGCCCGTGAGCCACAACTACTGAAGCCCGCGCGCCTAGAGCCCGTGCTCCGCAATAAGAGAAGCCACCGCGATGAGAAGCCCCCGCTCACCACAGCTAGAGAAAGCCTGTGCGCAGCAACGAAGACCCAACACAGCCAAAAATAAATACATAAAGTCAGTAAAAAAAAAATTTCCTCCTGAAAATACCTACCTATCTGAAGACCTGTTCTGCCAGTTTTCCCAGAGCACTGAGAGCCTCATTCCTGATCTCCGCCCTGAACCCCTTTCAAGGTGTGTTGAAGGTGAGCAATTGCAGTGACTAATGAGCCAATCCTTGTAGAACCAGGTGATGAGGGACCTTCTTCAGGCATGAGGGGTAACACTTTCAATCTCAAAACATACATCCAAATGTATGTATCCAAACCCCACCCCTCTCCTCTGCTCCCAGCCTGACCCCCACAGCCTGAGGTCAGAGAGCCAGAGGACCTGAATTTTAGAGTAAATCACAGACACAGGAGCAGCATTGAAGGGTCTCCCACTGGCCCATGATGGCACTGATTCATGCAAGAATCGCCAGCGGGCCCCAGGATGCTGAGCAGATTCCTGGGCCCGCAGTGTCGCGAGCTGGCCAGAAGTTGGATCCCCACGGCGGGCATGTGCGGCACCTTGGGACTGGTGTGGGCCACCGAGTGGTGGCTGATTCTGGACTGGGTGCCCTACATCAACGGCAAGTGTAAGAAGGATGATTAGGACTTCCCCGGCAGTCCAGTGGTTAAGACTCGGCACTTCCACTGCAGGGGGCACGGGTTTGACCCCCGGTTGCGGGGCTAAGATCCCACACGCGGTGCGGCCCCAAAAAAAGGACAATTAATTAAACCGACACCCCCCTCCCCCAACCCCGAACTCAGATCCCTCTGGGGTCTGGTGGTGCTGCCTCCTTCCATGTGCATCTGGAAAGGCCCAGGCCCTTGAGGAAATGCACAGCATGAGTTAGACTTCCTATGTTGGTGGAGATAGTTTTGGTGTGTGAAGGCACACAGCGTGAAACTTCGCTCTGAAAAAAAAAAAAAGAAGAAGAAGAAGAAGAAGAATCGCCCATGGACACCAACATCAGCAAGAGAAAGTTTGAAGAACGAATTAGTGCTATTCTTGCTAGCCTCCCTCAACTGAAGAACTGGGGAGATGTTTACAGGCAGAACTTGAACTTGTGCTCTGGCCAACTGGGCCTGCCCCTGGTGGGGTCCAGTCTCTCCTGACAGGTATCCCTAGTGTGAGGAGACCCTGCATGTGCTGCCTTCCGTGAGCCTCAGTTTTCCCCGCTGTGAAGTGGGAACAGAAGTAGCTCCTGCCCCAGTAGGCTTGGTGGGAATCACGTGAGCACTGAGGACCCAAAGCACCGAGCATGGTGTCCATGCTCTTGGAGAGTCTGCGGTTACCTTGTCCCCGTTCGGCTGAGGGGGGACACTGAGGCAGGAAGACAGGAGGGCGGTGGTTTGACCAAGGGCAGCCTAGCTCAGGGTGCCACAATTTCTGTGAAGGCCTGTGAGGGCCAGAGGGTAGATTTGAGGATGGACGGACCCCACCGCCTCCCTGCCTGTTCTTCACTGGGCCGCCAGGGGGCAATCTTACAACGTGAAGTGGATCCAGGCACTGGTTTCCCTTCCCTCTCGGATTCCAATTCCATTTTTCTCCCCCTCCAGGCCCTACAAGGTGTGTCTTTGACGTCATTTCCCTCTTCACTGGCCCCCTGGCTACCCCTCCCATAAACATGTTCCCACCCCAGGGCTTTTGCACTGGCCGTTCCCTCTGCCGGAGCACCCTCTCCTTCCCTTCTATGCGCGGCGAACTGCTCTACCTCTCCCCCAAACCCCACCCCTCTTCTCTGCTCCCGGCCTGACCCCCACAGACCCTCTCCCCAGGACCTGACCCCTCAGGGTCCCTGACTCACCAGTGCCCCCTCCCCAGCTTTCTTCTCCCCGCTAGCCGCCCAGTCCTCACCAGCCAGCCAGCGTCCAGGGGCTGGGGGGCACCTCAGGAGCCAGGGCGTTTTGGCTTCTCCTCCTGGAACCGCGTTCTCCTCTGGAATAGGGATGGGGCAACTCAAAAAAAAAAAAAAGAGGTGATGGGGCAACTCCGCAGCTGTGGGCGTGGCTCCAGTTAATCTCGCTCTGGGCCCACCGGGGACAGGACGGGGGCTGGGCTGTATGTCCCCAGGGAGGATCTACCCCTCTCTGGTCCTCAATTTTTTTTTTTTTTTCTCTTTGGCCTCGCGGCTTGCGGGATCTTAGCTCCCCGACCAGGTATTGAACCCGTGCTCTTGGCAGTGAAAGCGCGGAGTCCTAACCCCTGGACCGCCAGGGAACTCCCTCTGGTCCTGGCCGATGGGGATTTTCCGGACCAAAGCGAGTCCTGGGGTGGGTTGAGAGGTGAGGAGAGCTGCGGTCTGTGTGGAGGGGAGGTCTGCCACCCCACTCACCCCACGTTGGTCATTCGTCAAAGGCCCCCCGAAGCTCCTAGTTTCATTTCGCAGTGTCTCCTGGGGCAGGGTAGAATTGGGAGACCGGGCAGCACTTGTTCTCAGTCCACCTGGACCCCACCCCTCATCTGAACCACGCCCTCCCTGGAACCTCGGTGTGTCACCTGCATTCAGACCCTGACTCTGGCTCCTCCCCTCATTTGGTCCCTCCCCATCCCTGGTTCCAGCCTGCGTTTGATACAAGAGGCTGGATTTTGTACTTAGGCGTCTCCGTGGTGACCCAGCAAGAGTTCACCCAGAGCTCCTGCTCCTACTGACAGGGGCCATCAGAGCTATGGAGGATTTGTGTGTAGGGGAAAGGCCAGAGCCTGTGGGAAGCCGGGGACTCTCAGGCCCAAGGCTGTGGCTCAGGCTGCGGCTCCCCCTTTGGCCTCCAGGGGCCGCCCCAGCCCAAAAGACAAGACCGCCAGGTCCCTATCCTGGTTCCAGCAGGGGAACGACTCCTACTTCCAGAATCTGCCCCTGCTACCCCAGGATGCCAAGTAAACCCTCTGAGCCTCGGTTTCACCATCTGAAAAGTAGAGCAATTATAGGAACAGCCTCACTGGGAGGGGTCAGTGAAAGTAAAGCGCTTCAGCATCCAGTAGGTGCTCAATGGATGTGTGGGCCACTTGCCCAGGCCGTGGCTCAGGAAGGCGGACAGAGAAATTAGTGCTAAAGCATGGCCATGGGGCAAGGAGCACATTCTGGGGTGAGACACTTGGGTCTACTTAGGACACGCTGAATCCAAAGGGCATGGGGGAAGTCTTGAGGCCCAGGAGGAGGCTGCACCCACGGAGGGGATGTGAGGTGTGGGGTGCTCAGGCTGCAGTGACCTCCCCTCCACGTGGTCAAAGGAGCCAGAGCTTCCTATAGAAAACTGGTCCAGTTACAGGCTCCTGGCTGCCAGGTACGACAGCTGTAAAGGAGTGAGCTCCCTATTGTCAGGGGCATGCAAGCAAACAAATGGTCTTCAACAAAATCTGGGCCAGGGGACAAGACAAGAGGCCTGATTCTCCAAGGACACATTAGGAGGCAGGTCACAGCCTGACCACAGGAGACCGAGTGTGGCACCGCCCAGCGGCTGGATTCCCCGGTCAGAGACAGCAGATTCCAAAGAGCTAGGGAACGAACATTCCTCAGCTCCAGGCGCTGGGCAGGCCACTCCTGCCTGGTGAGACGTAAGCTGGATCTGGCCGCGTGGACTGTGTGTTTTTCCAGTGGCTTCTTCAGCCACAGCCTGACCACAGCCTAGATTCCGTCGGGTCGGCCATTTCCTAGTGTCTGTGTTCACCTGGGCCAGACATCGGGCCTGTGGCCTTGGCCTCCCAGGAGGCCTGGAAAAGCACCACCAGCCTCCTACTCAGACACCCCTCTGCTGAGAGGCCGCTCATTAAAGCCACTCAGCAGCCAATGACAAGGGATGTGGAAGAGGGACAATCATGCTGAGGCCCAGGGGGAGCTTGTGTGTCCTGTGAGCAGGGGCCTCCCCACCAGGCCAGGACCCAAGATGCAAAAGCATGACCCTTGGCAAAGCTGACTTATTGGAACCCCATTGCCCTGGCTTTCGAACTTTAGGGTCAGCTTGGGACCAGGTCAGCAGACACAACTGAAAGTCAGAAGCCAGGGTTGTGTGTGAACAGCCCTGCCTTCGTGTGGGACCCTGTGAAAGGTACCTCCCTCTCTCAGCCTTGCTTTCCTCGGCTGAAAACTAGAGATAATACCTGCCTTAAAGTGTTGTTGACAAGATCCAACCCAATGCCTAGCAGGTGCTTCACAAACCTGAGGACTCTTCTATGCCTCCAGATTGGGTCTGGCTCTGCCTCCCCCATCTGACTGAAAGCGCCCTGAGGGGAGAGGCTGGGTCTTCAAGAGGAAGTAGTGAATTGCGGTTTGTCTAACTGTGTCCCTCCCCTACTCAAAATCCTCACAGACAAAAGGTAAACTCTAAAACCAGCTTTCAAGACCTTTGGACATCTGATCTTGGTTTGGCAAACTCCTATTCTCTCTTCAAAGCCCATAGCAAATGCCCTCTCCTCCAGAAAGCCTTCCTTCTGCCCTTCTCTGTTTTTTTCCAGCCCCTGGCCCTCCTGCTGGCCTAAATCCGACCCCCACAGGCTGAGGTACCTGTGCCTAGCTCTGCCTCCCTCTTCAGAATGGGGCTCTGGAAAGGCCAGTCCAGGGCTGAGTCTGGGCACGATCAAGCATATCTGTACCCACAGGTCTGCATGTAGATATCACGTGAGAGCACACGTGTGCACATGCGTGTGTGTGTGTGTGTGTGTGTGTGTCGCTGTCCCCGTGCCGGGCCCCAGGAGGGGCAGCCAAGGCAAATCCCCCCAGACCACCCAAGACAGAGGCATCCTTACAAGGCACGGAGCGTGGGCTGGGCAGGGCCCCTTTATGAGGGAGCCTGACTTGGCTTGGAGCTCATTTGTCTACCGACCCTCAGCCTGGAAGAACTGGGGGCGTGAGCAGCCGACCTCAGCCTCCTCCACCTGCCTTATGACCCGTCGTTTAAGCTCAAGCTCCATCAGGGGCAAAGGAGGGGCTGGGGCCCGGGGGAGGGCTGAGTCCTGAGTGGGCTCCCCCGATCGCCTTGATGGAGGCCCCGCCAAGCAGCCTTCGAGAACATACCTGAGGTTTGGCAGCCAGTCCCCAGGGCTGAGTCAGCAGGAAGGGATTCGGGACTTCCTAGGAAAAGCATCTGGGACTTCGAGGCGCCCGCAGCCCCCAGCCCGCGGCCTCCCCAGGGCCACCGGACGGTGGGAGGTGCCATGTGCCCCAGGCCGCGCCCGGTGTGCTTTGAGGGACTGAACTTCAGGGGTTCATGGCGGGTCAGGATCAGCCCTGACTTGGGCGATCTGGGTGTCTGAGGGTTGAGTGTCCCCAAGGGCAGGGTGACAAAGGGCAACTGTGGATGTGGATGCTCCACTTTCCACAGGTGCTCTTGGCTGCCAGCACCCTCGCAGGACCCTGCCTCGTAAGCTTGTGTGTCAGGGTTCATCCGCCCGGGCTGCTCTGAGGGTTGACACAGGGACCAGCTAGGCTGTCACACCCAAAACAACCGGCAAATCCAGCCGTGTGCACTTCGGTGGGGGGGTGGGGGCGATGACTGCGTGTGGGGCTGCAATTAAGAGTGACAGTGTAGCTGAATGAGTGACAAGAAGGTGGCCTGGTGGTGTGGGAGGGAGTGTCTGACTGGGGAGGACAGGGACAGCAAGTGACCAGGACGGCGTGGCCTCGGGACTGATGATAAGGACGCTTGACTCCACGCGCCACCTCCGCTGTTTGGCACGGCGCCTCGTGACCCTGGGTAGGGCGGTGGATGTTTCCTTGCATCCATCCCCAGATGTCCGTGTCTGTTGCTCCCCTGATCCCTGGGGTCTCCTCCCTCCTGCCTGCCCAGATCCCCCACCCCAGGCCCTGGGGTCTGGCCTCAGCTCCTGCCCTGGGAGGGGTTGGGCAGCAGGACATTGGCGCCCAGCTGGACTGTTCCTTCTCTGCTGGCCTCCTGCCTCTGTTTCCACCATTAAAATGCAAGCATTCCTCCCACCTGACTGAAGCCAGTTCTCCCCGCCAGGCTGGCTTCAGTCTTTGGGGTCTGCGACTGGGTCATACCCAACTCTGAGGGCTGATGAGGGAGACAGACAGGGCTGGGGAAGTGGTGGGTAGCCATGCCAGGGACACGAGGCCCAAGTGGAGGAGCCAGCAGTGTTCAGCCAAAACAGGAGGCAGCTGGAGGGGAAGGGGCGCTGGGCTGCGGGTTTGGACCCTTGAAGGTCTGCCACGTGGGAGGGGGGCAGACCCAGTTCCGTAAAAGAAACACTTTTCAACACGCTGAATGCCGCCCCAGGTCTAGAGGAGTCTTTGTTATGAGAAACTGTGTGATCTTTCCCAGCTCCAGCACCTTCTGTGGCTCCCCATCACCCACCAGAGACTCTCCAGCTCCTAGCTTGGCATTCAAGGCTCTGTACACCTCCCCTGTGTGTCTCCCTTCTCCATGCCCGCCTGAGGTTTCCCTCCTCAGCCTTCACATGTACCTTTCCAGCTGCCTGGTATGCCCTTCCTGCCTTGCCCACCTGGCAAACTCCTAGACATCCTTCAAGACCCACTGCCTATGTCTTTTACTCTGAGAAACATTGCCCTTCCCTTCAGCCTATGGTGTCCCCATTTGCTGTGTGACCCTGGGCAAGTCCCTTCAGCTGTGAAATGGGGGCTATGTGTGTGAAAAACCACCCTCCCTAAAAACATATTTTGAGGCCCAAGACAATAAATATACATTAAATGCTCTCAAAGTGAGTTAGGGCTTTGGGGACAGGGAGGGCTTGTATCCAGTCACTGCTCAATGTGTGTTCATTTTTATCTTCCTCATCTTGGATTCCACAGGTTTAAGACTCTCTTGTTTTAAGCACTGTTCCAAGATTCTTCTCCCACTCGCAATACTAGGAATTTTAAGAACCCCTGGTTCTAAAATTATAAGTCTAAAATGCCATGGGCGGGGCCAAGGGCCTCCTTGTGCCCTGAGCTGACGCCAGGGTGGCTGGAGCTGGGGTCTCTGGGGTGGACTTTATGCCTCCCACACCCCAAGCTGACGGGGTGTGGTCTGGCAGCCCCAGTTTTAGGGGGAGAGCAATGGATTTACCAGGAGGCGGATAGCAAACATTCCAGGAGCGGGGAGGAGGGGGGACTCCTGGCTCAGAGGCTAGAATGGGGTCACAAGGCAGCGTCAAGAAGCACAGGGCTGTCAGCTCAGAGCCATGGCTTCCTTCTCTTGGAGCCTCAGTTTCCTCATCTGAATATTGAGGCCAAGTGCTGCCCTCTTGGAGAGTTGTTAGCAGGGATGAGGAGGCACTGGGGCTCCAGCCACCGTCCTGTGCCAAGATTTTCTTGGGCTCTGCCCTCTTCCTGGAACAGTCTCCCTGGCCCGCTTCCCTCTAGGAGCCCCTGCTCATTCCTGGCCCAGCCGCAGCAGCTGGGGAGGGGGCCCCAGGATGACGCCCACCCATCTCTGCCTCGCCCTAGGGAAGGGGGCCAGCTGCCGGCCCCAAGCTCAGCTGCCCCAGGCCTGGCAGTGGCCGCGGCCCCAACATTTTCTCAATGAAATGTATTTGGCAGTGGCGTCTGACACATCGTCACACCCAGCCCGGAAGCCAGCTTTTCCTGCCAGCTGCACGGGGACCCCCCCCCCTCCGCCAACTCCTGCAGGCCCAGGGTCTTCGTTTCGTCGGGGGGGGGCCCACCCCTCT
>NC_041215.1:15382541-15417030 GCF_002837175.3 Physeter macrocephalus | reverse complement strand
CAAGTGCTGCCCTCTTGGAGAGTTGTTAGCAGGGATGAGGAGGCACTGGGGCTCCAGCCACCGTCCTGTGCCAAGATTTTCTTGGGCTCTGCCCTCTTCCTGGAACAGTCTCCCTGGCCCGCTTCCCTCTAGGAGCCCCTGCTCATTCCTGGCCCAGCCGCAGCAGCTGGGGAGGGGGCCCCAGGATGACGCCCACCCATCTCTGCCTCGCCCTAGGGAAGGGGGCCAGCTGCCGGCCCCAAGCTCAGCTGCCCCAGGCCTGGCAGTGGCCGCGGCCCCAACATTTTCTCAATGAAATGTATTTGGCAGTGGCGTCTGACACATCGTCACACCCAGCCCGGAAGCCAGCTTTTCCTGCCAGCTGCACGGGGACCCCCCCCCCGCCAACTCCTGCAGGCCCAGGGTCTGCGTTGCTTTGGCCGGGGGCCCACCCCTCTGAGCTTCCCTCTCAGCTGAGGGTGTAGACACAGTAAGTCTGGATAAATGCGCATGCCCCTGGCTCCCAGGGGCCTCAAAGCATCTCCCCTCTCTTGTCCATCACAGCCTATCCAAGGAGAGGCTGGGGTGCTGGCACCGGGGCCTCCAAACCTTGTCTCCAAGCACAGCCCTGGGGTCCACCCTCAGAGACTGGGGCTGATACCCTCGGGTTTGCCAGCTTCTCCCAGACCCTCCAGGCCCCTAAGTCTGGCCCCTGGGCAGGGGAAGATGTTCCCATGAAAGGCATGGCCTGAGCAAAAGTGTGAGTGAGGGCTGGAGAGGCTGGGCGTTGTCCGATGGAGAGTTCTCCAGATGGACAAGAGCCAGCAGGCCATGTCGGCTGAGCACTGACTCCAAAGGTGTGTCGGGGTGTGTGTGAACCTCTCTCCCCGCCAAGGCCAGGCCCTCTCCGGGCTCCCACTGTTGGCACAGAGGTGACACCTCTAAATGCTAGACAGGCAAATGATAAGAGGGACCGGAGGGGCAGGAGAGGACAGGTGGGCGAGCGGGCGGGTGGGTGATAGAAGGGGAAGTGAGCAGTTGAGTGGGCAGGTGGGTGGGTGTGCAGAAGGCCTGAGCAGGCCCTAGAATAAGGGAATAATACCCCGCACTCCAGCTCCCTGCCATCACCCTTTCTGGGGGCAATCAGCCAGGCACAATGCTCCCCATTCCAGGCCCCCAGAAATGCCACATCGATGCCTTCCAGGGACCGACGTCTACAGGCCAAGGGAGTCTCACGCGTGTTCTTGAGGGGACTGCTGGGCCATCCAGGGAGCCCCCCGCTCCTGCTGGGATTCACTCCGGGGCCCAAGCAGCCCTTTGCCTCTCCTTTTTGGGACCTCAATTTCTCTGTCTGGAAAGTGGGGGTGTGGTCAGAACAGCGCCTGCCCCATGGGGCGTCAGGACAACTTGCCTGGCCACGCGCACACAGAGAGCAAGCAAGTGATGGTTCTGCACCTCCAGACTGAGAGTCCTGGTGAGGTCAGAGGGCTCAGGACCATGGCTTTGGGCGGCCAAATCACCATGTGGTCAAGGCACGGCCAGGCCTCAGCCGGGTGTGACCCAGGGCAGGGCAGCTGTGGCCCCGGGGGAAGAAGTCCAGGGAAGCCTCAATTCCTGCCTCCTGGGGCAAGCGGCCCTGCCAGGACCCCTCCCTGCCCACTGTAGCCCCTGGGCATGTGGCCAGATAGGAGCCACTGACCACAGCCAGGCAAGGAGGATAAGGCCAGGGCAGCAGCTGCTACTGTGTTTTGCAGTCAGGGCTGCACAAGCCTGGGCTGCTCATGAGTCAGCTCTGCACACACATGTCGCAGATGCACTTCTGTGGGCATCGGTTGGGGCCCACGTGCCTACCTGAGGAGTGTCCGGGGCCGCACGGGGGCCTGCAAGCTGCTTGCACACCCATGTCCGTATGTGCTTCAGGCCTGTTTCTGCCTGCCAAGGTGCACGTGGATCCAGCAGCCCCAGCCTCCATCCTTCTCTCCCCAAGACTGACACCAGGAGTTGGAAATGAAGCATCTTTAATTGAATTGCTGCCCCGACCCCCTGGGGAATCTCCAAGCACCAAACATATGAGAACTGTGCTCCCCAGCCCCAGAGCCAAGAAGCCTCTTTCCCAGACCTTCAATGGGCCATGTCCGGACCCCACACTCACACCTGTTATTATTTATTCAATAAATAACCCCAAGAACAAAACTCAGGGTAGAGGACCCAATAAAGCATCCAGCTCAGCAGAGAAATCTGAAAGGGCAGATTATCTGAAATCAGGGTCAAAATATGAAATGAAATCAGAGCTGGCATGTGAGCTGGGAATGATCCCCTCTGGGCCTCAGTCGGTCACCAGCCCCGACCATCACCCCAGGATGCTGGCTCCCACAGTCAGGACAAACTCCATTTCACATCACACAGCAACAATTAGCTGCCTGCGTTTCCACCATCGGACCCGACTGAATTCTGGGCAGGGGAGGGAAGTGCCCAGAAACCTGAAGAGACTTGCCAAGGACAGAGGAGTCTGGAGCAGGGCCGAGGAGCGAGGCTGGGGCCCAGGGTCACTGCTGGACCCTGCCACGGCGGGTGCGGGGGGGCCCTGAGGCTCGCGCCTGTGCCCGGCCCACCTCGCCCATCTCCCTGCGGATGTCACCAAGAGCTGCCGACGGGGACTCCAGCAGCCTCTGGAAGAGGCTCAGCCGGCCCTCTGGTATCTCCTGGCACTGAAAGGTGACGGCTGTGCCAGCATCGGCCTTCATCTCCCTGGAGAAGCCATCAGAGGAGCCATCGAAGCAGCGGCCGATGGCAATCTCCTTGGCCAGCCTTGGGCTCTGGTCAGTGACTGTATAGACACCATAGTTGTGACCCAGAGGGTCCAGCGGGGCCAGCATGGAGAAGCCTGCCAGGTCATCAGCGGGTGCAGCAGGGGGGTGCCGGGTCAAGTAATCCTGCAGGAGTCCGTTGACCGCCACGCGCCGGCAGCTGCCCTGGGGCACGATGGTCACCAGCGTCCTGTCCACCTGACGCTGGTCGAACAGCATCCCGCTGCACTTGAACTCCACGCAGGCGGCAGATGTGCTAGGGTGCTGGGGATCTCGGACGCTCCGGTCATCCCGCAGACCGTAGAGCCGGCCCTGGGTCCGAGGGTGGCTGCCCCCCGAATTGTGGGAGCGGACCATGTATTCCTGGGGGCCCTGGATCTTCACTTTGAGGAAGCAGGCCCTGAACTCCTGCGGGTTGGGCCACCAGGCCAGGAGATCTCCAGTCCAGGAGGCCGGCGCGCCCTCGCGGAAGGGGACCACGTTATACTCGTATTTTTCCACCTCCACGCGAGCAAAGCGGAAGTGGCTGGCGGTCACCGGGGCCTCCTGGCACTCCCGCAGGTTGCGCCACGGGTACACGGGGCCGTTGGCCTCGGCGGGGTCGCCGGGCCTGGGTTTGGCGAGGTTGATGCGGAAGCCATTGCGTTTGAGGGAGGGGTCCTCGTGGTCGGTGCGGCGGTAACCCAGCTTGTCCAGGTAGGGCTGGGCCACGCCCACCGTGGCCGGGAGCGGGCGGGGCCGGGAGGGGGCGGGCTCCAGCTCCTCCCCGCCCAGGGTGGCCGTGACCAGGGCGGTGTAGGCGTCCGGCCGGTCGGCGTCGCAGAAGGCGGGGAGGCAGGCCCCGTTGGGGCCAGTGACGGCGCTGTCGAAGCGGCCCCAGGCGCGGGGGTTGGCCGAGAAGCCGGGGGCAGGCTCCAGGTTGACCAGCGTGACCACCACGCCCTCCACCTGCTCGTTGGGGTTGAACTTGTCGTTGGCGTAGGCGCGCACCTTCACGAAGCAGCGGCGGCGCTCAGGCACGTCCAGGTTGAACAGACGCCGCTCCCGGATCTCCACGTTGCCCACCAGGAAGACCCGCTCCTCCCGGCGGACCCGTGAGGACGCCGACCTCTCACGCTGGAAGCCGCTCTCCTCTTCCCACAGGCCCGTGTCAGGGTTCAGCGACCACAGCTTCAGGGCCTCCGCGTGGCCGGCCATTCGGATCTGGTTGGCGGCCACACGCACGGCCACCGGCCCGGTCTGCAGCTGCTCTGTGGAGCCGGCGGCACGGAGGTCCACCGAGAACATGCCGTAGGTGCGCAGTGGGGCCAACTCCCCGTTACTGTCCACAAATCGCAGGTCACTGGGGGCGGCGGCCGCCGAGGTGACATTTCGGGGGTCCACGAATGTCACCCGGGCCTCCACAGCCCCTGTGTAGGGTTCACCATCAGCTCTGCGGAAGGCTCTCGGCGGGATGACCAGCTCGCCTAAGGGGGGTTCGTCCTTCAGCTCCCCGAGGGATATCGTGTTGCTCTGGCTGGCATCTAAGATGACAGGGGCTTTCTTGCGCATGGCCTTGACCTCATGGTACACGCCCGCACCTCGAGGGTCAAAAGGCAGGACCCTGACAGTGTCCACGAACTGGCCACTGGGGTCCACGAAAGTAACCACCAGCCGCTGAGTGGAAGGTGCCACCTCAATGGTGAAGTCACCCTGGTAGGATGTGAAGCCAATGGGCTCCCGGCCCAGGAGGATCCGAGCAAAGCGCAAGGGCTCCCTAGACTCAGCGGCCACCACACGTCCCCGGATCAGCCCCCGAGGGGGCAGACATTTCTGGCAGCCACATTCAGCCACTATCTTGACTGGGAGGACGTAGCCAGAGCAGTGGATCTTCCTGCTCTCCAGCCGGCGCACGGAGCAGCAGCGGGTGCCTGCAGCCCCACATCGGGGGCTCGAGCCTGCAGGGCCGGGGCAGAGGGCGTCAGGGCAAAGGCCTACGTCCAGGTAGATGGGGCCGCTGCCTGGCTGACCACAGTCGTCTGGAAGCTTGATCAGGTGTTCTCGGGGCTGGGGGTCACAGGCTGGCTGGCCTGGGGCTGTGGAGCAAGAAATCAGCCAGATCAGGGTAAGGGGGGGAACTCCATGGAGGCCAAGGTTGGGGGCCTAGTTTGGGATCAGAGGCTCAACCCGGGGGCTCAGTGGGAGCCTGGGATCCGACTGAGCAAGGTCAGAGATCAGTCTGAAGTTGGGGTCCCATTTGAAGTTGCGTTTTAGCTGGGGTTGGGGCTCAGTTTGGTGTCAGGGCTCGCTCAGGGTTGTGGGTAGGGTGGCTGAGGACACTCACCAAGCACGGTGAGTTGGGCAGTGCCCGATCGCACGGCCCCGGCATCATTCCACGCTTTGCAGTGATAGGTGCCTGCCTGGTCTGGGTGAAGCCCATGCAGCTCCAGGTGGGTCCCGTACCTGTGCGTTCGCCTGTCCAGCAGGGTCCCGTTGTGGAACCTGGGGGGCGGGTGAACAACACCATGAATGCCCTTGGCACGGGGGAGGGACTGCATCTGTCCCGCCCCGCATGGAGCACAGGGAGGTTGCAGAGCAGCTTCCTCTGGGTCTCTGAGGCACCACATATCATGGGAAGCCCATTCCAACCCCAAAGCTGGGCACGAGACCCTTGAGCATGGGGCAAGGCACTCACCAGGAGTATTTCTTGGGCTTGGGGGTGCCCAAGGCTTTGCAGCAGAAGGTCACATTCTGGCCAGCCTCTCGAACTCGGGACTCAGGGTGCTTCACCAGGTAGGGCTTCTCTGGGGGCAGAGGCAGCAAAGGTCAGGGCCCTGCCCCATCCCAGCTTCTCCCAATGACCCTTCCCAAGAGCAGGGCCCCATCCTTTCCCTTACAGTGATGCCCTGTTTCACTTGGGCCTTTTCTGATGACCCTCCCCCCACTCAGGTTCACCTCACATCTGCTGGAGACTGTGCCCTTAATGCTTAATCTTAATGCTTCCCTTTGCAAGTCCACCTCTCACCTCACATCTTCTCCAATGACCGTTACATCTTATTTCTTGCCCCATTGGCCTCACTGTGCATCACATCATCCCAAGTGCTTGGTGTCACCCAGAATTTCCTCCCCAGTTCCACAGCCCCCTCATCCCTCTTGCCACGAGGCACTTACCCAACTTATTAAGGACAACAGTGACCCCAGCAGAGATGGAGCTGTTGGCCTGGGCCTGGGCCATGCCTGCAGAGAAGCCATCCATTTGGGCACTGACATTGGCTCGGCTGCTGGCACAGACTCCAGGCACCCAGAAGGTTCCGTGGGCGCGGCCAGTAGCCATGGTGCCAGGCCAGTCTCGCAAGGAGACCCTGGCTCCTGGCAGCGGACGCCCAGACGGGGTGACCACCGAGCCCAGAAGGATGTGGTCAGGGCACCCACAGGTGTTGGGACCACACCCGGGGGTGGGGGGGGACACAGGAGGCAGAGAAGACTCTTGACCCCTTCCTGGGGAGGGCTTTCCTCTCTATCAGTCACTCAGCAAAGGTATCCAGACACCCTCCCCACCTTGTTCCCCTCAGAGAGTCCTCAGCATGGACCTGCTTGCAGCAGCCCTTGGTGTGAAGGACATGGGGCTGAGTGGTCAGGGCAGGGCCA
Organism: Physeter macrocephalus; assembly: GCF_002837175.3. Lineage (NCBI taxonomy): Eukaryota > Metazoa > Chordata > Mammalia > Artiodactyla > Physeteridae > Physeter > Physeter macrocephalus. Next base: position 15,410,617 of record NC_041215.1, on the reverse strand, counting down.
AGGGGAGGGACCTGGGGTCCTGGTGTGAAGGAGATGCCCTGGAGGAGGGGACAGGATAGGTGACTCTTACAGGGCAGAGGGGCTCCTTCTAGCATGAGAGAAAATGTTCAGGCAGGGGCTGGGGGCCCAGTGAGGGGATGGGTCTTGGGCCCGGAACATCTCCCTCCTGTCAAAATCCTGCGGTTTCTCCATGAAATGGAAAATTCCACTGGAAACTTCAGGGCAGAGGCACGGAGAAGGCAGAGCCAAGCAGAGTAGGGTGGGGAATCCCACCACCCCATTGGCCACTGTGCTCCCCCACCCTGCTGCGTGCTCTGCTGGGGCAGCCTCCAGACCATGTTTGTGGAGACCAGGCCTGATTGGAATTTCCAGTCGCCTCCTGGCTGGCCTGGTGTCTGGCCCTGGGAGGGCCTGGGCATCATGTCTGCCAGGGTGTGAGCGCATGTCCACGTGGGCGTGGGGGACGGGCGTGGCCTGCGAATGCCACGCGTGTGTGCACCCCGAGTGCGTGAGCCAGCTTCTGTGTGTATCCACGTCCACTGGAACATCCGCACACTCCAACAGGCACACAGAGGAAGCGCCTCCTCAGATCTGCCCATGACTGGACACGACCCCCATGGCGTCCACCCGTCCAGATGTACACATTTACCAATGCTCTTCGGGTCCCGGAAGGGAAGGAAAAGCCAGGCTCCACGTGGTCCAAGTTCTGGTCGTCCAGGCTTCCGCCCCTACACTCAGGCTCTGCCTCCTCCCTCCAGGCACTGCCCCATCAGGCTCCACCCCAACTAGCCCCTCGAGGTACGTCCCTCAACTGGCCCCGCCCCTACACCCAGGCCCCGCCTCTCTCCTCCAGGCCCCGCCTCTCCTACCTGGACATGGAGGCCTCACACACTTCTGCGCCTCAAGGGGACGCCCAGGACACGCATCCGCGGCGGGGCTTGGGCAGCGGCGGCGGCGCAAGCGACGGCCTGGCCCGCAGCTCCCCGAACAAGGACCCCACGGGCCCCACGTACCCCACGTGGCCTCTGGGGAGAGGGCAGGGATGGGGGCGTCAGGTGGAACCTGGAATTCTGTTGACAGTGTGGGACTGGAGGGTGTTCCCGTCACGTGCATCCGAGTCAGAGAGAAGTCCTGCCCACTGCCTCAGTCGGTGCTCCCCCAGGCGCACCAGTCAAATGTGCAGTTGAGGTACCTTCCCGCCCCCGCCAAGATAAGCCCTGCTCTGCTCTTTGCGTCTCACACACATCTGGGGCTCAAAACACACCTCCACAGAACGGCCCTAGTTCTAGATGAGCAAAAGAGGGCAGTGAGAGGGAGCTATGTTCCTGACCCCCACCGGGGCCCCGGCCATTCTTAGCCCCTCCCTTCCAAAGCCCCTCTCCTATCCGGTCCGCCCTCTCCTGCGGCCTTGCTCCTAAAAGACCCCGCCTCTTCCTAGCCACGCCCTGCACCCTCCCCCCCCCCCCCCCAACACACACACACAACACCGTCCTTTCAGGCCTCATCCACCTATGGCCAGTCCCCGCCGCTCCCTTAGCCCCGCCCTCACCAAGCGGGCAGCGGAAGCGCACGTGGTAGTTGGAGCAGCGGCGGCCTCGGGGCTGCTCGCGGTTGAGGCACCAGAAACCTCGCGTGGGATTCAGGTGTACGCGCTCGCCGACCTCTGACGGCAGGGCCCAGTCTGTGGTGCGCGCCTCCAGCGCCAGCGGCCGCGGGCACACGCGCGCCGGCCCGTAATAGAAGCGGATCGCAGCCAGGCTTTCGAAGTCACCGTCGCCTCCCGGGTGGTCGACGTTGAACCAGGACGTCCACTCGCTGGCCTCTGCGGGCACCGCACGCGCTGGGACCCGGGCCTCAGCCGGTCGGGCCCCATCCGTTCATGCAGGAGCCCGGGCTGCGGGCTGCCCACCCCCATCTGCGTGTTTAAGCCAGGTCCCCCTCCCCACAAAAGTGCATGGGGTAGCCCAGCCTGCCCAGATCCGGAGCCCTCGAGGGCAGACGGAACTGTAAAAGGATCAGGGGAGGTTGGATTGTGCTTGCACCGGCCCTAGTTCTGCTGCTATCTGAGCTGGCCCATGAGTGCACGCTGAGATCTTGCCACTGTCTCACCAGCCCCCGCTCAGAATTCAGAACCGTTGAGGTGTAAGGAGATATAAAGGCAGCACGAGGAGCCAGGCCTGAGACCAGCTGTTCCACTGCCTAGCAGCCTCGCATCAGTGCCAGCTGGGACCTTGCTCACTGCCCACTGAACCTATCAGGCAACCTCTGTTTCACGGAAGCCAGAGGTGGGAAGGGTCTGGCCTCTCACAGGTTAGCTTCTGTTTCCATCAACCCCCTCAAGGGGCGCTCACTCCTTTCCTCATTCAAGAGCAAGTCAAATAGAACCTTCCTAGCTGGGAAGCTAGAGACTTGGGTTCCAGAACTCCTGTTTCCCTGACTGAACCGAGCTGGTTGTCTCACCGCCCCGCCCCACCCCACCCTGGTTTCCTCCTGGACAAACAGCCTGGGCTCTCATCTCCCTGCTCCTAAAACTTAGATCTCTTGGGGCACCACTTCCAGGGGCTGCCATGCCCAGGGACCAGGACAGTCCTGGGCTCTTCAGCCAGCTTGTATCCCCTCCTCACAAGACCCTACCAGCCAGAGCTCACACAGAGTCCCCAGCGGAACGAGGACTCAGACCCAAGCTGGCTCACCTTCCCAATCCTCCAGGGCTGGCAAGGGCTGGCCAGGGTGCAGCAATGAACCCTCAAGGCCCCACGCAGTCACCATGGGCTCCTCAGGGGTGGTGGTGCCTGTCGAAGGGGTGAGGGGTAGAGGGAAGGACCTCTGTGAACTCCTGGTATGCAAAGTGCGGCCACGATCATCCCCATTTCACAGGGGAGAAGCCGGAATCCAGCTCTGGCTGACCCTGAGAATTGCAGCACCCCCTCCTCCAGGAAGCCTCCCCATGACGTCCCCACCCCCAGCCTCCCACAGCCCCATCCCTCACTCTGACACAGCCCCTTAGGTTGGGGAAGTCTGTGTCCACTCTGCTCCCCAGACCCAGTTCTCCCACTGTGCTCAGTGGCCATGAATTCAGTTGGCTGTGCCCCTCCCTGCTGTCATATTGATCTGAATTTTCTTTCATCCATTTGCTGACTGGAAGTCCCTCCCTCAGTCTACCTTTCATCCCTGCACTTGGGGCCCAAGCTGCCAGTGGGAAGTCCTTGGAATCTAGGCTGGCTTCTCCGGCCGCGAGTTGTCTGAGATAGCTGGGCTGGGCAGTGACTTCAGACAAGTCCCTTCCCTCTTGGAGTCTCAGTCTCCCCATCTGAGAAATGGGCCCAGTTCCCCACTCCACTGAGTGTTCCAGAGATGGGAATTTCTTTTCTGAGTGCTGTGTGTGTGTGTGTGTGTGTGTGTGTGTGTGTGTGTGTGAGGGAAGGAGTTGGGTGAAAGGGGACAGCTCTGGCCCCTTCATACTGAGGCCAAGACTGGATGATTCAGGGTCCAAATGCTGTGGCTGAGATGGGCACCCTGCAGTCCTGAGAATCCAGAGGAGCCTGAAGTTCATAGCCACACTCCTGGTGCCCCTATCGTCCCTTGGAGGAGGGAAGACAGTGGATGAGATCCCCTCCTGCCCCAGGTGGTCCCAGAGCTCCATCTCTTCGTTGCCCCTCACTCCACCCCCAAGGCTGGCAAAGGGAATGCAGGCCTGGGGAAGCAAGTGGGTCCCTTGGTTCTGTCTCCAGGCTCCGGCTGCCTGCCACGCCCTCTGTCAGACGTTCGGCACCTAGGGGGCTGGTCTAGGGGCGCCTCACCTCGGGTCCCCGCCAGGTGCGCGGCGGCGACACAGAGGCACAGCAGTATCTGCAGTGACGCCATGGCCAGGTCCGAAAGTCGGAGGGAGGGTCCCAGCTCCGCTGTGCACTCGGGTCGGACTCCCGCGGGTCTGGCGGCCGCTAGGGCTGTAGATTGGGGAGGGACGCGACCGCAGGCCACGCCCCGTCCAGGCCACTCCCCGTCCAAGCAACGCTCCAGGGCCCGAGGTAACTGCGGTGCGCAGACAACCTCTTTGGGTCGCCCCCCTCGGTGCATCCGGCTGTACCTCCGCCCTCAGGCTGGCCTGCGTCCCCTCGTCGCCGGCTGGAAGTCCCCTCCTTAGCCCACCCTCTGTTCTCCACGTCGGGAAGTGCCTCCTGGAATCGAGCCTGAAGCTGTCCGAACCTTCAATGTCTAAGCCGCCCTTTAGGCGGCTAGAAATCCTCCATCGGGTCTAACTTCGATTCTATTGGCTTTAGGCCACCCTAAGCAGCCTGGAAATCCCACCCTGAATCTCCCCTCCACTCTTCTGGCTCCAGTTTTCTCCGAGGCCAGCGGGAAGTCCCATTTACGTCTGCCCTCCGTCCCTCCCGCCTTGGGGCCACCAGGGGACCGGTGGTCCCTGAGCTTCCCCACCCCCGTGCCAGACCCCGCGCACAGAGGAGGCCCAGGCGAGGTGGCGGTGGTACGTGTGTTTATTGGCGCGGGCCCAAGCTGCGTGGGCACGGGTGGCTGTCAAAGCGCCGCGATGCAGTCGGTGCCCGTGTACCCCGGCAGGCGCAGAGCGAACTTTCGGCGCACGTCGTCGGGCACGAACCTGCCGGCCACGAAGTGGTGGCGCCCTGAGAAGCGGCCGGCGCATTGCTTGGGCGCCGCCAGCGATACGAGCACGTCGGGTCGTAGCCCGTCCTCGGCGTCGCCGCCGGTCTCTGGGTCCCAGCCTGAGGGAGGAAGGATGGGAGGCGGGGATCAGGAGCTGGGAGGGGTGCTGGCTCTCAGACAAGAGACCTGCCGCCCCCTCACCCACTTCCCCTTCCCCATCAGACACAGCCTCTGCACTGACCCGTGAGTTTGGTCAGACCTGCCTCGCATAAAACTGAGCCTCTGCCTTCAGGCCAGTTTCTCCCCGCTCCTCGAGGATGTTTCCCTCCTCTGACCAGAGCTTCTGCCCTCATACTTGTCTACCTCTGCTCCCATCCTGCTGCCCAGTCTTCCTCCTCCATCTGACTCAGGCTCTGCCTTCAGACGACCTCATTTCTACCTGCTGCCCTTTCCCAATCAGACCTATGCATCTGCCTTCTGACCCGGCATCTGTCTCTATATACCTCCCTCCCTATCAATCCTGAGCTCCCCTACTTAAACTAAAGTCTCTTTCCACCCAGACCTCCCAGCCTCCTCCCAGATCCCCACTCTCTACTCAGGGGACAGACTTGCCACCATCCTCCGGCAAGCCTCCCCCATCAGACCTGTCTCTTTGCCCCAGGTTCTTGCCTCTGACAAGATGTGCCCCCCGCCCCTCCCACCTTGAGCAGCCACCCTCCTCCCTCTGACTGGAGACTCTTCCCTAGGACCTGACATCCCTGCCTTCACCTTCAGACTAGATCTTGCCTTTTGACTTGGCAGGACCCTGCCCCCTCCCTCATTGGGTTGTAGCCTCTGCCATCCCTCAAATGAGCCTCCACCTTCAAACTAGGGGCCTTGCCTTCTCTCCTACCTCTGACCTGTCTGGGGCCACTAACTACAAGCCTCCTCCCTCTGACTTTAATCCTTCCTTCTCTGACCCTAGCCTCCACCCTCAGACTAGGGGCCGCTAAGAACCCCTTCTGACCTAACAGGGAGACCCTCTCTGTCCAAGGCTATCTGTTCAGACATGAGCTTGCAGTCTGTCCCCTCAGACCACCTCCTCCCTTAGACACCACCCCCAGCTCTGTGGCATCCTGCTGGTATGACCCTGGGGTCTTGTAAGCCAGGTGATGTCCCCCTGAGTCTGGCCACCCCCATGGAGGGTCTGGCTGCCCAGCAGCTGTTTGTTCCGTTCTGCCCGTTGCCTAATGGCTCCAACAGGCCTGGGGCGGTGGCCAGGACGAGCAGGGCCTTTGCCGAGTGAGCTCATGTCTGCCCCGGGTGACTGGGCCAGGGTGGGCAGCAGGCACACTGTGCTGGGTGTAGGGGGGAGGGGACCCAGGGTCACATGGGCACCAGCCTGGGCACTGCCCATCCGAGGGATGGACATGACCCTCAGCCTCACGCAGAGCGCAGGATCCATCCACGCTGGGGAAACTGAGGCTCAGAGCGGGCAGACAGGCTGGGACCACCAGAAGCCAGGGTACAGGGGCCTCCACCCAAGCCCTCCAGGTCCTCATGCCCCCCGCTCCACCTGACATGCCTGAGGGAATGTCCAGGCTCACGAGGGGGATGGACAGTAGCTTGAGCGTGGCCAGCGCACGCATGCAGGGGCCCCCGACCTTGGCCGGCTCCACGCCGGGGCCCAGCACGGCGTCCACCACCAGCCTGTAGGCGTCGTTGATGAGCTGGACCTGGGAGGGCAGGCAGGGTCAGGGGGCGATCTTGGGGCACTGTCCCCCACCAACCCCCTCAGTTGCCACCCGAGCTGACCTCCGTGGGCAGATAGGACAGGAAGGGGATGTCCATCTTCTCACACTGGGTAGTCAGGTCCCGGTGCAGTGGGTCCAGTGAGCGTGTCGGGTAGAAGATGGTTGGTTCGTACTCCTGCGGGGAGCGGGAAGGGCTCAGCACTGCGGCCCTCCCAGGCTCCCCACGGGGCCTCTGTCCCCAGATCTGGGTACCAGGCAGCAGACACTGCCTGGCACAAGCACTGGGCATATTCTGTAACCTGACATGCCTCATCCTCCCCCTGGGACACTAATAAGAGGAGGAAGCAATTGTTTTTCAAGGATGGGTTGGGAGCGTGACCCTGGGAGGCCAAGGAAATCTTTGCTACTCACAAACACCCGCAGGTGCCGGGCACAGACCAGCCCCACTGCCCCATTCTGCTCCGGGCCGCACACCACTAGCACCGTCCTCTGCTTCCGGGAGTGGGCAGGCAAAGGGAACACCTGGCAGGGGCACAGCAAAGGCAAAGGCGTGGCGTTCGGAACCTCTCCTCACTCCAGTGGGGAAACTGAGGGCTGGAGTAGAGGATGGGATAGGGCTCGGGCCTGGAGGCAAGAGGACAGGATGGGAGGAGAGGGGCCGGGGCCTCTGGGGGGCCTCAGTTTCCTTGCTGGAGACCCAGAGTCCTTGCCTCAGGCTCTGCCAAGCCCAAGCAGAAAAACGTGCCTCCTGCCACCACTCGAGCCCAGAATGCGGTTTGTTTATTCTCGGCCTGAGTTGCAGACATTCTTCCACCTTTTTCCACTGCAGTGGCTGCCCCTCCCACCGCTCATGTTTCCAGGCCTCCGTCCCTCCGTCCCTGCCGGAGGCCCCAAAGCTGGGGGGAGTAGGGGAGGGGGGTATTTTTCCAACGCGCCATACCCTGTCTCTCTCCGTCTGTCCCTCTCTGTTGGCCTCTGTCTTCACCTCCCTGTCTTTCTCTCTGTATCTCTCTGACTCTCTACGTGTCTCTCCTCATCTGTTTCTCTCGTTTCTGTCTTCGCCTCTGTGTCTCTCTTTCTCTCCGTCTCTGTATCTCTCAGACTCTCCTCTGTGTCTCTGTGTATCTCCCTCTCTTTAACGCAGAAGCTAAGAGTCTCAGCCCTACCCTGACTCTCTGCTTGGCCTCAGCTCACTCTCCTTCCCCAGCCTCTATCGAATGGGAGTAACAATGGCTCCGACAGGCTTGTGGGGTCTCTACCAGGCCCAGGGAGGCTCCGGGGGGCCCAACTATGCTCTAACCTCCAACCACACAGGGGGAAAGTTATTTCCCTTTTGAGTCTCCTCCCCAGGGCCTCAGCAAGGTCCTGACCCAACCTGGTCCTACCTATGACCCCACCACGCCATGCCCAGAGCCCCAGACCCGCAACCAAGTCGGGGAGGGTGATAACATCCAGCTGGCTAGGACCGAGGGACAAACGCAGAGCTTTCAGCGCAAAAACTGGAAGGTTGGTCATCAATGGCCTGGCGTGAGTTTACTACACTGGGTTTGCTTTTGTGGCTTTGATTTTCATTGATCTCTTTTCCTCTGAGCATCTCACTCAGGATCTGTTTCACTTGGAACTAGCAACATTTAAGTTAAAAGACAATTGAGTCCCCATAAAGAAAGATATTAAGTTTTTTTAAAAAGTATACAGTGGTAATAAGAAGAGGAGGAAGAAGGGGAGGAAGAGGAAAAGGGTTACCTGCTGGAGCCCTGACTCAGTCAGGCACTTTCCTAAGGCATTTGTGTTTATTTATTGGTGTCAGTTTATTACCCTTTTTCAGAGGAGGAAACTGAGGCCCAGCGTGGTTTGGCAACATGACACGAAACACTGGACAGTAGTATCGTCATTGCTATTATTCTTGCAGGCACCTCGAGGCCTGGGGGTTTGCTCCAGAGCCAAACATAGCTCTACTTCCAACCCCCCAGGGCCCTGTGCAGACCCCTCCCCACCTCTGGGCCTCAGTTCCCCCACCTGTGGCTGGGAGTTGTTTGCGGGTGCTCAGACTTCAGGAACTGACGTCCCCTCTGCTCAAGACCCAGGAGGTGGCAGAGGCAGGCAGTCAAGGGCCCCAGACCCATCTCTGTGGTTGCCTCCACGTCTGTGGGGACCCCCGTCTCTGTCCTGACGCTCATTAACACCCTGGCCTGGGCCAGTGATGATCCTCTCTGGACCTCAGTTTCCCCATCTGAGTGATGGGCTGGGGTGGCCCCAAGCAAAGAGGGGCTTCTTGAGGGCAGAAATGACCATCCTGGCCATGGGGGTCATGCAGCTAGGCCTCCACTCTGGTGGGCTGGCCATCTGGTTGGGGTCAAGGTTGAGGATCAGGGGTCAGGTACCTTGGTCACAGCCACGGCACTAGCATGGCCGCACCACTCCACCAGCTGCTGCCGCCCGAAGCGATAATCTTCCAGCAACTCCCGCTCCAGGGCAGCTGCCTCCGCTGTGCTGGGGGTCAGAGTGGGGAGAGATGCTCAGAGACACAGAGAGACGGAAAGACTTAGAGACAGAGACTCAGCTGGAGCCAGAAATGTGCCACCAATGTTCCGAGCCAGGCCCGGATGCCACCCCCACCCCGTGCCCAGAGCCGAAGACCCTCCCTCCGTTTCCTCATCCATCGTGCACACCGTTGAACGGAAGCCTGGAAGGCAGCGGGCGTTTTGAGCACAAGCCTGAGGCGCGGGAGCCCTCTGGTGGTAGAAGAAGTGTATGGCAGTGCATGTTGGTTCTATTGCCCCAAAGCATGGATGATACAGAGCCTCACCCAGATGCCCCCAGCCCCCAAGGCAAGAGGAACCCAGAGGGGGGAATAGAGCATGAAGGACTTAGTTGTTGGGGGTGACGCGTGGATTTCAGGCAGTGTAAAACCACTGAAAGGATTCTAGGACACTGGAGGTCAACTGGACTGGGGGTGCCTGGGGGAGGTGGGTATTAAAGGCAGCAGAGTTTTGTTTTGCTTTGTTTTTTTTGGCCACGTTGGGTGTTCGTTGCTGCGTGCGGGCTTTCTCTAGTTGCGGCGAGCAGGGGCTGCTCTTCATTGCGGCGTGCAGGTTTCTCATTGTGGTGGCTTCTCTTGTTGCCGAGCACGGGCTCTAGGCACGCGGGCTTCAGTAGTTGTGGCGCACGGGCTTAGTTGCTCCACGGCATGTGGGATCTTCCCGGACCAGGGCTCGAACCCGTGTCCCCTGCACTGGCAGGCAGACTCTCAACCACTGCGCCACCAGGGAAGTCCAAGGCAGCAGAGTTTGATGGATCACATGGAGAGGTGGTTGTGGCGCCTGCAGCTAAGAGACTCATTGGTGATCCCTCTTCAGGGACAGTGATAAAATTCAATAATTGTGGCCAGAGAAATGGAGCCAAACTGCTTGAGGTGAAGCTCAGCCCCCAGCTCAGTGAGTGACTGAGGTCCGTCTCATCTCTCTGAGCCTTGCTTCCTCCTTTGCAAAAGAGAAGGCAGGACAGGCATTTTCGACGTCCAGTGCAAAATGCAAATGTGGGGCCCCTTGATCAATAATTATTAAGAGTTTTAAATGGTGATGGCAGAGCATTAAACCAAGTGTTGGGCCCTTCAAAGAGCAGGGCCCAAGCTGGCCTTGGTCTGGGCTTGGTGGCTACAGAGAGGAAGAGCTGGCTGGCATTGAGGACTGGAAGACGTTCCTTACTCCAGAATCAGGGGCTGGAGCAGCTGGGCAGGGTCTATAGCCTGATGCCAGCTTCCCGTAGCCAGGACCCCTTCCAGCTGGGGAACGGCACTTGTCCCCAGCTCAGCACACCCTAGAATGTAATGATAATAATAATAATTGTTATTATGATAATTATTATCATTATTATCATAAAAGGACCAGGCCCAGAGAGTTGGAAGAACATATAACAAGTCAGATAAATAAAATGGTGTGCCCAGAGTCATGTAGGAAGCAAGTTGGAAAACTAAGCCTTCTACCCTTGTTGTCTGTCTCCAGAGCCACGGATGGGGTGTGAGCAAAGCAGAGGGAGACGTACAGATGGGCAGAGGTTTGTTGGGATGAATCCTGAGGTTCCTTTTCTTGATTCTGTGAGCAGGAGACCACAGCCTTCTAGCCAGTTGCGCAGCGTGACCAGGCCAGGCAGCAGGAGGCGTGGAGGTGGGAAGCAAGCATTGCTATGCGATGGGGAATCAGGGAGGGCTTCCTGGAGGGGCTGGCCTGGAGTGCTGTGGGAGGTAATCCAGGTGGCAAGAACAGTGAGGGCCGAAGCCCTGTGGTGGAAATGAACTTGGCAGGTTCAAGGGACAGAAGAGAGGCAGAGAGAGCGAGGCTGAGAAACTTGGTCAGAAAGATACTTCAGGGTCCCACACAGATGGGGAAGATGGAGGCTTAGGGCAAGGTGACATGCCTTGTCACCCCAGCGAGCAGAGCCAGATTCAACTCCCAGGTTGTCTGCGGCTGATGCTGCAGGAGGTTGAAGGACCGGGTGGGGAAACAGAGCTCATGGTGGGGCCAGATGAAGAGCGCCCCCAGGACAGGCCGGCCCAGCTCCCGGGAAAGAATGTCGAAGGCGCTTTAAGAATGTGGCGGGGCTTCCCTGGTGGCGCAGCAGTTGAGAATCCGCCTGCCAGTGCTGGGGACACAGGTTCGAGCCCTGGTCCGGGAAGATCCCACATGCCGCGGAGCAACTAAGCCCGTGCGCCACAACTACTGAGCCTGAGCTCTAGAGCCCGCGAGCCACAACTACTGAAATCCGCGCGCCTAGAGCCCGTGCTCCGCAACGAGAAGCCACTGCAATGAGAAGCCCACACACCTCCACAAAGAGTAGCCCCCGCTCGCCGCAACTAGAGAAAGCCCGCGAGCAGCAAGAAAGACCCAGCACAGGCAGGCAGGCAGGCAGGCAGAATATGGCTCATTCCTCTATCTTCATCTTGTGACCCCTCTGTTGCACCCCCCCGGAGGGCTGTGGGAGGATCATCCATTCCTCCTCTTCTTTCTCTGTTCCAAAGCTTTGGCCTCTGGCCTCCACTTGGAACCTTATCTTCCTGCCTAACCGGTCACTGGAGATAACCGGGACTCCACAGGCAGAGGGCAGTCCAGGCTTAGGAGCCTGAGGGTAGGGGCAGCAGCTGCTCTGGGCAGGGGAGGCGATAGGGCAGTACTGTTATGGGACTGGGGGGGCGGTGCTCAGTTTATGAGGGTGCCTCTTGCTTCTCCCAACCTCAGCCCCCAGATGAGAGGAGCTGTGAGGCCCCGGGATTTGCCTACCAGCCCTTCATCACTGCTCACCTGGCTGCCTACTGCAGTCACATCCCCCCAAACTCAACACAAGCCGAGGGGGCTTTGCAAACTTGAACACCAGATTTCACCACCCCCTGTCCCAAACCTTCTTACGGGTCCCCAGTATTCAGAGAATATTCAAATTCCTCACCTTACTTACATGCCCCCATTATGTCTCCCATCTCAGCCTCCTCTCCCCGTGTTCCACTCCCACCCAACACACAGCACCCCGTCACTCCTTAGTTGGCATCTGAGGCCCCCCCCATCCCCCACACCAGGTGAAGTCACAGCTCCAGCTTCTAGAACACTTTCTTCCCCCTGCCTAGCATGTGCTGGGTCTCTCGCTGAGTCTGGACATCAGCCAGTCACTGCACAGTATCTGCCTTGAGAAGAGGGGCTGAGTGGACAGTGGGCAGGTGGCGCACAAAGGACTGTGGGGTCTGGTTTACAGTGAGGTCTACAGTCCTGCTTGGGGTCCCATGTCACAAGCGATTAGAGAAGGACACAAGAGGATGACTTAGGACAAGGTGGAAGGCACAACCACAGCTGCCAGCTCCAGACCCCACTGGCAAGTGGCCCCATGTATTTAAAAATCACTTTAGCCCTAGCTCAGCCAGTGGCTTCCCTCCCCAGCCTTCAGTTTTCCTCTCTGAACAAGGGGTTAGTAGCAGGTGCACTATCAAGGAGGGTGTGAGCATTTGAGGAGCTAAAAGAGCTCAGCTCTTCCCGGATGGGGGACAAGGGGCATGGGCTCCAGGGTCCCTGGGAAAGATGGAAAGGGGAGGCGGGCCCTGCTTAGGCTGTGGGTAATGGGGGAGCGACCAGTGGTGCTGATGAGTAATTCATGAGGGGCGGGCCTGCTGCAGATGCCGTTTCCCTGGCAACGCAGCTTTGGAGGTGTCGGCAGCTGCAGCCGCAGTCTTAAGTCTCTCCAGTGAAATGCGGGATGGGCCTGGGATTCTCCCCGCCCCCCATCCCGGCCATGCCTTTGCCCCTGATCTGCAGCCCCTGGTCCCCCAGGCCCTCTTCCAGCCATGCCCCAGCCTCCCGTCCCTCTTCCCGGCTGACCTGAGGAAACACCGCTCCTCGGGTGCCTCCGCTAGGTCCGGGCCAGACACGCTGCTCATGGCGGAGGTGATCTGGGCACGCAGGCAGCCACCACCACCACAGCCTTTTAAGTGCATCCCTGGGCAGAGGGGGCGTCCTCTCTCCTCCCGCCCACCCTGTGTGTCCGCCAATCAGGAGACACCGCGAAGGCGCTGTGCACAGCCGTTGGTCGGTAGGTGCAAGTGGACTTAACCCCACTGCGCCAGGAATGAAGCTGCCTCAGAGGACAGCGGGAATCGCAGAGTTGCGAATATTGGCAGGAAAACAAAGTCTGGAGGGGCCGCGATGGGCCAGTTACCCCTGGTATGGGATCCTGGCCTAGGAGCGAGGGGACCCGCCTCTGTTGCGCCCCTCTCCACCCCGGTGCTCTCCTATGCAGGTCATCCACCCACCCTGTACCCAGTCGGAGAAGCCCCCCAGTCTGAAGGGGTTGGCTGCTGACAAGCAGGGTTTCAACAAAGGTAGGAAAAAGTCCAGGCATATTTGGTAGCCGACGCTGAAGGGTGATCCAGGGGCCATCCCATTGGCATCTTCTGCTTAGTCCCTGTACCTCCTGTGACACCCCGTAGCCCCCAACCCCCAATCACTCAGTCCCTAGGACACAGGCAGGCCAGTCTCCAGAGCGTTTATTCTCTCCTGGCAGGGAGGGAGTAGGGGTCCAGTGGTCTGAGGGGCACAGGAGCCTACGTGTACCACATGAAGCCATAGGCGGCGCGGAGAATCTCCTCGTTCACGTGCAGCCCGTAGAGCTCGCCCATCGTGGGGGTCACCCAGCGCGTTGTGTGGAACACGGACTCGCCCACCTGCGGGGACAGAAGGGTATGGGTGGCGTCGCAGCTAACCCCTTAGGCCCATGCAGCCTGCTGGGACCCCACCAGGCCTGGCAGCCACTGTGCCTACACCCAAAACTGCCTTCCCCTTCTGGCACTTGACACCCACTACCCCTCGGCCCCAGGTTTTCTGTGTTTCTGCAGTGGCCTAGACCCCCGCCCTTCCTGCTGAGGACCCACCTTCCAATCCGGCACGTCCTTCATGATGATCGCCTCCTCCTCCAAGTTCTCCCGAAGCATCTGGAGAACCCTGCAGGGACAGGGTGGGAGGTGGGGGACAGGCCTGAGCACCCTGAGGGGCCCCTGCCTAACAAACCTGCCAAACCTGTCCCTGCTCCACCTCCCCATCACCTCCTGCAGCTTTCAACCCTGCACATGCTGACCCCTCTTCTTTCCTTTCTTCCACTGGCAAACTCTTACTGTCCTCCTGCCCGGCCCCAATGCCCCCTCCTCCAGAAGCCCTTCCATTCTCTCTTGTGTCTCTGCTGCAAATCAAGTTTGGGGCCCTCTCCAAGGACGATGGCATCCCCTGGAGCCATGTACAAGGTCATGGCTGTCGGTCCCCATGTGTGTTCTGGCCTTATCCCACGCTGCAGGCTGCAGCACTCAGGCCTGTAACCTCCCGACCCTGGCCCCAGCAGCACACCTCCGGTCTTTCTCTGCCTGCAACAGAGGCATCAGTGCAATGCGGGCCTCGAAGTCCTCGATCTGCAGGCGCCTGTGAAATCCCAAAACCAACACTCAGATCAGACCATGGTGGGATGGGGGGCAGATGATGAGGCCCTTGGACATGCATTACCCTGGAAAGGGGTTTTGGGGAGAGGCAAGCAAGGGGGAAGGGCTTGGGCAGTGGGCTCTGCCCACCGGCAGCCTGAGACAGGGGATGGGGGGGGCATGCAGTTGACACAGGTGGCGTCAGTCCACAAGACTGCTGGCTTCACACTTTCTTTTCAGTTCAAAACTTTTTTCTAAATCCTAAAAATAGCCCGGGCCTGATGATTGCAGTGAACTGTGGGGAACGTTCATCATGGGGTTCTGGACTTTACAAAATCACATCCCTTTCACTGCAAAATAACCATGGGGGAGCAAGCATCATGGGCAGCTCCTTTCTTCTCCCTGCTTTTTGGCATCTCCAAGCCACCAGCCCCATCCGTGCTGGCGGGGGGGCGGAGAGCAATGCCCAGTGATGTGGTCCAGGGAGTGGCCTCCGGCCCTGTTCCCTCATCACCAGAAATCTCACAGCAGCACAAGGAAGGGTCTGGGTGAACTTCAGCCCCCACCTCAAGCCTCCCACCCCCTCCCCCTCCCCCAGGACCCAGGGTAGCAGCCTCGCTCCAGGCTGCTGCCCTCACCACAGTCTCACACTGTGGTTACTACTGGGTCCATCTGGGAGACTGGGCCTGGTCTTGCCTGTCCAGTGTGGCGGCCCTAGCGTCCAGCACCCACCAGGTGCTCCTGAGTTCACTCAACAATGTTGAACGCCCTCCACGTGCTAGGCCTTCTCCAGCACCGCCTGTGCTGAGGGTGAGCAAGCTCAAGGTGGGTGCTAAGGACACAGAGTGGGAGAGGGTGGGGGGGCCTAGCTCGTTGAGAGCCAATGAGAAGGAGCCACATGGTGGGGCGTTCGGCAAGCTCAGAGGCGGCCTGAGTCCCAACCAAGGCTGTTGCAGACCTGGGTCCCTCAGGCCCTGTACGGCTGGCCCAGCCACTGTCTTGCATGCATGATCTGCTTTTTAAGCCTTCATATCATCATTGCCTGGTCACCACCCACAAAAAGACAAAAACCCACTAAGAGAGTGCATCGCGGGCCTGTCCCTCCACCTCCACCTCTGCTATGCTAACGTGGACCCTAGGGTACCCAGTGGTGGAGGTCAAGGGCACCCAGCAAACATCTGGCGGCGAGCTTCTTGCTTACTAGTCAGTCATTCCTTGAGAGTAAAGCCCAGAAATGGACTTGCTGTGTCAGGGCCTGCACTCCCTGAGGCCTGAGGAGTTGACAAAGGGCCCCGAGGTACACTAAGTCCACAGGCACACATCCCCACCCTCCCCTCCTCACCAGCGCAGGGCCCACCTGCGTTCGCGGTTCCACTTCATCATGCTCCAGTACCCAAAGAGCAAGGTCCCGATGCCAGCGGCGAACATGCTGTAGCCTGTGGGGAGAGGGGCGCTGCTCAGCACCTGCACGTGGCACAGGCCACCTTGTCCTTTCTTCTCCTCAAGCATAACCCACTCACTGTGCAAATACTCCAGTAACATGAATGAGGGAGAAGGCAAAAGCCCTCATGAACCCCCTGCCAGAGATGGCCGGTACCATCTCTAATGCCTATTTTTTCAGACTACTTTTTTTTGTCTCTGTGGAAAGTCCACTGGCCTCCTCCCTTGGACACCCCCTCCCCCGCAGCTGCAGCCCACTCTTTATCCCATTCACCCACTCTGCGGGCAAGGACACCAGGCTGCGAGGCTGCTACACCTCTGCCCCCATGCCAGGGTTCCTGGAAGGTACAGGCCGGGCAGAGACTATGAGAGGGCCTGAGGGCCTAAACGTTTATGGTTGGGTGGCCCTGGCCCCGCCACTGACTAGAAGGTTGTTTGGTTCCCCTCAGCCAACTGGTCCCCATGGGGAAGGACAGTGTCCACGCTGGGTCCCAGCTCCACGGAGGTCCCGGCTGCCTGGGCCCCCTCCCTGTGTGCTGCCCACAGGGGGCTGGATGGGGCTGCCGGAGGCAGGCAGTGCCCTGCAGGGGCTGCCCAGCCACCCCCTGGGCTCCCAGGTGCTGCTTCCTCCCGGCCCAGTGGAGTGGAGCCCCTTCCCGGGACCCCAGGAGACAGAGGCTGAAATGAATATTTACTGAGAACCCGTGGGCACCTGTGCTGTAATTCTGACTGACAGGCCGTGGGCCTGCTGGGGTCTTCAGGGAGGTCTGGACGCTTGGGGCCTGGCTGGGGCTGGCTCGTCCCGCACCACCTCATCTTTCAAGCCTCAGTCTCTCCTCTGGACAGAACTCGTGGTTGCTGGGATGAAGGGACAAACTCAGTCAGACCGAGCTCCATTTAACACCCAGTAAAGGACCGGCAAATGGTGGGTAAAGCCACTTCCTGGGACTCATGGGGGGGACAAAGTGGGGGCTCTTTCTTCTTCAGCTCGTCTCCAGCACAAGGCTCCTCTGGCACCTCTGTTGGACCCAGAGATAAATGAGAAACTGGCTCAATTTTTTAATCCCTTTAGTTCAACCTGTTAAAAACATGAGCTCAGGGTAAGGCACTTCCACGTTATGGGGGACAAGGTAGCGAGGGCACCCTGGTTCCTGTGCTCAGAAGTAGGACCTCTCCTGAGAGGGCTGAGGGCCCAGGACCAGTCCCTAGTGCACCCACGGCTCTCCCGCAATGGCTGACCACCTGCGCTGGGCACTCAACGTTCTTTCCACTGGGTGGGAGTGTTTCATCAGAGCTGCCCATTACTTGCAACAGCTGCAGAGAGGCCGGGGGCTGCTTCTTCCGACCCAGCCCCAGGGAAAGACTGAGAGACTGTCTTTGTGAGGACCTCTTGCCCTCAACATTGGGCACCCATGTGTGGGCCCATCTGTAAGATAAATTCCAAGACTAAGGTAAAGTGGCCTTTAAGATGATGCAGCTCTAACTCATCTATTCCTCATTGACAGTGGTGAGGCCGAGGCCCCAGGCCCTCAGGGGGTGTCTGTGCCTCCAGAGCTGCCAGTCTGGTGGGAGAGGCCAACGAGGGGCATGCCCGGAAGCGGGTGCGGGCCACGTGTAAAGGAGACCTAAATGAATACAAACGCATCCTGCGTTCATGGATCGGAACTTAACATTGTTCAGATGGCAGCACTCCCCAAGCTGAGGTACAGATTCAACAGTCCCCATCAGAATCCCAACCTTCCCCCCACAGTCCCGCAGAAATTGACAAGCAGATCGTGAAATTCATATGGAAATGCAAGGGACCAGAATAGCTGAAACAATTCTGAAAAAGAAGAACAAAGTTGGAGGACTCTTCAAACTTATCACGCAGCTGTGTGTACAAGACAGTGTGCCCTGGCATAAGGATAGACATGTACATTGATGGAACAGAGCTGAGAGTCCAGAAATAAACCCTCACATTTATGGTCAATTGATTTTGGACGAGGGAGCCAAGATAATTCAATGGGGAAAGAACAGTCTTTTTAGCAAATTGGACAACAGGATAGCCACATGCAAAAGAAGTGTGCTCCTCCCTCCCTCCATACACAAAAATTAACTCAAAATGGATCAAAGACCTCAATGTACTAAGAGCTAAAACATAAAACTCTTAGAAAACAGAGTAGTCATTCTCTGTGACCCTGGATAAGGCAACGGTTTCTTAGATATGACACCAGAAGCACAAGTGACAAAAGAAAAAAATAGAATTGGACTTTGTTGAAATGTAAAACTTTTGTGCTGCAAATGACACCATCAATGAGCTGAAAAGACAACCCACAGACTGGAAGAAAGTATTTGCAGATCATATACCTGATAAGGGAATGGTATCCAAAATATATAAAGAACTCTTAAAACTCAATAATAAAATGATTAACCACCCAATTAAAAATGCATAAAGGATTTGAATAGAAATTTCTTCAAGGAAGCTACACAAATGGCCAATAAACACATGAAAAGATGTTCAACATCGTTAGTCCCTAGGGAAATGCAAATCAAAGCCACACTAGATACCACCTCACACCTACTAGGACGGCTAAAAGTTTTTTAAATGGAATGTAATTAGTGTTGTCCAGATGCAGAAAAATTCGAACTCCCGTACATTGCAGGTGGGAACGTAAAATGGTACAGCCAATTTGGGAACAGTCTGGCAAGTCCTCACAATGTTAAATGGGGAGTTACCATATGACCCAGCAATTCCACTCCACCTAAGAGAAAGGAAACATGTTCACACAGACACCTGTACAGGAATGTTCACAGCAGCACTGTTCGTAACAGCCAAAAGGTGGAGACAACTCAAATGTCCAACAAGTGGTAAATGGACACACAAAATGTGGTCCATCCATAGAAAAATATTATTCAGCCATAAAAAAGAATGAAGCACTGAAACACTACAACATAAGCATTAAAAACATGCTGAGAAAAGTCACACAAAAAGGACACAGAGTGAATGATGCCATTTATATGAGAGGCAAATCCATAGAGACAGAAAGCAGATTAGTAGTTGTCAGGGGCTGGGAGAGAATGTGGAGTGACTGTTAACAGGTAGAGCATTTCTTTTTGGGGTGATGAAAATGTTGTAAATTTAGATCATGGCGATGGTTGCATAACTGTGAATAGACTAAAAAGTGGTGATCTGTACTCATGAAACGGGTGAACTGTACGGTATGGCATGCGAATCTCAATAAAAATGTTAAAGATACCAGAAAAAAAGAAAGGGCCACTCACTGGGTGCAGGTGGGAGTGGAGAGAGGAGAGCTGGGGGTGAGAGATAAAGGGAAAAGGTGGGGGTAGCAGTCACTTCGGTAGCAGCGTGGATTAAAGGCAGCCTGAGCCAGCTTGGCATGTTCTGGGATGTTGGCGCTGAGTGGGCCAGGCAGAGAAAAGGGGAGTTGGTGTCAGGCTTGGGGACACGGTGCCTTGACGAGAGCAAGACTGATTGGGAGAGGGCAGCTGTGGATAAGGCTGGAGGACAGAAGATGAGGGCAGGGTGCAAGACAGACTGTAGGGCCTTTGCATTTACTGTTCCCTCTGCCTGGGGAAATCCTTTTCAGAGAGGTCCTTCCGCCCATTCTGGCTAAAGCAAGCCCCAGTTATCCTGGGCCTCGGCACTGACCACAATGGGAAATTATGGAGTGATGTGTCTGTCTCCTCAGCTAAACAGTGAGCTCCTCAGGACAGAGCCCAGCACCACGGATGCACTCAACAATTACTAAATGCAGGTACATAAACAAAGACCACATCCCAGAAAGGAGTGTGGTCTTATATTCCTCACCCTTCTGCAACCAGGAAAGACTGGGGTGGGTCTGTACGTGCTGCAATGAAAGTTGGTGTCAAGGGCTGTGATGGGAGACCCAACCCCAATCGGTGGTATCTGAGGCACATGGGAGGCACTGCTGGAAGAGTGACCGGGATATGGGCCACATTTGTGACTTAAAAATGAAAGAGATGCTGACTGTGGGAAGCCCAGGGAGACCCAAGGGCTAGGGTCCTTCTGCAGCCTGGTCTGCAGCCTAGTCACAGAACTATCCATGTATAAACAGACCTCATGCCACACACCCGAGGAGTGCACTGACCTGGGTGTTAAGAGGCTCAGATCGCTTTATATTTGTTGAATCTAGGAATGAGTCTAGAGTCGAGTGCCCATGTGGTGCCAAATCTAGTCTGTAATCTGTTTTTGTATGTCCCTTGGACTAAGGACACTTTTAGGTTTGCAAAGTTGTAAAAAAAAAAGCAGCAATAGTGGATAAAGACCATCTGGCAGAGAAAGCACGAACTATTTATCTGGCTCTTTACGGAAAAAGTTTGCCAACCTTTGCTCTGGATTACAAAAAAGCCAAGAAGGGGAAGGGGAAGACCTGAGTCTTCACCTGACAGTAACTCTTCTACTGCCTGAATTATAACTTTTTTTTTTTTTGAAACCATGCCCATTAATTTTTTTGCTTTTTAATTGAGGCATAATTTGCATAACATGCGCACGGTTAAATGTAAAGTTCAATGACTTGCAGCAAAGTATTCATTCTTAACTCGTTTTACATTTTTTGTATTTCTCTGTTATCCTTGGGTGCAGAGTATGGGCGCCTTTTACTTTCTCGCTTACATTTTTTTGTGTTGAACACAATAAAAAATTTTAAAACGTTACTTAGAACCCTTGACAATTTTAAGAACACATAATTCTGGGATAGCCTGAAGTTGGGGGCCACCAGCGAGGAGCCACTGCACATAACATCTTCTTTTTTTTTTTCCCGAACATCTTTTAAATTCCCTCGGTATTCTGGGTTTCGGCCCCAGCTTTGCTCTGGGTGGCCCTGTTGGGAGGTCGCATCCTCTCTCGGGCCTCAGTTTCCCCACCTGTGAAACCGGAACGTGGCGGAAGGCTCGCGGCGCGGGCTAAATTAACCTCAGTTTCATCAATTGTAAAATGGGAATAATTAACGGGACCGACCTCTTGGGCTGTTCCGAGTTGGCAAAGGGCTTAGTAAATGCTCGACAAACTGCAGCAGCTGTCGTTATTGTTAGTACTGAAGCTGTTGGGGATCCTGGAACTCCGCCCCCCGTCTTATGGAGAGGGAAACTGAGGCCCGCTACACTCCCCGACGTCCCGACCCCGCCGCGGCGCCCAGAAGGCCCAGACCCTGACACCCCGGCGCAGGGCGACACTGACCCGACAGTCCCCGACGCGGAAGGTTCCGCTTGTAGTCGATAGGGCCGTAGCCCCCAACCGGGGGCATATCCTGCTTCACCTTCGACGCCGCCATGCTTACACGACACTGCACTTCCGGTTGCGGGAGGAAGTTGCGCAACGGCGACCAACGCCATGATGAGTGTGGCGGAAGCTGCCGCGCCGGTCTCGAACCCGGCTGCGAAACCTAGGGCGCTGGTGCACCTACTTACCCCAGTGCATGGGAGAGCTCGGATAGCTGGGCCCGGGATCGACTGCACGCTCCAGCTGCGGCCGTAGAGTCCTTATTTTCTCTCCTCCCACATGGGGCGTGGCTCAGTCGGTGTCAAAGCCTGCAGCCCGTCCGGTCGCCAGGGTCCTTGCACCAAAGGACCACCCATTCACCTTCCCTCTGGGGCGATGTGCAGGCCAGTTAGAAACCTCAGGCTCCCGAGGGAGCCAGGTCTCTTCCCCATTTTCTCCCCCTCGGGGGGCCCTGTGGGCAGCCCAGGGCTCCACAGGGTCAGGGCTGAGTACACGAAGTTGGGGGACGGCTGCTACTCAGATTCGGACTCATGAGGAGCCGCCCCAATCCCAAGCACGGATTCCACTCCCGGTGGTGGTCGGGACTCCTTGCTAGTGTCCTCTCATCGGGAACTGGACCATTCAGAGTGATTATGAGTCACAAAGCCCTAGGGCCTTGGGGGGCACCACGGGGCGGGGTCTGGGCCCCCACCCCCCACCCCGAGGCGGGGTGACGCCCACGGTCACTTCACAAGGCAGAAATTGTTACCTAGGCAATAAAGGGCACCGCGGCGGTGGGGGCCCGGGAGTGGGCACATGGGGGTGCGGGTGTGCAGGTGCCAAGCGCCATGGGTTAGGCCCGAGATCGGAGTCCGGCCGCCCACCGACAGCAGCCGCCTCCTGCTCCCCACGCGCCCCAGGCGCCACCATGTCGGGCAACAAACTTCTGAGCGAACTCGGCTATAAGCTGGGCCGCACGATAGGCGAGGGCAGTTACTCCAAGGTGAAGGTGGCCACGTCCAAGAAATACAAGGGCACGGTGGCCATCAAGGTGGTGGACCGGCGGCGCGCGCCGCCAGACTTCGTCAACAAGTTCCTGCCACGCGAGTTGTCCATCCTTCGGGGCGTGCGGCACCCGCACATCGTGCACGTCTTCGAGTTCATCGAGGTGTGCAACGGGAAGCTGTACATCGTGATGGAGGCGGCCGCCACCGACCTACTGCAGGCCGTGCAGAGAAAAGGGCGCATCCCCGGGGGGCAGGCGCGCGACCTCTTCGCGCAGATCGCCGGTGCTGTGCGCTACCTGCACGACCACCACCTGGTGCACCGCGATCTCAAATGCGAAAACGTGCTGCTGAGCCCTGATGAACGCCGCGTCAAGCTCACCGACTTCGGCTTCGGCCGTCAGGCGCATGGCTACCCCGACCTGAGCACCACCTACTGCGGCTCGGCCGCCTACGCGTCGCCCGAGGTACTCCTCGGCATCCCCTACGACCCCAAGAAGTACGACATATGGAGCCTGGGTGTTGTGCTCTACGTCATGGTCACCGGGTGTATGCCCTTCGACGACTCCGACATCGCCGGCCTGCCCCGGCGTCAGAAGCGCGGCGTTCTCTACCCCGATGGCCTCGAGCTGTCTGAGCGCTGCAAGGCCCTAATAGCCGAGTTGCTGCAGTTCAGCCCGTCGGCCAGGCCCTCCGCAAGCCAAGTAGCGCACAACTGCTGGCTGCGTTCGGGGGACTCCAGCTAGAAGCCGGGGTTCCCACCATTCCCGCCGCTCCGAGCACTTCTTGCGCAGCGCACGCGCAAGAAGCGCGCTTCCGGAGTTCCGCGAAGCCGCCGCGCGCCACTGCGCACCCGCCCTTTCCCCTTTCCCACTTCGACGCCGGGGGCGGCAGTCTCCCCCGTTTGGAATTCAGCTCCTCCACCACGATCCCAAGAGCAGAAGGGCGCGTGCGCTTCCTCGGTTCCCCGACAGAAGGCCCCGGGAAGGGGCTGGGCGAGAGGAGAGGGAAACGTTGCCCCCGTGCTAAATGAGCGACCGCTACGCGGCGGGCACTGGCTGCTTGGAGAAGCTGCTAGCGAGCGGACGCGCGCGGAGGGCGTCTGTCCGCAGCCAGCCGCGCATGCCGATGAGGGACGGCGTGCTCCAGGCGCTGCCCACCTTGGAACTTGCAATAAACTCGCTCTTTCTCGCACCTGGCTCTAGCGACGGCCCCCTTTTACGGAGCTGGGGGGAGGGGATCGCTTCCCGGGAGAAGGCAGGCGCGGGCGCCCCCTTTTAGAGAAAGGCTTGTGGAGGTTCTTGCTACAGGTCTGAAAAGGGAGTTGGAAGGATTCGAACCCAGACCTTTCGGGCTCCCCATCTTGGGTAGACTCGAAGGGGCTTTGGAGTCGTCCCTGGCGTCGTAATGGTCCTGGGAATGGAGGTGCTGGACTAGGGAGCAAGAACCCCAGCACCCTTCTGGTGTTTAAGGATGGAACAGCAAGGGGCGGGGGGCGCCTGTCCCTACAGAAACAGCATTTGCAAAAGAGGAAATTGAGGGCTTCCCTGGTGGCGCAGTGGTTGAGAGTCCGCCTGCTGATGCAGGGGACATGGGTACGTGCCCCGGTCCGGGAAGATCCCACATGCCGCGGAGCGGCTGGGCCCGTGAGCCATGGCCGCTGAGCCTGCGCGTCCGGAGCCTGTGCTCCGCAACGGGAGAGGCCACAACATGAGGGGCCCGCGTACCCACCCCCCCAAAAAAAAGGAAATTGATGCCCACACCGGTATCACTTGACCAAGAACAGGCAGGATTTGCACCCAGATATGTCTGAAGTGGGGTGGGGAGGTGGTGGAAGCTCTCCTTAGTGAAGGTCCCTTCCTTGGTAAGGGTTAAGACCCTCGGGGGAGAGTCGAGGGTGGGGCATTTGTCTGACGGGGTTCATTCTGTACTCTGTTCATTCATGCATTTTTTTGAGCGCCTGCTGTGTGCCAGGCTCTGGGACTCAGCCAAATGGCTTGGGTTCATCCCTGCTGTCAGTGAAGGGAGCAAGTGAAAAGTAAAATAAACGAATAGCATGAAAATAAAATAATTGTAAGTTGTTGCTAAATGCCAGGTGGGGGTGAGCAAGGAGGGACTGAAGGGAACGACGTTTGAGCTGAGCCGAGAAGGAATCAAACGTTGGAAACAGCAAAAGGAGTGTTCCAAGTGTTCCCAAGACAAGATGGAGCTGGTGTGTTTGAGTAATGCTAGGAACTCCTGTAGCTGGAATGGAGAGGGAAAGGAGGTGGAGAGGTAAAAGGTGTGTGTCTGGTATCTGGAGAGGGACCCCACAGGGTCTGGGGGAGATTGGGGGTTATTTTGCCTGTGATGAGGTTACTGGGTTTAGTGACAGTGGCTGTTGTCATTTGGGGTGTATGGGAAACCTCTCCCTAGGCCCTTATCCTACCTGCCTCCACCCAAGCCCCACAGTACCTGAGGAGGGTGGTCATTTATGGGTCTGACCATACCCCACCCCTGCTCCCTCACCCTCCATAGCTCTCAGGTGCCCTGGGGATTATGTGCCACCTCTCCCCTCACTCCCTTCAAATAGGCTGTGGCCCCAACCCCCTCATTTTGCAGAGGAAGAAACAGGCTAAGAAAGGGGAAATGACTTGCTCACTCAGAATAAAACCCACATCCTTTTCCCCTTGCCCCCAAGGTCCAGCCATACTACTCTCCTTTGTCCTCAACCTGCCTTGCTTGGTCTCACCTCCGAGGCTTTGCACAGGCTGCTCCCACTCCCTGCACCACTTTTCCCCTCCCTTCATGCAAGACTTGGCCTAAAAAGGTCACCTCCCTTGATACCCCATTCTTTCCCTCCTCACCCCTGTCTCAAGGTGTGATCCCAATGCCTGGGGCATGGCACATGCCTTTTTCTGTCCACTGATTGATCTGTGTAAGCAATGGGCCTGGGGTCCTCCTGCCTCACGGCCACACCCACAACTCAGTTCAGAGGGGACAAGGTCTCAGGGACCAGGGCTGGTGTCCCATTTGTTAGCTGGAGAAGATGCATGAGACTTGCCCTCCATCCACGGAGGAGCTTGTGCCTAATCCAGCAAAGACTCACTTGAAGGCTGGCCGTGGAACCCCGGAAGTGGGCTTCTTTCAGCCAGTGTCGGGGTGTGGGGCACCAGTCAGTATGTGTCGCGGGTGGAGCACGACAGGGTTGGGTTTAATTTCAGTCATGTCTTGTACCAGTTCTATGCCTTGCCCAGGCTAGTCATGGCCACTGGGGAGTCTTGAGGTAGAGATGCCCCAATAACAAGAAACAGCATAATACATAAATAAAGCACCTAGGAAAACACGGTGACGTTTACTGCACATTGGAATTCACCAAAGTGCTTACAAGTCTCATTTTTGTGAATAAAATTTTGAAAGTGTGTCAACCTCTAAAAACAAATTTTCACCAGAAATTGTTCATTTCGGAGCCAGCCGGGTGGCTCCCACCCTCTGTGCTTAGAATCTACACCTGCAACATCATGTCCTGCAGCAGACACCCAATGCCGTGCCAATCCAGAAAAGCCCACCACTCTGGGATGGAGGCTGGTGATGGCTAGGAGCCAGGCCAATGGGCAAAACCCACTGCATTCTCACTGCACTCCCCTAGCGCTGTGGGTAAACGGGCCACAAAGCCCCAGGTTCTGGTGGGAATGGAGGCCCAGAAGCAAGGCTGCGGAACCCAGTTGGGGGAAGACTAAATACCCATGACAAGTGAGGCCTGAAAGAAGCCCAAGAAGCAGGTGTCCTCTCCTTTGCTTCCCCGTTAACAAAGGGTCACCCTGCTGTCCCTTCCCAAGTTTCCAAGCTGCCCCAGAGCCGCGACAAAAACAACGTGGGATACCAGGGCTGAGAGGAGGACAAAAAAAATACAGCCAACACATCATCCATTTCTTTATTGTCCTTCAGATTCTAAAACTTCCTCATGACACAATGTATAGCCATTGATTCCAGCGTCTTTGTTTACTGGAACTTCTGTTCCGGTTTGGTGGGAGATTATTTTTTTAAACATTTATTTTCAAAGACTTAGAGTCACAATAAATACAAGTGACAATCTCCTCCCCCCAACCAAAACAAACCACCTCCCAAATACCCTACACTAGTGTGACTATTATACTTTCTTTGTTAAGGATTATAAAACTTTAGCTGTCCTTTAAAAAAAAAAAAAGCTCAGTCCAAGTTCTTTAGGCCAACGCCATGTGCAGCATAACTAGGCATCAAAGAAAAACCCTACGGCAGAGCAGCAAGGACTGTCTTTCCCATTATTTACACCCCTGTGATGATAATGTATTATTTATATAGAAAACTCCTCCCCGTGTCTCTCCGCCCACAGGAGAGTGATTTGTGGGACACAGGAGCCACAGGATGCAGCAGGGGTGTACTGTCGCCTCTTTCATTCCCTCTGCACTGAAGTGAGCTTTTGCTTCCTGAAGATCTTATAGTACAGACAGGACCAGAGGCGCGCCCCGCCCCCCGCCCCCACTCCCCGCCCCCTGGGGAAAGGCCACTCTTGACCTTGTCAAAAGTGTGGGTCCCAACAGTACACATGGGACACTGAGGACTGGAGTCCCCATGACATGGTCAGGATGGCCAGAGCCGTGGGCAGCTCCAAGTGGACGCACAGTTATCTGTGCAAGAATCCACGTGCACACTCGGGCCCACACAGGCAGCCACTTCAGATGGGGAAGTGAGCTTGGTGAACCCCACACCCGAGTCCACAGAACAGCTGACGTTTTGAATAGCTTCCAGTTGCCATCGGGGGTTCCTGTCACAGATTCCCAGGCAGTTACAATTGTCATTTGAGACTGGGGGCTCCCACATTCTCTGGTTCTCCTGGGAACCAGATCCTCTCAGCCTACAAACTCCCAGAACTGTAGCCAATTTTGAGGGGTGGGCTTTAGGGCTGGGAGAATACCCTTAATGTTAATATCCTTCCCGTATTCAGAGAGGTATTTAATGCCTTTTCTTGCAACATTATAAATTTCATCACAGAACCATGCACTTGAGGCTTATAGAATTTATACACTACAAAGGGGAAATTAAAGGAAAAAAGGGGGGAGATAGAAGTTTTGAGACAGTAGAAATGAATAAAGATTAAGGCATCTCACCTTCTTGACCCCCTTTTAAAAAGCTACATTTATGTCACAGTATGTTCTACTATGGGAATGTTCCTGCAAATGCTGGGCTGCAGGAGGCAGAGACAGGGTCAGGGCCCGGCCATCCCGTCCTCCGCCTGTGGCGGTCAGTTTGTACTGAACTCACGAGGCCTAGTCAACAGCCTGGAGAAGTCTGGCCAGGTGAGGTGAGGAGAGGTGGTTCCTGAGCATAGTGGAGAGTGAGGTTCTGATGGGGACAGGGTTCGGGGCCAATGCAAGTGGCTCAGTTTGAGCCCTGGAATCACAGACCCAGTCAACCCCCGCGGGGGTGCAACAACCATGGTGCACCCCCAGTGCAGAGGTGACCTTGGCCCAGACGCCTGAGTTGCTGCATAGGACTGAGGTCAGTTTTCAGGGGAGGCCAGCGGGCACTCCTTCTTGGAGGATTTGGAAAATTTGGCCCATGTCATTGAACAGAGAGAGCTAACAGCTCAGAGTAGTATAAGACAGGTATTTATTTGCCAGGCACACAGAAAAATGAGAGGAATAGAAATGCTTGCATACTCTTGATTTTTTGGTGTAAAAACACACCCTTCCCCGCTCCCCCACCCCTCCTGAAGGTCAATTTCCCCTTTCCCCCAAATCCCTGGATCTTGGAATGAAAGCCACCCTTCTCCTGCCCTCCCCTCCTTCAGCCCATCTACATTATGTACTCAAAACAAAAATCAATGAGAAATTTAGGATTTTACACAACAAAAAATTAGAATGCTTTGGAAAACTAGTTCTATGGCATGTCAAAAATGTCCTCTAAACACTGATAGTCACACAACATGGGGGGGGGCGGTGGCGGTTAAATGAGCCTTTATTAGAATGTTGCAGCAGTGTATTCGAAGAAGGTGGCCCTACAAAATAAGGATTTTAAGTTAAGTCCCTAACTGCATGGATAGGAAACCCAGGGCCGGGGTTGAAGTAAGGAGCAGCATACCCCCTCTACACACGCGTGTGCAC
>NC_041215.1:15361527-15382041 GCF_002837175.3 Physeter macrocephalus | reverse complement strand
CTGGCTTCCACATATAGGAAAAGATTGTGCCCAAGACGAGTTAGTTATCTTTATCATTCATCTGACAGGGATTTCTTGACTCCCTTGGTTCATGGCTGTGAGATGGGGCTGGAATAGTGTGTCTTGGGGAGACAGAGTGCTCTGGGAGGCAAGAACTGGGGTGATGAGACTTGGCATACTTGAAGTCCATCTGAGGTATAACATTAGATGCAGCTTTAATCTCACTATTCTAAGTCTTTCCAGTATCTTTTTGTGCAATTTATTTGGGGAGTGGAGGGAAGGACTGGTTGATAGTAGAACATGTCAGGGACGTGGCTGGTCTGGGAAAAACAGGGTTCTAGAGCCATGCTTTTTTGGCTGTAGGTGTACCAGGCCCGTGGGCCTTGTTCTGTACACACTAAGGCCTCGAAAGTTTAAAATGATTTGTTGTTCTACCTCAAAGAGACATTGTGCTGAGTGAAATACGCCAGACAGAAAAGGACAAATACTGCATGATTCTGTTTATATGAGGCACCTAGAGTAGTCAGATTCATAGAGATAGAAAGTAGGATGGTGGTTTCCTGGATGGGCATGGGAGGGAGGGAAAAATGGGTAGTTAGTGGGTAGTTAGTTAACGGGGACAGAGTTTCAGTTTTGCAAGGTGAAAAAGTTCTGGAGGTGGATGATGGTGCTGACTGTACAACAGTGTGAATGTACCTAATGCCACTGAACTGTACACTTAAAAATGCCTAAGACCAAAACAATGATTAAGACAGTAAATTTTATGTTATGTATATTTTAGCGTAGTAAAAAAAAAACAAAAACAAAACCCAGAACCTTTCTGAATTCAGAAATATCCTGCATCCTATGAGAGCATGCATGCATTTTTAAAAATAAATTTATTTATTTATTTATTTATTTTTGGCTGCATTGGGTCTTTGTTGCTGCATGTGGGCTTCTCATTGTGGTGGCTTCTCTTGTTGCGGAGCACGGGCTCTAGACACATGGGCTGCACTAGTTGTGGCACACAGGCTCAGCAGTTGTGGCTTGCGGGCTCTAGAGCACAGGCTCAGTTGTTGTGGTGCACGGGCTTAGTTGCTCTGCGGCATGTGGGATCCTCCCCAACCAGGGAGCGAACCCGTGTCCCCTGCGTTGGCAGGTGGACTCCCAAGCCCTGTGTCACCAGGGAAGCCCGGCAGGCGGATTCTTAACCACTGCACCACCAGGGAAGCCTAGAGCATGCATGTTTATCCTCCAAGAGTTAGCATGGGGAGAAGTGAACAGAGACACTCATATTTTGATGGTCTACCTTATGCCAGATACTAGGGGCTTTAAAAAAAAAAAAAAGATACACGTGGTTCTAGAAGGCTCATTGTAACATCATCTTGGGAGCGTGATTCCGTGGGTGTTCTTTGGTCCCTAGAGCAGTGGGGCCTGGATGCACTTCCTCCCCTCAGTAGAGTCACACAGAACTGGAGTCTGCAGGAGATTTATGGGGACAGTCCAGGAACATTTGAGGTCTTCTCTCTTCCAGTGCTCAGCACAGAGATTGAAGGTGTTCCCTGGTTTTCTGTGGCTCTTTGTTAGAGAATTCCCTTAGTATGGCACATACTGGTGTGTATGCACAGAAGGGGAGACTCTAGTTCATAGGTCCTCGTTACTAACACAGAAGTTATTTCCTCTTTTTTTCTTGTGACATTTTCTTCAAGGTATCCTTTAATATCGTAACGCCCTAATGCTAGACATTTCAGACACCTACCAAAGTCTCAGACTTGTCTAGATGTGAACATTTGATCCCTGGGCTTTTTAAAATTTTATTTTATTTTTTATTTTATTCATTTATTTTGTTTTATTTTATTTATTTATTATTATTTTTGGCTGTGTTGGGTCAGTTGCAGCACGCGGGATCTTTGATGAGGCACGCAGGGTCTTTCGTTGCGGCACGCGTGCTTCTCTCTAGTTGTGGCGTGCCGGTTTTCTCTTCTCTAGTTGTGTGCTGGCTCCAGAGTGCATTGGCTCTATAGTTTGAGGCATGCAGGCTCTGTTGTTGAGGCGCGTGAGCTCAGTAGTTGTGTCGCGCGGGCTTAGTTGCCCTGTGGCCTTTGGGATCTTACTTCCCTGACCAGGGATCGAACCCGCCTTCCCCGCATTAGAAGGCGGATTCTTTACCACTGGACCACCAGGGAAGTTCCTGATCCCTGGGCATTTTAAGTATGGGGGTTTATCTGAAGTTTTGAACTGCCGAGTGGACTGCCTGGGCAGCTGCTAGGGAACGAGGGTGGAAACACTGAAAGGAACCTTGTTATAAGGAATCAAAATATTTTGAGGAACAACATTAATCATAGTAGTCAAAGTAAGAACTAGTTGCTTCTCTTTGAAAGCCTGCCTGGAGCCAGGGCCTGCCACTTTGTCCTCAGGATGGTCTTGAGTCCTAAGGGGTAGGTGGGCTCCCAGGGGCACAGTTGGATTTGGCCCCAGGCTGGACGGACTGTTTAATTGTCAGGAGGGTCGTGGCTGAGCAGCTGGCTGTGTAATTCATCAGTAGGATTCTGTTCATTATCATCAGGATGGTCTGGTAGTGTGAAAGGGAGGGATGCTCAGAAGAAAGGAGGGTCGTGCTGGAGTCAAGTCTTCTAGAGGGCAGGGGCTTCTGTTGGAAGGATTGTCAATGGGTTTTTTAGGGAGGGATATGGAATCTTGGCAATAGAAAGGGGGAGGGGAGTGCAGGGTGTGGGTGAATGGGTGCTGGGGTAGGTCACACTTCTTAGTGGTGATAGGGGAGGCCCTTCCAGACACAAGGCCATTGAGGCCTATGGGAATCTCCAGGCGCCTTTCTCCAAACAGCCATGTGAGGGAGTTGGGGAGATCTCCCCCCCACCCCAAGAAGCTCTGGGCTTCGCAGGGGCTGTGGCGACGCTGTGGCCTTGCCTATCTCCATATTGTTTCTTCCTGATGTTATATTTATATTGTTACGTGTTTTTTGTTTTTTGTTTTTTGCGGTACGTGGGCCTCTCACCGTCGTGGCCTCTCCCGTTGCGGAGCACAGGGTCCAGACGCGCAGGCTCAGCGGCCATGGCTTACGGGCCCAGCCACTCCGCGGCATGTGGGATCCTCCCAGACCGGGGCACGAACCTGTGTCCCCTGCACCGGCAGGCGGACTCTCAACCACTGCACCACCAGGGAAGCCCATATTTTTATGTTTTTGCATCAAGTTGGTGGTGAAAACATAGTGGTTGAGTATTTATAACTCACAGAGGATGCCATTTTGTAATTTCTTCTCCATGCCTCCTTGGGCCTTGGATAAGGAGTTGAGCAAGCGCCCTTTCTCTTGTGGAGTGTAGAGTGTTTGGGGGAGAGAACCTAGTGGGATGCTCGATGTCAGATGTCAAGATCAGCTGTGCCACGTGATGGGGCTGTAGTCCTCGGGGATGGAAGCGGGGAGAGGGTGCCTGAGTAACACATGTTTTGAGTCTGAAAGGTGAGTCGGGGGAAGGAAGGACTTTCATGGCAGTGAGAACAGCACGTGCAAAGGCCCAGTCATGGAGGAAGGTTAGAGCCAGGAGCATGGTGTGTGTACACATACTATGTGCGTGCCAGATGACTTCATAGGGTCACCTGCGCCTAAACAGTGAGGGCCTTAAAGGCGGTGGTGAGGTGTTGGGGGTGTTGGGGGGTTTTAAGGAGCTTTAGGAACAGCTGCATTGGCATAGCGTGGGGAGTGGACAGTCTGTCTCTTGGTGAGGCGGTGGTTACTGTGGCTGAGGGAGGAGAGGCAGGGGCACACGGGGGTCTGGAGGGCACATACTGGTTGTTACCCTGCTGGATGCTTTGGCTTGACAGTGGAGAACGGCCAGCTCTGGTTGCCAAGGATAGGCTTGTGCAGCTGGCCTCACTGTCGGCTCCTTGGCCTTCATGGGGTTGGTTCTTTGCCTCTCTAGTCTGCCTAGTCATGCTCTCCCTCACTCTGTGGGGATATAGGGTTAATGAGGCTCTTTGCCTTGGGGAGAGCAGGTACTGCTTGGTCCCCTGGGGCTGACGTGGAGCTGAAGCACCCCCTTGCTGTGCCTCTGCCTTGACTTCTTGTCTCAGGCATGCTCCTCTGCCTGAGTCATCTCTGTTCCTTTAATGCTCAGCAGAGCCTGTTAGGGCCATGGTTCCCTCCTGCTTTCAAGGATCAGGTAGTCATTATTTTCCGCCGTTACTGTCTTTGTCATTACTACTCAGCTCTGCCCTGTAGGTGAAAGCAGCTGGAGACAGTGCAAACTTGAGTGGGTGTGGCTGTGTCCCAGGAAAACCATTCGCCAGAACAGGCCCAGGCAGTAGTTTGCCGACCCTTGGATTAGGGAATTGACTCTGACCCAAGTTAATCTTTCCCTAACCAGCCAGCGCATGTTGGAGCAGTGTGACCTCTGGGCTTCCTTGAGATGATCCACTATTGCCCTGCCTCAGTTTCTCCCTTTCTCATAGAGCTAGCTGGGGACTTCCTCTCCTTGACAGTTAGCAGTACAGTCACTAAGACTGTTGGCAGAGAGGGTCTGGGTGGGGTGCTCATTTTGTGTGGAACAAGTAGACTTTGTGGACCTAGGGGTGGGAGAAGGTGAATAAGTATTATTGCTGGGTTTCATCTTGGAGGTTTTTTGGCTTAATATGTTCCCGGGATTGGATTAGAGCCAGAGTAGTAAATATTTGGGTGCAGATACAATTGAAGAATTTTAGAGACTGCACAAGTGTTTGGTGAGTGCAGACGGTGGTAGGAGGAGATCAGAGGTGTGCAGCTTCCATAGGGCCAGGCCTCAGAAGGGATGATGGGGCTCTCTGGGGGGCACCTTGGAGAGCCCAGGCTTCCCCATCAGGTGCCCATGGCCTCTGAGAGCTCTCCCTGGGCTGGCCATGGGCATTGCAGCTGGAGCGTCTCTAAGGAACTGGAGCTCCCTAGATAGCAGCCAGTGTCTGGCCGGGGGCTCCTCCCCTTAGGTTAAAAGGGAGCGGACCTCTCTTGCCTGAGCTGGAGAGGATGAAGTGGCAACTGTGGACTTTTGTTGCCCAAAGTGCAGTGACTTGATTTCATGTAAATCACCAATCACTGCCTCCTTACCAAGTGTGATCTCCGTCAGATTGGGAAATTGTTGTTTGGGTAGGTCGAAGATTCGGGGTGTTGTGTGTGTATGCATGTAAGTGGAGTACCCAGGTGCAGGGTCAAAGCCAAACCATAATGATTTATCAAGGGAGTGGAAGAGTCTCTTATGAGTTGGTAATTGTATACTTAAGGGTTACTTGATACTGTTTTAAATATATGGGTTGGAAATAAAAACAGTAAAAGCTCTCTAAACCCAGCCAGTGAGGGGTAGATGGCACAGCAGCCCAAATGATATACCAGTGGAAAGTGATTACAGTTTATTTTAGAGAAATGCTCCCAATCCTGATGGTGCTAAGTGGTCTCTGCTTGGTTTCTGCTCCTTCGTGAATTTTGCTCTAATTGTATCAAGGGGTTGTTGGTGTGTGAACTCTTCAGATTGGTTCTTTCTCCCTCAATGTTAAACCATCTCTGCTCATTCATTCTATAAATATTTATTGAGCACCGGACACTGTTTGGAGGTGCTTGAAATGAAATCAGGCACCAGGCAGACACCCCTTTCCTTGTGGCATTTATGTTCTTGCCGGGTGAGAAAGTCCATAGATACAGTAGCTGTGTTGTGTGGAGTTTGAAGAGGGGGGGCCAGGGCTGTGGGAGAGAAAGGGCAGGGTGAGCAGGGTGGGCCTCTTTGAGGGAGACATTTGAGCAGTGACTTGGGGGTACACGGAGGAGACAGCCATGGTGGGGGAGAGTGATGGAGGCAGACAGCAGCTAGCACAAATGCTAGCACAAAAGCTAGCAACTACTGTTAGAACAGGCTGTGTACAGACGTTTTTGGGAAATTGTGTGAAGCTGAATATGGACTGGGCATTTGTTGACATTTAGAGATTATTGTATGGTAGTTATGTTTTCAAAGGTCATTTTCAACTTGGGATGCAAATTGAAGAATCGATTGTTAAAATTATAAAGTATTGGGGATTTTGTTGAAAACCTTAAAGGACCCCAAGGTGGGAGGGTGCCTGGTGTGTTGGAGGCCAGCATGGCTGGAGGAGGGTGGACATGTCTCTGGGGTCAAGAGAGGATGGGGCTTCACTCTGAGTGATTGCAGGGCCTTTGGAAGGTTTCGAGCTGAGGAATGAAAGCAGGGGGTCCAGTTTGCAGACCTCCGTCATATTAAGGGAGAATAGTGTGGCAAGTGGAGGTGTGAGAAGTGGTGGGACCCCAGATGTGTTTGACGGCAAAATCAATAGGATTTCCTGGCAGACTGGATGTCCCATCAAGAAGGCAACTGCAGCCAAAAAAAAAAAAGGGACTTTCCGGCAGTCCAGTGGTTAAGACTTCTCGCTCCCAATGCAGGGGGCACAGGTTTGATCCCTGATCGGGGAACTAAGATCCCGCATGCCTCATGGCGCACACAGAATAGAAAAAAAAAAAAAAGTAACTCCAGATTTTAATCTGAGCATCTTGAAATACTGAATTTACCATGAGCTGAGGTGGGGAAAGCTGTGATGGAGGGTGAAAGTCTGAGGTGACCTTAAAACTTCTTGTATGTTGCATACTGCCCCATGATGCACTGTATGCATTATGATGACAGATTAAGGTCACCTTCCTCGCAGGTTAACCCTTCAGGAAAATGTCCAGTGTGTCTTGTGGTCTCACAGAGTTAGGGTACTTGGATCTTTGTTGAAAATCATTTGTCCACATGTGCATGGGTGTATCCTGTTCCATCTGTCTACTTGTCTGTCTTTACGTTCATATCATACTCTCTTGGCTACTGTAACTTTACATGCAGTATGTCTTGAAATCAGGTTAGGTAAGTCTTGCAAATTTGTTTCTGTTTTTCAGTATTTCACTAGTCTAGGTCCTTTGCATTTCCATATAAGTTTTGGAATCAGCCTGTTTTTTTCGGCAAAACATGCCGGCAGTTTTTTTTCTTAATAAATACATTTATTTATTTATTTTTTGTCTGTGTTGGGTCATCATTGCTGCACACAGGCTTTCTCTAGTTGCGGTAAGTGGGGGCTACTCTTTGTTGTGGTGCGCAGGCTTCTCATTGCGGTGGCTTCTCTTGTGGAGCACGGGCTCTAGGCTCGCCGGCTTCAGTATTTGTGGCACGTGGGTTCAGCAGTTGTGGCTCACGGCTCTAGAGCACAGGCTCAGTGGTTGTGGCACACGGACTTAGTTGCTCTGCGGCATGTGGTATCTTCCTGGACCAGGGCTCGAACCCGTGTCCCCTGCATTGGCAGGCAGAGTCTTAACCACTGTGCCACCAGGGAAGTCCCATGCTGGCAATTTTTGATTGGGGCTTTGAATCTATGAATCAATTTAGGGGAGAATTGACACCTTCTGACCCATGGAAAAGTCATATCTCTCTGTTTATTTAGGTTTTCTTTAATTTCCCTTAGTGACGTCTTACTGTAGTTTCAGCTTATAGGTCTTGCACATTTTTTAAAAAAAATCAGATTTATCCTTAAGTATTTCACGTTTATGGTAGTATTAACTGATTTTTTTTTAAAGAGCTTTGAGTTTTGGTTGTAATTGTTGCCATTGTATGGAAATGCCACTGACTTTTGTATATTGACCTTGATCCTGAAGAGAGTAGGTGCTTGGAAAAGCCCAGGACCCCTACTTTCTGAGGCTTCCCCCTCCATGGCAGAGAGAGGCCTTGGCTTGGGAGGTAAAAGAACTCGGATTGCAACTTCCCTGGTGGTCCAGTGGGTAAGACTCCGCGCTCCCAATGCAGGGGGCCTGGGTTCGATCTCTGGTCGGGGAATTAGATCCGACATGCATGCCGCAACTAAGAGCCTGCATGCCGCAGCTAAACATGCTGCAACGAAGATCCCATGTGCTGCAACTGAGACCCGGTGCAGCCTAAGTAAATATTAAAAAAAAAAAAAAAAGAGAGAGAGAGAACTAAGATTCATGGCATCTACTGCATTTCCCAGCCTGAATGGGGCCAAAAAGAGTGGCAGAAAGGGCCCCTCTCCCTAGGAGCTAGCCCTGGTGGTGGCTGTAGCAGCCCTGGCCCTCACTGAGGAGGATGCTGTGTGCTCCTTGGTTCCCAAAGGTCTTTCCATAGAGTTCACTGATATTTGCTTATTTTGCAAGTTCTCCTGTGGGAGTGTTTCTCGCCATCCATGAACTGTGAATTGCTGTGAACCCAGCTTAAAAATAAAGTTTTCATATCAGAGCAAGCTCCTGGTAGTCATGTGGGTGCAAAGAATGACAACAGAGGTGATATTGACAATATTTGGCAAGCTACAACTGACAACTGCCTGGGGGTTTGAGATTTGGCTGGTTCACTGGGTTCAGTCTCTGTGCCCAGAGCCCTGGACATCTGATGTCACAAAGGAGGGGAAGTTCTGGGGCCATGCTGTCTCTCGGACCTTGGGAGAGTTCCTAAACATTCTTGAGCCTTAGTTTTCCTATCTGTAAAACAGGCAGCCTCTTTCTGCCTGGGCAGTATAAGACCTTTGGAGCTGATCCCTGAGTGAAACTTCTAGTTGCCCTATGGCGGTGAAGCCGCCTCCATGTGGGAGATGAAGTTTGTCCGTCCCTGGGCACCTCATGTCCTCAGCTTCTTGAGGACAAACTCTGCACTGCCTGTAATGGTGGGTGGTTTCCTTGGGGTCTATGTTGGGGAGTGGACACTGGGGAGGGGAGAGGTCACCTCTGGAGAGGGAGACCTGGGTGGCCCTGGGCAAGTTCCTGAATATCAGACATGTCAGATCCCTTATGTGTAAAATGAGGGTGATTGTGTAACTTATCCCTAAGATTGTCCTGGGGATTCAAAGAGATACTGAATTTTAGCATAGTACCTGGAGCTTACTACTAAACATCTATTAAATGCTAGTATTTCTATTTCTGCTGTTAATGTCATTACCATTATCATCAAAACCTTGAACTGTTTTCTGTGTGTTCAGTATGTTGGCTTGTGGTTGTGTACCACCTCTTGTCTCCATCCATATTGCTAAAGATGAGATCTGTAGTGTTTGAGATGTTAGTATTTATTGGTTAGTGCACCTTATTGGGTCATACATCAGAGACTGATAGAAATTGATTTCCTCAGCTTGCCCTCCCTTGGAAGGTAGCAGACACAGAGCTCTGGTTGAAATTTAGAATTTCGCTATGTAATTCCAGGGATTGGAGACATTTAAAACTGTGTGCATTCCAGAAATTTTCCTTGGAAACTCAGTGTTTCTTCCTCTGTTCTTTGCTTTAGGTTGGCCAGCACGTTGACAGAAGTTGCCTTTTGACATAGTTCCCACCATGGCCGGCTGGTAGGACCACCGTCCCATGCCCAGAAGCCAGGTGAGTGTGTAGTATCTAGTATCTGTGGAACGGAGGCACTGACTTACCCAATAGGCCTTATTCAGGTCCTTGGACATTTGAAACAGAGCACTGCTTTAGAAGCTGATGGCCACCTCCTAGAGGAGAAGGAGGAAGACAAGTACCTCTGGGACTGCACACTGGGCCATCTCCACAGGGCTGCCCAGGCCCTGCCTCCTCCGGGATGGCCGTTTGCTCTCCTGTTGCATCTCAGGGGTCACTCGTTTGAAAAGGCCAGGCCCAAGTAGGATGAACTGTCCTCTGTGAGCATCAGGGGCAGAGGATAATCCTGGCCAAGTGGCCTTTGCCCTCTGGCCCTTCCTGTGATTTCCCAATGCTGACAGAAACCGTTAGAATTTATCCTTAACCACCAGTGCTTGGAGCTCATTGCCCTTACCGCACCCCGTGCCTGTGGGGAAACTGAGCCATCCCCTACTGCTTAGGGCTCTCAGGTGGAGACTCTGTCCAGGGTTTTCGGGACCCAGCAGGACAGAGCCCAAAACCCAGGTGGGATTTTGTCTGTTACTATCAGGCCAGTGATGTTTTGGGCCAGGGCTGCCTACCTGGAGAAGAATGTAGGACTGAGAGACGTCTTAGAACACGGAGATAGCTTGGAGACCTCCTGGGTTGGTTAGCTGCTTCCTCTTATAGGCCAGCTGGTTGGTGACTTTCCAAGGGGTGTATGCCCTTCAAACAGTGTCACAGCTGCACAGGATAAGAACTGGCTGCTGGGCTGAGCAAGGTATGTGACAAGGGTTGGGGGTCGGTTTGTGAGGTTTCAGCTCTTATCTGCATATAGCAAGATGATAGTATGGGCATGGTCAGGTAATCCTGATGTCAGGAAAACATTTCCAGAATGTTTACCCAGCAAAAACAAACTTTACTGGTATTAGAAAAAAAAATTTTTTTTTTAAATTGAGATAATTTGCATACCATATAATTCACCCATTTATGGTATACAGTTCAGTGATGTTTTTGTATATTCAGGAGTTGTACAAATGTCACGTCTGTCTAGTTTCAGAACACTTTCATCACCTTCAAAAGAAACCCCACACCCATTAGCAGTCCCTCTCCAATCTCCCTTCCTCAGCCCCTGGCAACCACTAATCTACTTTCTATCTCTATGGATTTGCCCGTTCTGGACATTTCATATCAATGGAATCGCATAATATCTATGACCTTGTGTGTCTAACTTCTCATACTCAGCAAGGTTTCAGGGTTCATCCACTCTGTAGCATGAGTCAGTGCTTCATCCATTTTTGTGGCTGAGTATATTCCATCGAATGGATAGACCACATTTTGTTTATCCACTCATCTGGGATAGATTTGGGCTATTCCCACCTTTCGGTAATTATGAATAGTGCTATGAACATTTATGTACACAAATTTGTGTGGACTTGTTTTCACTTCCTTTGGATATATACCTAGGAGTGGAATTGTTGGGTCATGAGTCTTTAAAATTCTGAGGAACTGCCAGACTGTTGTTATTGTGGCTGCACCATTTTACATCCCCCTCAGCCCTGCCCCAGGCCCCCAGAGCTCTCTGGAGACAAAAAATGACTCAAAGTCTGTGCCGGTTTCCTAGGCTAGTTGAGGATCATCGGTGTTGGCAGTGCTCGTTACCTGGTGCTGGTGGCAGCATGCAGTGAGCCAGCCACCTAGAAAGTGGGTTTGGCACTTGGTTGTCAACAGGCTGTCTTTGGACATTAGTGTTGGAAAATCGTGGTACTTTACGTCTCGACAGGGTCTTACCTGCAGCCCAGAGGGGTGAGTGATCATCCCTTATCCTATAGCCCAGGGCATTGTCTGAAGGCAGCGGGCTGGCTTAGGGTTCTCTGAGGTCCTCGGCTGGGTGACCCCACCTCTGCCGGGCCCTTTGTTAACTAGGAAGTACATAGTCTGAGCAGTAAGTACTTGCTGAGTGAATGAATGAATGAAAGAAAACTGCTTTCCTATCACAGGGCCAACAAGGAAGACACAGCCAGAGCATTACAAAGCAGTTAGTTTGGTGATTCCGGAGGGAATTTCTGGAAGCCCCCTCAGGTGTTCCCTCTGGCCCTGCCTCTCTCTACCTGGTGAGTGAAGAGGCTTGACGGGAAAGGATGGTCTGTGAATGGTTGTGGCAGATGGTGGTCGATGTCAAACAGGTGAAAACACCCTAGAGCAATTTTTTTTTTTTGGCTGTGGTGTGGGATCTCAGTTCCCCTGACCAGGGGTCAAACCTGGGCTCTTGGCAGTGAGAGCACAGAGTTCTAACCCCTGGACCACCAGGAAATTCCCTGACCACTTATTTTTAAGAGATGTATAAATATGTCAGCTTGTGTACTTTTTGTCGTGGGTGTAAGTCAGCTCAACAGATTGATTGATTGTTCCACTTTCAGTTGAACCATGGCCTGAAGTCAGCTGAGGCCTCCCCATTCCTGCTGCCCAGGACTCCAGGCACAGAGGAAGAGCAAGGCAGGAGGAGGGCTGGGTCCTGGGGAGTCTTGAGGCGCATACACAGCCTCCACAGTATATGTGGCTGTCGGTGTGAATACTGAGAGTCAGGCTGCCTGCTTGGGCTAATGGAATTGGTGTCCATCCTTGAATTTTGCTTGTCGGGTCCTGTTCGTTCAGCAGCTACATACACTGCTCGCGTGCTGAGAGACTGGCCTTGTGCTTGGTGTTAAGGATCAAAAATGGGTGTGACTTATAGAGAAACAAACAGAAAAAGCAAATGCAGATGACCCTTAACCAAGGCATAAAAGATACTCAGTCTTTTCTGATACTAAGAATAATGCTCTTTGGAACTTCCCTAAGATATTTCTGACCCTTTGTCCTGAAAGGTGGACACCATTCCCTTGGTGGGAATCAGGCAGCACCATATGTTGCTTTTGGAGGTTCACAACGCCTCGGAGGGGGATTTGCTTACCCTTTGCTCCAGCAAGTCCACTTCTAGAAATGTATGCCAAAGATAGACTGTCAAAAATAAGGATTGTGACAAGACTGTTCATTACAACATTCTGAAGTAGAAAACTGGAAATAACTTAGATGTTTGTCATTTGGGGCTGAGACTGATGGAGCTGGATCGCCAGTGGGGCGGAGCCGAGCCCCTGAGCAGAGGAAGGAGGGGTGTCTTCTTGTCATGGTGATGTGATTTCTAGGGTGAAGTGAGTAGAAAAAATTATAAAGTGAAGGATAAAGAGATGTACTGCACTCACTTTTATCCCCATAAGGAATGGTGGGGGTGGGATATAGACATGTGTATTTGTTTATATTTTATTTTACTATTTTTTAAAAATTTATTTTATTTATTTTTGGCTTTGTTGGGTCTTCGTTGCTGCGTGCAGGCTTTCTCTAGTTGTGGCGAGTGGGGGCTACTCTTCGTTGAGGTGGGTGGGCTTCTCATTGCAGTGGCTTCTCTTGTTGCGGAGCACAGGCTCTAGGCACACAGGCTTCAGTAGTTGTGGCATGCGGGCTCAGTAGTTGTGGCATCAGGGCTCTAGAGCACAGGCTCAGTAGTTGTGGCACGCGGGCTTAGTTTCTCCATGGCATGTGGGTTCTTCCCGGACCAGGGCCTCGAACCCTTGTACCCTGCATTGGCAGGCGGATTCTTAAGCACTGCGCCACCAGGGAAGCCCTATATTTTATTTTATTTTTTTATTTTTCCTTTTTTTTTTTTGGCCATGCCATGTGGCATGCGGGATCTTAGTTCCTCGACCAGGGATCGAACCCAGGCCCTTGGCAGTGAGACTGCGGAGTCCTAACCACTGGACCACCAGGGAATTCCCTAAATCATAGTAGTTTGATTGTAAGATATGAGATATGCCATAAAGGCAAAAATTAGAAAAAAATCTTTAACTGTTTTTAGGAATCATATTTTTGGTTTCAGGTCAACAATGCCCATAGTCTTACTGTTACATATTGTAGGAGAAAACAAGTAATTGATGTCTTTAAGAACCAAAATTGGGAATTCCTTGGTGGTCCAGTGGTTAGGACTCCACACTTCCACTGCTGGGGGCCTGAGTTTGATCCTTGGTTGGGGAACTATGACCCCCACCCCCGCCCCGCAAAAAAAAAAAACACCCAAAATTTTTAGGATGAAAGACATATGCAAATAAAAGATCAAAATACTTAAGTGAAAATGTTTTAATTCTAAATCTGCATTGGGAATGTCCCAGTTGTATAAGATGGTACCAGGGTTGTGTCAGAAGGAATCCCCCCCTCCACCCCACCAAGGGTGGGGCAGGTAAATGTGAATGAGAATTAGTCCCTGAGTTGGAGCATCAAATGTATTAAAAAACCCAGGGCTCCGATTGGTGCTCAAAGGAAAGGAAGAAACTCACTGGTGCCCTTCGGAAGGTGTTAGGGAATCAACTCATTTTGAAAATTGGTAGATAGAAGGAAAGAAGCAAGCATTTATCCTACCTCTACTCTATGGACTGTATTTGCAAGGAACAAAAAAGTGGGTAAGAGCTAGTTTCCTTCGAAGATAGATCAGTGCTGCCAGAATTTTCCAGAATCCACTACTCGCACTGTCCAGTGTGGTACCTGGAGTATCGTGACTGAGGAAGTCAAGTTTTAATTTTATTTGATTTAAATCTTTTTAAATAGCCACATGTGGCTAATGGACCGTGTAGCTATTCACATTCTGGCTAATTAATATGAAACGATGGAATTATAAATTCATACATTTGCAGGCATCTGATGAAATGGTGGGTCTAGACAGTGGACCTCAGTGGCTTCCATCCCCCAAGGAAGGGTGCACATGCTTCCAGAGGGATGTGTGCTTGGTTGGACCTCAAAATCTAGTTTTGGGACATTGGGGTTGTGTTACATTATACCACAGGGACGCCAACTGGCAAAACCCAATTGTGGGAAACAGGACAAATGGCCTGATTTCTTCAACATATGATTGAAAAGAAAGCGGCAGGGGAACCTACAGATTTCAGCCAAGCGTGACTTCAACAAAGATTGAGGAATGATTGTTTAATTGTTGATGGTGTGATCGTGGGATTGTGGTTTTGTGTCCTTGTAGTGATTAACACTGAACTGTTCATAAATGCATGTTGTGTGGCATTTTCTTCTTAGAGGCTAGTGGGCGTGAGGCATGTGAAAGACCATGGTGGTCGTCTGACAACCATGGAACCTGGGTGGTGGGCATGAGCAGTTAACTGTGCTGTTCTCGCTGCTTCTTTGGGTATGTTTGCAATTTTCCGTAATGAAAAGTTCGGAAGATGCGGTTTGACCCAGGCATTCCCTCAGGGAGCTTTATGATTGATGTCACCCAGGGCAGGGGAAACACTCGTTTACAAAAGTGAGGATGGTGGCGGCTTGTGGTTAAAGTTCAAGCAGAAAACCTTCAGCAGAGATTCTGGAATTGCTGTGAGGGGCTGTGACCAGTAGCCTGTCAAGTGGGACAACCTCTTGTTAACAGCATTCTCATTTTCTGTAATAACAACACTTACAGTACCTTCATGGAGCCCTTGAAGAACCTTAGTGATAAAGTGGGCGCTGTTCTCATTTCACAGGTGAGGAAGCTGAGGTGTGTGGAGATGAACCTGGCATTCTGGTTTTGACCTAATGTAGTGTGATGCTGGTGGCACCTTCTGTTCTGGGAGCACTCCGCCCACCTCCCCCAGTACCCAGAGTGCATTTTATCACCACAGTGCATCAACACCCTGATGCTGTAATGTCCCATATGTTGTTTTCTGACATAAATTAATATATTATTCATTAGAAATCAATCTCACCTCTCTCTTGGTGTGGTCTGTCCATAGAAGCCATAGCCAATGAAGACTGGATAAAGTAGGTAGTTAGCTGGTCTTCAGTATGACTTTGTCTTATAAAAAGCACTGCTTTGCAGATTTGATCCTTATGTGTGATCTAGGGATTATTGCAACTCCCAGTGTGCGAGGGACCTCAGCCCCATGTCTCAGCCTGCTCTGTCCGACACTGCCTACCCCACACATCTGTGTGTGTCCGCCCAACAGCCTACTGGGGCTATGCTGCTATGGGTGGGAGGCCTTTTGTTGAAACCCCAAGTGTGTCCTTGGGGCCCAGTTAGCTCCTGCTCCCTGGTA
Source organism: Physeter macrocephalus (assembly GCF_002837175.3). Taxonomy (NCBI): domain Eukaryota; kingdom Metazoa; phylum Chordata; class Mammalia; order Artiodactyla; family Physeteridae; genus Physeter; species Physeter macrocephalus. The sequence continues at coordinate 15,366,597 of NC_041215.1, read as the reverse complement.
GAAACTAAGCAGGTGTTTGGGTGAATGCATGAGTGAAATGTCTATGAGACTGAGGCGTCTGGCACAGTCTCAGTGTGAAGCCTGTGACGGACCTGACTTGAATCCAGATCTGCGGTTGTGGCCCGTGTGACCCCTGCCATCAGAGGTCTTGCCCTCTCTCCAGGTTGGCTCCCTGTTGGTAAATTGTCCCACTTGTGTCCCACGTGGTCACACTCTTATCTGTACCGTGGGCTTGCTGTGGCCCCCTTGGTTGCTGTGAGAAGCTGACGGTTGTTGCTCGTGGAAGGACTGCATCCCAGTGGACAATGGCTCTTCGATTGTTTGGGATCTTGTTACACAAAGGAGTCTTTCCTTGAGGACCCTATACGGTGCTCTTGGGGGTCAGAGTAAACCTGCTTTTGCGTTTTAGTAGTTTAGCGGCCGTAGAGGGGTTGTGGCTCTTGAGGTTAAGATTATTTTGTTTTTTGTTTTCCTACCTTAAAAAATAATAAAGTAAAATTCACATAAAATTCACCATTTAAAACATTTTAAAGTGTACATTGGCATTTACTACAGTCACAATATCGTGCAGCCATCACCTCTAGTTCTAGAACATTTTCATCACCCCAAAGTGAAATTTGTACATTAGCCTGTACTCCTGCACTCCCCTACCTCTGTGCCCCCCAGTCCCTAGCAACCATTAATCTATTGATACTTTCTGTCTCTAGATTCGCGTGGCTCTGGGCATCTCAGATAAATGGAATCATATACTATATGGCCTTTTGTGTCTGGCCTATCTCACTTAGCATGTTTTCATAGTTCATCTGCATTGTGATATAAATCAGAAATTTATTCCTTTTTAAAAATAAATTTATTTAATTTATTTATTTTTGGCTGTGTTGGGTCTTTATTGCTGTGCGCAGGCTTTCTCTAGTTGCAGTGAGTGGGGGCTACTCTTCATTGCGGTGCGTGGACTTCTCATTGCGGTGGCTTCTCTTGTTGCGGAGCACGGGCTCTAGGCGCGTGGGCTTCAGTAGTTGTGTCATGCAGGCTCAGTAGTTGTGGCTCGCGGGCTCTAGAGCACAGGCTCAGTAGTTACGGCGCATGGGCTTAGTTGCTCCGTGGCATGTGGGATCTTCCGGGACCAGGGCTCGAACCCATGTCCCCTGTATTGGCAGGCAGATTCTTAACCATGGTGCCACCAGGGAAGACCTGTTCCTTTTTATGGCTGAAAAATATTTCATTGTATGGATATATGACATTTTGTTTATCCATTCACCCATTGATGAACATTTGGGTTGTTCTTGCTTGTTGGCTGTTGTGAGTAGTGCTGCTTTTTAACATTTATGTATAAGTTTTTGTTTGAATAAATGCGCATCTCTTGGGTATATATCTAGAAGTAGAATTGTTGGGTCATATGGTAATTCTGTATTTAACTTTTTGAGGAACTGCCAGACTGTTTCTCACATTACTGCACCATTTTACCATTTTACATTCCCACCAGCAATATGTAGTGGTTCCAATTTCTCCACATCCTCAACAACGCTTATTTTCTTTTTTTTTTTTTTTTTTTTTTTTAATATTCCTCCTGGTGGGTGAGAGGTGGTATCTCATTGTGGTTTTGATTTGCGTTTCCCTAATGACTATTGATGCTGAACATCTTTTCATGTGCTTATTGGCCATTTGTCTGTCTTTGGAGAAATGTCTTTTCAAGTCTTTTGCCTCTTTTGTAGAATTGGGTTTGTTGCTAAGTTTTAAGAGTTCTTTATATATTCTGACACCAGACCCTTATTAGAGATATGATTTCTAATGTTTTTCCCACTCTGTTGATCTTTTCACTCTCTTTTGCACAAAAGAATTTAGTTTTGATGAAGTCTAATTTATCTTTTTTCTTTTGTTGATATTGAGCTTTTGGTGTCATATCTAAGAATCTCTTGCCAAATCGAAGGTCATGATTTACCCTTACATACTCTTCTTCTAAGAGTTTTGTAGGTTTAGCTTTTAATATTTAGGTCTTTGACCCATTTTGAGTTGATTTTCATATATGGTATGAAGTAAGGGTTTTGTTTGGTTTTGATCATTATATTTTCTATTGACATGAAGGCTTTTTGGCTTATGTAACCAGGAAGGGGAGTGCCATAGCTGGAAGTTCTGAAAGTACTTTTTCTCATCTGTTTAACAAATATGTATTGAACACCTGTTCTGTCCTGGGCCCTGGGATGGTAGCACTGAACAGAGATATTCTCTGTTCTTGTGGGGGATGGGGTGGGGGGGACGAACACGTAAACGGAGAGATGAGTAGATAGAATGTCAAGTGGTGATGAAGTGGGAAAGGGGTAGAGACCCACCGAAGTGCATACATGGAGGGGGAGATACATGTAACTTTGCTGTTTCGGCTGAAGAAGAGAGTGGTATACAGAGACGTGGAGGAGGAGCTTCCAGGTCGGGGGAGCAGGAAGTACAAAAGCTTTGAGGTGGGAGTAAACTTGGTTTTCAGAGGAGCAGCTGGGATGTCAGATTGCTGGAGCTGAGAGAATAGGGTCGAGGGGTAGGGGGGACGTGTGGGGGACGGCAGTAGACAGGTCACAGAGGCCGGCAGGGCCTTGGCTGGGGTGAGGCCTTGCTTTTACCTTGAGTAGCATGTTTTACAAAATGACCACTAATGTGATATGCTCTAGGTCAGCTTGGCTATTTCCTGGAGGTTGTTGTAGGTGTCTATACTCAGAACAACCCCCTGCCCAAGGGGAAGATTTCCACTTACAGGGTGGAGGAGAGAAGTAGGATTTCTGTTCCAGCTCTCACAGCTGTGCAGGAAGTGCTGCAAGAACTGTTCATCAGTAGGAACTGTTTCTTAGGCCCATGGGCTTCATTGAGACCAGAAACGTATTTAGTCCTAGACGTAGGTTTCCCTGCTGGCTCTGAGCCTTTTGGGGCGGCCGCCGGCCCTGCTGCCGCAGGATGTGTGCAGGGAGGAGCTGACAAAGGAGCCCAGGCAGCGCTTCCAGGCAGTGGCGTCACCACATTGCTGGGTGTCCTGTTGAAAATGATGAAAGATGCATATTTGTTCTCCCACTTTCCACTCACATTTCCTCCCAAGACTGGAGAAGGCTTTTCTGGCCCTTCCTGGAATTTTCTGTGTAAAACCTCCTGCCATTTCCAGCTCGATGAAGCTGGTGGTCAGGGCTGCGTTCTTGGCCAGGCCCTGAGGGAGTCAGCCCTGGAAGGGTTAAGGCCTCCCATTTTTGATGTGACACCCGATTGGCACATTGCAGGTGGCATGGAAATGGCAGGCGTAACCCTTTGTGGGCCGAGGAGGCTCAGCCTGGGAGGCAGCTGGGAAGGACAGAGGACTGGTCCTTTCCTGTGAGAGGGAAACTCAGCCAGACATCCCTCACAGTGACGTCCTACACCAGAGGACTCCTGGTCACCATTTCCCTGTGGACATTTCATATTTTTCAGATTCCCCTCACAGGTGGCACCTTCATTTCTGTGTCGTGTTCTCTGGCACCATTTGTTCCTCTCTCCGGGGCCGCAGGGGTTGGTCTTCGGGCACAGGCCCCCGCTGTCAGAGGCTCAGACACCCATGTGGGGTCACTTCCAGGTGGGCAGTGTTGGGTGCTTACTGAGCACTTCTGAGAGTGTAAACACAAAATCCAAGTCCTCACGTGGGGGTGAGCCTGGGGGTGCTATCAACAGTTTTAAAAACACTCGCTACCCATCTCTCTCCCCCCTCCTCTTAAAACGTGATCAGTTTAGGTGTACTTTGTCCTACTGTGTGCTTTGACTAGGAGGTGTAGACAGGCTTTCATCTCATGTCCCTGGGAAGGGGCACTCAGAGGCCAAGGCATGAGGCTGAGGGGTAGACAGAGCTCAGTGGAATCTACATGGCCTGTCTGGTTAGTGGTGTTCCCTGTTTTCAGACGTTTTTAGGAGATTGTCTATGTCTGGGGGCAGATAAAAACATACTACTCCCTACCTACACCATCTTCCCCAACAAGATCTGTGCTTTCTCTAGCCGCCCCTCCCCCATGACTCCAGGGAGGGAGGATGGTTGTTGAGGTCAGGGGACTTGGCTGTTCCAGGCCAGGCCCTACATGTCCCCAGGTGAGTTTGAGTGGCTGGGCGTGCTACCAGAGGGCTGGCTGTTACTGTGGCATGAGCTTCATTGGAGGCAGTGACCACTGATTTTTCTGGAGATGACTTGTCCCAAAACCTCCTCTGTTCCCACGAGCGGTGCTGTGGTGAGGTGCTTCCAAGCGCCTTTCTCCACAGTGCACGTCTGCAGGGGATTTTCCTTTAGGAATCTGAAGACCATTCAGGCTTTTATTTTTAAAATGTTGGGTGGTTACTACTTGAGTACATTAAAGTTTCAGCTTTCTAGGTTAATTTTATTAAATATATCCCAAAAAAGCATTATTTCAGAGGCTGTATTTACATGTCCTCCACCTTAAAAAAAAATCAGATTGTAAATGTGTGTTTATTTGTAAATGTAAAAGCCTGAGGTTCTGTGTGTGTGGTTTTTTTATTTTTATTTTTTTCTTACTCTTTTCAGTCTTAACAATCTGTATACCTACATATCTGGGTGGTTCTTGAACCAAGGACTGAAGGTGACTTTGATAGGATGGCTGATTTGGTCTGACTTTATCTTGCATGACTCCTGGGTGGTGATGGCCTTATAGATGGGTCACTGGCATTTCAGATAGAGTGTGGTGTTTGGGCACACCTGGCATGGTAGAAGTGCCCTGTTAGGAGGAGGTCAAGATGCTCCTGAACTTAACCTTCCCCTTTGACTTCTGTGTCTGAGCTGAGCACTGCATTTGCAAATGGTGTCTCTTCCCTGAAGGGTTAGGTAGAGCGCACCTCTGGGGGCTGAGGGCAGAGAGCTCCCTGCGGAGAGCGCCAGTGTTCAGATTGATTTGTTTGATGGAGTGACTGGAGGCACTTCATTTAAGCTGTGTGCGTGCATGTGTCTTTTTGGAGCATACTCTGTGCCATTTCACAGGTCTCAGCACTCCCCTCCTCTGTCCTTCAGGACCTAATTAAAGGTTCCAGCTCTCCTCACTCTCACAGGCTGATGGCAGGCCGGTCAGG
>NC_041215.1:15324307-15361027 GCF_002837175.3 Physeter macrocephalus | reverse complement strand
TCAGCCCCGGCATCCTGGCGAGTAAGTCTACCCTGAGGCTGGATTAGGGTCTTCGAGGCTCACCAACAGAGGGTTTTGCTTGCGAGAGTAGTCGAGGTGTTTCTGCATCTAGCCACAGCCTGATGGTGCAAGGAGGAACGCAGGTGCACTTGCAGGAGGCTGTGTGGCAGGAGAGAAACAAGGGGTGTATGGGAGCCCCGAGGATGGCTGCCAGCTCTTTCATTCAGTGGTTATTTTTTTATTTTTTATTTTTTTGTGGTATGCAGGCCTCTCACTGTTGTGGCCTCTCCCGTTGCGGAGCACAGGCTCCGGACGCGCAGGCTCAGCGGCCATGGCTCACGGGCCCAGCTGCTCCGCGGCATGTGGGATCTTCCCGGACCAGGGCACGAACCCGTGTCCCCTACATCGGCAGGTGGACTCTCAACCACTGCGCCACCAGGGAAGCCCCCTACTCAGTGGTTATTTACTGCTGACCAGTTGTGGGCCAGGGGCCAAGAATACAGCACGGAGCAAAAACCCAGATTCCATCTCTGCCTTTATGGGGCTCACAGTCTACTTGTGAAGGGGAGTCCCAGTTATACCCCTAGAGCTCTAGTAGGTAACATGAGGCAGTGTGCTCCCAGATGCAGCAGCTGCCGTAGGGATGCAGAAGAGACTCTGCATTCTGAAGGCCCCAGGCAGAGCCAGCCCTTTGAGGAAGCAGGAAAGGACTGCAAAGGGCAGAAGGGAGGCGAGCCCCTGTGTGTCAGGCAGCTCGAGGTGCTGCACCAAAGGGGCTGTTTCTGAGCCAGGAGAGAGGGTTTCCTCCTGACTGTCCTGAGAAACTCTGAGGGCACCCAAGAGTTTTGAGCAGGGGTGGTGTGATCATGAGGGCACCCAAGAGTTTTGAGCAGGGGTGGTGTGATCCGGGTGACAAGATCCAAGAATTTCAGGCTGGAGATTGACAGAGACAATCCCCTTCCTCTGCAGCCTGAAGTGTGGAGCATGTTAGTCCTCCACTAAGGCTCTGTTCCAGCTCCCACCTTTTCTAAGAGTACGTGGCTTCTCCTCGAGGGCGGGACTTAGACTTTATTCTTGTTGGAACCTCCAGGGTGTTCAGGAACATGGGGACTGGATGTTGAGTGATCTGTGGGTGGGCTTGTGGGCTGTCACCCCTGGGCTTATGGAAGGACTTGCACAAAGATGGGAAAGGCCTGTAGGACTGCTTCCAAGAGGACCCCCTGGAGGCTGCTGGATCTCAGCGCCAGGATCAGGCAGTCAAAAAGGAACATCAGGTGTGTGGGTGCAGAGTACAGGTAGCTTTGAAAATAAGGTTGTTTTCCCCATTGTAAAAGCTTAGAACACCTTAGAATTTTGTGCTGCAGAAATAAGAAACATTCAGGTTGCCTCAAGAGAACCATTTTGATATATTCCCTTCCCATGTCATTGCTTTGTTTCACTAAATTGTGGTCTGTTTCATGTGTCGCTTCCCCTGCCCCCCACCTTTTTAAAGGAAAAGCTTCCCCCAAGCCCCGCATTACAACTCTTTAGAACCGTCACAGTTTTAAAGTTTTATTTATTCATATTAAGATATGACTTACATGCCATAAAATTGACTTTTTAAACTATACAACCTAGTGATTTTCAGTATATTCACAGCATTGTGAAACTATTATCACTAATTCCAGAACATTTTGTCACTCCAGAAAGAAATCCCATGCCCATTAGCAATCACTCCCCGTTCCCTCTTCCCTCAGCCCCTGACAACAACTAATCTACTTTCTGTCTGTGTGGATTTACCTATTCTAGATATTTCATGTAATACGTGGCCTTTTGTGTCTGGCTGTTTTCACTGGACGTGATGTTTTCAAGGTTCATCACTTTGTAGCATGTGTCAGTACTTCATTCCTTTTTTTGATGGCTGAATAATATTCCATTGTGTGGATGGACCATGTTTTGTTTATCTGTTCATCAAAAGCCATCATTTAACAGCTGTGTGATAACCCCCTGCCTTTTTTTAAATAGATTTTATTTATTTATTTATTTATTTATTGGCTGTGTTGGGTCTTCTGTGGCTGTGCGTGGGCTCTCTCTAGTTGCCGAGGGCTTTTTATTGCGTGGGCTCTCTCTAGTTGCCGAGGGCTTTTTATTGCGGTGGCTTCTCTTGTTGCGGAGCATGGGCTCCAGGCGTGCAGGCTTCAGTGGTTGTGGCACACGGGCCTCAGTAGTTGTGGCTCGCGGGCTCCAGAGCGCAGGCTCAGTAGTTGTGGCGCGTGGGCTTCGTTGCTCCGCGGCATGTGGGATCTTCCCGGACCAGGGCTCGAACCTGTGTCCCCTGCATTGGCATGCGGATTCTTAACCACTGGGCCACCAGGGAAGCCCCTGCCATTTGTTATGGGTGGTTTTCAAGTGGGATTCGTGTGCTGACATGCTGCTGACCCAAAGTGTTTTTTGGGGGGGTTTTTTTGGCAGCACCGTGTGGCTTGTGGAGTCTTAGTTCCCTGACCAGGGATTGAACCTGGGCCCTTGGCAGTGAAAGTGCGGAGTCCTAACCACTGGACCACCAGAGAATTCCCCCGAAGTATTTTCTTGTCCTTCATTGTCCCTGCCTTCTTTCTGTCCCCCCTGAGGGAGGTGCACACAGCATGAGGACAGGGCCAGGGTCACTAGAAGGCCCTGCTTGTTTAATGCCAAGGCTGGTTATCAGCAGAACTTTCTCTTTCATATAAAATAACTTTTACTGCTTTTTCTCTCTCTTTTGTTTTTTAACTTTAAAGATAATTCATATATGTGGTAGAAAACCTGGGAAGTAGAGGAGAAGAAAATGAGGAAGAAATAAAATCAGTTGTAACCCTGCAACCCAGAGGCAAGTGCTGGTTGCATTTTGATGGATTTTTGTAACAATTTTTCAGTTAAATATATTTTTACACAAGTAGGACCACCCTGTAGATACTGTTTTATATCCTGCCTTTTTGTTTTTCATTTAACGTTGTGCTTGGTTGCTTTATTTATAAGACTTTAAGTTTTCAGCGGCTACTCCATCTGCCTTATGGGTGTCTCGTAATTTATTTAACCAGTGCCCCTTGTTGACTACTTAGGTGTTTTTCCACTTTTACTTCATTAGAACGGATTTCTAGGAGGATAAAACTTTACTTTAAAGGAAAAAGTTCAGACCTGTGGGCTCCCTGAGCTTTTCCAGTTATTGGGTGTGTCTGTATGATGGATGTGCCCCTAAAAGCAGCACATACGAGGAGTTTCTGAGGTTAGAGCAAGATTGTATGCTGTAGGAAAAGATGAAAGAAGTAGAATATATGCTATGATCACAGCCTTATTTCCTCTATTTCTAATCTAAGGGGCAAATCAAAGAAGTATATCAAAGTATTAATTGTGGCTCTTGTGAGGTGAGGAGACTTTTTTAGGGTTTTCTCCTTGCTTTCTATATTTCTGTTTTTTTCCACATTCCCATTTGCTCATAATGAGCCTCTATCAGTTTTTTGATAATAAGGAAAAATGAATTTGAATTAAACATTTAGGCCCCTGAGTTTGCTTTTGTGTTCATTAAAAATAAATTTTTCTTTTTTCAAAATAAAACATACTCTTTTCAAAAAGAGAAAGTAATAAAAATATAAAATTCCCCTGTAATTCTCCCACCAGGAAATTGCTCTGGGTATTTTCCTCTGCACATGTGAAACCCACAGAAGTGCTGGCTGACCCAGGCGTGGAACTGCGGTCACAAGCGGGTACAGACACAGGCCCTGCCTTTGAGAACTCTTCAGTCTAGCTGGGAAAACAGACATAAGAGTCAGTGATAGCCCAGATGATTTGTTAGCAATAAGTATGGCAGGTGCTTCTGAGCCATCTTCTTGGGGAGGCCCTTTGGACCTGGAAGGTCAACCTGTGGGTAGAGAGAACACCAGCACAGGTAGGATTGCTTTGACTAGAACAAGATCGTTCCATCTTACTACTCTGAAGACTGCTCTGTGCGCTCAGTTGTTCCCTGGCATCTTTGGGGGCCTGTTTTGGGTCCCCTTAGGTGAGAACACAGGGGTGGGGGTGGGACTGAGGCTGGGAAGGCGTGCTCCCTCCCCTCTTCTCAAGGCTTACCCTGTCTGTCCTCTGTCTCGGGTCTAGAATTGCAAACGCACACAACTCTAATGTTTCCAACAAGTTTGCCAACGACGGCAGCTTCTTGCAGCAGTTTCTGAAGTTGCAGAAGGCACAGACCAGCACAGGTGAGTGCAGTCCCTCCTGTCCCATCTCACCTCCTCCTAGAGCTCCCTCTGCTGGCTTTCTCTCCCAAGGGTCCCTCAGCACCTCAGAAATGGCAGGTCCCACCTTAGACTTGTTCCTCTCACCCCTCGTTCATTGAGCGCCCTCATTCTACTCGTCCTCACACTAAACGCCCAAGGGGAGAGTGCAGACCTTGCCTTCTAGATGCTTACCCCCAAGAAGTGGAGACAGAGAAGCCAGGTTTCGATCCAGGCGGTAGGGGCCAGGACTAAGCATGCCCCAGGGTTGTGGGACTGAGGCTTGAGTTAGAGTGGCAGCCCAGGTGCAAGGAACAGGACCCTCTTTGGGCGGGGGGCGGGGTACGCTTGGCCCACAGGAGCCCCATGGGACGTGCCAGGTGTGAGAATCACCACCTGTGGGAAGCCCACCTGTATCTGTGGTTGTGCAGTTTACCAGTCTCATTTTTACTGTAAGAAAGTTACTGGTGAAACAGCTGACCTTCAACCTTTGTCGGGTTTCCCAGGTAACAGTGAAGACAGTTAACCCAAGGCCAAGTTTGCCCACAGAGAGGGAGAAAGGGCTATATGAGCTCTTCACTGCAGGGTCTCATGCCATGAGTTGTGTTTGAAAAGTCCCAGATAGACTGGCTCCAGCCCACTGCTGACAACCAGAGGGAGGGGGTGTAAGCTGGACGTGGGGATTCAGGTCTTACCCGGAAGAGCTGCAGCATCCCTAGTCTGTGGATATAGGCCTCAGAGGCACCTACTGCCAGAGTTGCCACCTGCAGAGTCCCGGGCTGGGTGACCACAGTAGGTTCTTCTCTGAGCCTCAGGGGTCCTCATCTGTAAAATGGGGGTGGCGTCCTCCCTGAGTGCTTCTGATCACCCTCTGCCTGCCAGTGCTGTGCTAGAAGTTAAGAACCCAGCCACTTGGGGCTCAGGGCATGCAGGTTAGGCAGGACGATGAGGAAACCCCCACCACAGTCCTTGAGTGTGGGTATCCTTCCTTGTATCCCAAGATGCCCCCCCGAGTGCGCCCGCTGCCCCGCCTCGTGTGCTCCCTCGCACTGGGAAGAGGCCCCCCCTCATCAGTAGCCCGCCAGGCCAGATGAAGAACTACGTGCATGCCAAGCAGCTGCCTGTGGCCAGCCGCCCGAGTGTCTTCCAGTCTCCTGATGAGGACGAGGAGGAGGACTATGAGCAGTGGCTGGAGATCAAAGGTGAGGTGCCGGGGCTGCTGCCCTCCTTCCACAGCTGCTCCTTCCACTCCACAGGCAGCACCCATGGTCACCGGGGAAAGCACAGCCAGGGCTGTGGGGTGCTTGGGGCTGTGGTCAGGGCGTGCCTCCAGGCTGAGCCTTCAGGATGAGGGAGGTGAAGGAAAGGGTGGGGAGCAGAGCATGGGGAGCATGGAGGGGCTGCAGAGTGTGGGCTTCATCCTGGGAGCTGTGGGACCCGTTGTCTACTTGTGGGGGGGCTGGCCTCCGGGGGGCGGGGCGTTCTCAGGGGAGTGTTCCCTTGTGCCCTCCTCATCCGATACTAGAAGAGGAGCTCCTCAGTGCAGGTACTCGTCTCCACGAGTTTGGGCCAGAGGTATGAGTGTGCGGGTTGGAGGGTGTGCTCTCCTGCCCAGGGAAGGACAGTCGTTGGCCTTGGGTGAGCCAGTTCCAGCCCCATGGTGGAGGAGGGCGGAGGAGGGTGGTGATGGTGGCACTCCTAGTGCATCCAGCCGTGTCCATATTCAGAACGAGACTTCGGTGCTGTGTGGAGAGCGAGCTATGTGAAGTCCTGCCCCTGGGCCACCTCTGCTCCAGGATGGCTAGCACAGTCATGTCTCCCTGACAGGACAGACTGAAGTGACTATATAATCATGCCCTGACAGCTTCTAGGCCTCTTGTTCTGGATGAGGGTGCCGGCTTCAGACCGTGCATCTAAACAGATCAGTGGTCAACCTCGAACCTTGGAGCATTATTCAGAATGGAGTCAGTAAGTGTGGTGTTTCCTCAGAGAGGGGCCCTGGCAGTTCAATGGTACCCTGCTGGGAACTGCCACTTTATGAGGGGCAGTGGGTGTCTCAAGACCCTTGAGGCTTTTATGGCCTGCTGTTAATATAACCTCAGAAAAGCACCTGTGCTTGTAAAGTGACCAGGTCAGGGTCGTTGCCAGGCATGTGGGAGGAGGGTGAGGCTTAGGGAAAAAGTAGACACAGAATGTCTCTGAGACCTCTTATAGGTCCTCCTTAGGCCAAATGTTGTAACCCCCCCCACCCCCGCGAGCTTCCTGGCAGTACAAGCAACAAGGGGAATAAGAGTGGCCACAGGCTCAGTGTCTGGCCCCATTGCCAGAAGGAGCAAACATTCCTAAGCACTGACTGATATCAAGAAATTTCTTCTGGGAGTTTTCATATGAGGGATGTGAGCTGTATGGTGGCTGACAGTCTCAGAAACAGGCCAGCAGTAAATACAAAAGCAAGTTCCATGTGGCTCAAAGTGGGGGCTAATACAAAAATATATTTTTTAGTGGTGTTCACTGAAGGTGCTTCTGAGGTAGCAATTAAACCCGTTGCAGTGAGTGTCCCTAGCTCCCAGATGTTGGTCTGGAAACATGTTCTCACTCACGGAAACCAGGACTTCTTGGAGAAATGGCTGGCTCTAGGTCTGGGCAGGAAGCGTCTGAGATGATCCTAAAGTGCCCTGTCCCAGCAGGTATCGAGGAGGCCGTCAGAGACTGGGGTCATATCCAAAGGCCTCAGGAGCCAGCTTGAAGAGGCTCCACTGACCACAGAGGGGGTGTTTGAGCCTCTGTGATGATATTAATTGTGTTGGATTGAAACCCACTGATATCTTTAAATCAGAGTTTGTAATGATATTTTGAAAAAAGAATTTGTCTTTGAAGGATGAAAGGGAATTGATTTATTGTACTGAACACTGGTTAAGAAAGGAATTGAGCATTCCACAAAAGGAGGGGGAGGCTGGCTATGTTTTCCAACATCTCCCTGCCAGCCTGGGGACTGGCTTGGCCTTTGGGAGGCTCACACACTTTTCTCCCTCCAGCATGTCTCGCAAAGGCTGTCTAGACCGACTCACCCCTCATCATGGTGCTTTGTGCATGGACCCGGGACGCCCGACAACCTCCCGCATTTCACCCTCTTCTCCCCCGACCCCTCTGTCCTTGTGGTCCGTAGAGAGAGTGTGCCTGTTGACTGTGGGGTGTGTGAGTTGAACCCCAGTACTGACAGCCTCCTTAAAGTTTCACCCCCAGAGGGAGCCGAGACTCGGAAAGTGATAGAGAAATTGGCCCGCTTTGTGGCAGAAGGAGGCCCCGAGTTAGAAAAAGTAGCTATGGAGAACTACAAGGATAACCCAGCATTTTCGTAAGTATTCCTGGGAGGGGAAGGCCACTGCTACTTAATGTTCTTGCCACATGTTAGTATATGCAAATGTTCTTGTAAAACCCTGGTGGTGACTGAAGCTGGCCGGGGCTGGGTGCTTACTTGCGTGGGCCAGATACTGTTCTGAGAGCTTTCTGATTCACACCAGAGGTAGCAAGGGGCCCCAGTGTGGTGTGGAGACTTATTTTTGGGCCCCATCAAGGTGTCTCTGCTCACCAGCTTGCTTTTGCACAGTATGTCTTCAGAAGCTGCATGGGTCCACCCATCCCCGTTGCTCATTTTCCACTTTTTGTTTTACAAAACTCCTCTCCAGGTTTTTGCATGATAAGAATAGCAGGGAATTCCTCTACTACAGAAAGAAGGTGGCTGAGATAAGAAAGGAAGCACAGAAGTTGCAGGCAGCCTCTCAGAAAGGTAGGTGGCTGAAGGGGGTGGGAGGTTCTAGGGAGGCGTGTGGACAAACCACGCCCCAGGTGGAATCGGGGTTCCTTTCCTGGAACCCGTCGTGGCGTGGGGTGGCGTTGACAGTGTAGGTCTGTGCCCTCCCAGGGAGCTGGGGTCATGGCGGGACCAGCACTGCCCTCCCTGCCAGTGCTCTGAGGAGTGGGGAAATCTAAGAGTCAAGTAAAGGTCAAGGTCATGTCCAGGAGCTCAGCCCTGTGCATGTAAAGGGAGCACAGGGGAGGAACACTTGCCCCTTGGTTCATGGTCATTTTCACAAGTGCTAATGAGCACCTGCAGCATGCTGGGCACTGAGGACACCTAGAGACAAATGCAGTGACTGACACTTGTCGAGGGGGGCCAGGAGACAAAAACGGTCAGCTGGTGGGATGAGTGTCAGGGGAGGGTGAGATGCTGCCTGGTCTCCAGCTGTAATGCAGTGAAACCCCAGCCAGGTGCTGGTGGGCAGCAGGGGGATTGATGTTTAAGCCACATGTGGGCCACAGACGTTGGTTCATCATGTCTGTCACTTGCAGTCCCTTGCCCTGTCCTTCTTCCCAGGAGAGGCGGGCCAGGCCCATCCCCCCATGTGACCTGGGGGGACAGCTGCCGGCAGAAAGACTGAGATGGGAATTCCCATCTCTCCTCCAGCCTGGACCCAGACTATCCCTCACATTCTGTTCCCATGTCCCAGTGTGGGTCCAAAACCCCCAGACATATGGGGTGGGAAGGGGTCGGGTGTGGGGCGCAGAAGCTCAAGATATATTATTATATTAATTCAGGTGTTTGGTTCCAGTGCAGTAATCTGATTCCCATTTGCCTGTTTTTCTTTGTATTGTTCCTAAAATAAACCCCTCTTGTTGCCCGGGGTTCTTAGCAGAAATTAGGCTGTTGGGTGTGGTGAGTTGAGCTCAGTACTGACAGCCTGCTTAAAGTTTCACCCCCAGAGGACGAAGAGGTCAAGAGCCTCGCAGAAAAGTTGGCCAGGTTCATAGCGGATGGGGGTCCCGAGGTGGAAACCATTGCTCTCCAGAACAACCGCGAGAACCAGGCATTCAGGTAAGCGGGGGGCGGGGGGGAACCCACTGGAGAGGTAACCTCTCACCCTAGTCACAGCTCCCCCGCTGAGAAAACGGGCTTGGTGTGGTATTGAGACGTGCTAGGGTCCCGTGGCAAGAAGTTGGCCAGGACTCAGGTCCAGGAGTTTCTGACCACAGAGTTTAGCCATGCCACCCCATAGGCATTCCCCAAGTGCACATCGGTGCCCTGAATCATCTCTGAGGCAGGTGTGTGGGGACCTTTGGGGCCTTGTGTTTTCCAGGTGCCTCATGGAGAAAGTCGCTAGCGCTTTCCTTGCTCCCTTGTAACAGAATAGGCCAGGCTCTCGAGCAGAAACTCCTAGAATCGTTGTTCACTGTTTGCATCCTGAGGGTCTCATCTTTACGACAAGGGAAACGGCAGGAAAGCAGGGAATGTGATACCTCGGGCTCTGGGGAGGGGGAATCCACAGCCTGTGTGCAGGTTCCACAGAGTGGGTGGGACAAGCATCCTGGCCTCCCTGCTGTCCCCAGCCACGAAGTCACACACCACTCCCTCAGGCTGGGTCTGTGCTCCCCCCGCTCTGTCATTCATTGAGTGGGTTCAGCCCCAGCTCTTTGTGAGGGAAGGTGGAATGGGGGGGCCGGATGTTGGGATGTGGGAGGGGTGGTCACTGCTGCAGGACGGGGGCCGGCAGAGGTTTGTGAGGTGGATACTGAACCTGTTGTGGAGGTGATGCACCCATGAGGACACTTTTGGCCACGAGTACACAAGTCCCCACTCAGTCAGTGAGGAGATGCCATGGCGCTTTTAATGAAAGTGCTGGAGCAGCAGCCATCTGGGCTGGTTGATTCTGCAGCTCTAGACACCATCAGGGACTCAGGAAGAAAGAAGAAGGTGTGGATGCTGGGCAGGCGGCCAGTCGCATCTACTACATGTGAGCCAGCGTGAGCTAGACACGGAACAAAGTGAAGGGCGTCTGGAGGGACTGCCACGCAGGAGTGAAGCGGCAGAGATGGCGGGCGCTGTGCCACCTTGGCGGGGGAGCAGGGTGAGCGTTGACGCAGTGCAGATGGGCCTTGGAGCCGGGCCGGGCTGGGTCCCAGAGGGCTCAGGTGTCCACTGAGAGCCTTTGGAGGGTCTGCATAGGGAGTGACAGGGTCAACTGTTCTTCCAGGATCATCTGGCCACAGTTGTGGAGGGTGGTCAGGCATACCAGGTTGAGGCACATGGGGGCAGAAGGGAACCACCCGGTGGGGCCGGGGGTGGGGAAGGGCTGCTGAGGGTTTCAGGTGTCCCTGTGTCTGGTACCTGGGCAGCTAGGAGCTTTCATGGGGGCTGTGGGGTGTTTGGGTCTAGAGTTCAGGAGACCCAGGATCTCCTCACAACGTAGTGATATCGGCCACCACTCTGCACTACCCAAACCAGTGTTGCAGTGTTACGGTCTAAGTCGCTATGTCTTTTTTTTTTTTTCTTCATTTACCTAAGTAAGTTTATTTAACAGGAAACTTAGTGTACTGTCATTCAGCGTGACAAGAGCTGACAAAAAATCTACCTCAGGCAAAGTGGGCGAGGTAATGGAATTTCGCACAAAACCCCCAGCGCAGGTGGCTCTCCCTGGTCACCGGGGTCCAGGGCTCAGCAGCTCCAGCCGAGCCTTTTCCCTGGGGTCAAAGCGAAGAGACATTATCGCCACAAGGGACTCAAGGTCCTCCCTGCAGCTGTTGGGCTTTGTGGGGGCATTACTGGCAGGCATCCAGCTTGTTGGGTGTGGCTTTGATGGAGGCTAGAGGGTGACTGCCATGGATAAGGACAGAGCCTGGGGGTGTCTGGCAGAGAAGTAGCCGAAGGTGACCAGCGTGGTCTGGGGGAGCTCATTTCAACACCAGAGCTGAACTGCAGTTGGCACTCCACACACTGGGGAAATAGTAAACGAGGGAGGATCAGGCGTCCAGACCTGGGCAAGGCACGCGGGTTCATACCAAGCAGACTGTTTCATCTTCACGTGGGGTCAGGCGCAAGGCAGCTCCTCTCACCCCAAATCTAACAGCCACCCCATGTTCCTGCCGCTCTGGGCCCTTCCCTTCTGATTTCCCAGCAGCTATGAGTTTTGGGAAGCAATTATAATAGCTGTGCTCATCTGTAAAGAAGCTGGAAATACCTGTTCCTTTGACCAGTCATTCTACTTCTGAGATGCCATCCCCAGAAATAATGTTATATGTATAGCACTGTCATAGTCTTGGAAAATTAGTAACACAATGAAAGTCCAGCCCCAGTGGGCTAAACTCCTATAACTGCATCTCTGCAGTGGAATCGTGGCCATCGGAAGGCAAGTTGTTGAAGGTGGTAGCAGCCAGCACACCTCAAGCCCCGTGTGACTCTAACACATCACGCCGGTGAACCATGTTGTTCTTTACAACAACCTGGCGTGTTGGCCTTTAACAGGTGAGCAAGGCAAGGAGGCCAGGTGGTGGAGATGCCTTCACCACCATGCTACACTGCATTCTAACAGGAAAGCCTTATGTTGTCGGGTTAAGAAAGTCTTAAAATATCAGGATACGGAAAATAGAATCACAGCTCTTCAAATAAATCTGCAGTGGAAAAAGTCTGGAAGGAAAAGACACCAAAGTGGTAACTTTGGTTATCCCTGTGGGTGGGATTACACCAGTCAGAGGGGGTCTTTGTTGTAGAATCCCCTGCCCCTGTGCCCGGGACCCATAGTGAGCTGTTATGCTCCTCGCAGACAGGCATACCCATGGGGGGCTCTTGGGTGCTGCCTCTCAGGGCATCTCGGAGGAGAATCAGCATGAATCAGCAGCTGAGGCCAGGAAGAGGCTAGCTTGTGAGCCTAGAGGAGACCCACCCCGTTAGGAGCTGCCCCCCTGCCCCAGTGGGCGAATTCCCCAGTCTGCTTTTCTTGGAGGAACCAAATCACTTTAAATCCATGTCCTGGTTGCTACGAGTCTTTTTTAAATTCAGCCATCTGCTCCCTTCTCTCTTTGAACGACTTCTTGCTTTCGTCTCTTAATTTTTTTTTTAAGATGTTATTTTTTGAGCAGTTTTAGGTTTGCAGCAGAATTGAGGGGAAGGTACAGAGACTTCCCATGTGCCCCCTTCCCCAACACATGCACAGCATCCCCCATTATCAACATCCCCCACCAGAATAGTATATTTGTTACAATTGATGAACCTATGTTGACACATCATGATCACCCAAAGTCTATAGTTAGGGTGCACTCTTGGTGTTGTGTATTCTGTGGGTTTGGACAAATGCATAATGACACGTATCCATCATTATGATATCATACAGAGTATTCTCACTGCGCTAATATTCCCTGTGTTCTGCCTGTTCATCCCTTTTTCCTCCCTAACCCCTGGCAACCACGTAGTTTTGCCTTTTCCAGAATGTCATATAATTGGAATCATAGTATGTTGCCTTTTCAGATTGGCTTCCTTCACTTAGTAATATGTATTTAGGGTTGCTCTGAGTCTTTTTTTGGCTTGATAGCTCATTTCTTTTTAACACTTAATAATTTTCCATTGTCTGGATGTACCGCAGTTTATTTACCCATTCTCCTCCTGCAGGACATCTTGGTCGCTCCCAAGTTTTGGCAATTATGAACAAAGTTGTTGTAAACATCAGTGTGCAGGGTTTTTTGTGGACAGAAATTTTCAACTCTTTGGTAATACCAAGAAGTGTGATTGCTGGATTGTACGGTATATTTAGTTTTGTAAGAAACAGCCTAACTGTCTTCCAAAATGGCTTGTACCATTTGCATTCCCCACAGCAATGAATGAGAGTTTCAGTAGCTCCATATCAACATTTGATGTTGTCAGTGTTTTGGATTTTGGCCGTTCTTGTAGATGTGTAGTGATATTCATTGTTTTGATTTGCATTTTCCTGATGACATGAAGAGAAGTGTCTTTTCATAATGCTTATTTGCCATCTGTAAATCTCTGGTGAGGTGTGTGTTAAGGTCATTGGCCCATTTTTTAATTGGCTTGTTTTTTTTATTGTTGGGTGTTAAGAGTTCTTTGTATATTTTGGGTTTTTTTGTTTGTTTTTTTTTGTTTGTTTTTTTCTGGCTGTGTTGGGTCTTCACTGCTGCGCGTGGGCTTTCTCTAGTTGCAGCGAGCAGGGGCTACTCTTCGTTGTGGTATGCGGGCTTCTCATTGCAGTGGCTTCTCTTGCTGCGGGGCATGGGCTCTAAGCATGCAGGCTTCAGTAGTTGCAGTGTGTGGGCTCAGTAGTTGTGGCGCACAGGCTTAGTTGCTCCGCGGCACGTGGAATCTTCCCGGACCAGGGATCAAACCCATGTCCCCTGCATTGGCAGGTGGATTCTTAACCACTGCACCACCAGGGAAGTCCCCTTTGTATATTTTGGATAGCAGTCTTTATCAGGTGTGTCTTTTGCGAATATTTCTCCCAGTCTGTGGCTTTTTCTCCTCATTCTCTTGATATTGTCCTTTGCAGAGCAGAAGTTTTTCATCTTAATAAAGTCCAGCTTATCAGTTGCTTTCATGGATCATGCCTTTGGTGTTGTATCTAAAAAGTTATTGCCATACCCAAGGTTACGTAGGTATTCTCCTATGTTTTATAGTTTTATGTTTTACGTTTAGGTCAGTGATACATTTTTAGTTAATTTTTGTGAAGGTTATGAGGTCTGTTTCTAGATTCTTTGTCAGGTTTTTTTTTTTTTTTTTTTTGCATGTGGATGTCCAGTTTCAGCACCATTTGTTGAAAAGACTGTCTTTGCTCCATTGTATTGCTTTTGCTCCTTTTC
Source organism: Physeter macrocephalus (assembly GCF_002837175.3). Classification (NCBI taxonomy): domain Eukaryota; kingdom Metazoa; phylum Chordata; class Mammalia; order Artiodactyla; family Physeteridae; genus Physeter; species Physeter macrocephalus. Next base: position 15,347,165 of record NC_041215.1, on the reverse strand, counting down.
AAAGAACAGACTATATGTATGGGAATCTGTTTCTGGGCTCTTTATTTTGTTCAGTTGATCTCTTTGTCCATTCTTTCACTAATACCCCACTGCCTTGATTACTTCAGCTTTACAGTAAGTCCCGAAGTCAGGTAGTGTCAGTCCTCCAACTTTGTTCTTCTTCAGTATTGTGTTGGCTATTGTGGGTTGTTTGTCTCTTTATATAAGCTCTAGAATGAGTTTGTCAATATCCACAGAATAAATGATTTTGACTGGAATTGCATTGAATCTAGAAATCAAGTTGGGAATAACTGACATCTTGACAACATTGAGTCTTCCTGTCTGTGAACATGGAATAGCTCTTCATTTATTTAGTTCTTCTTTGAATTCATTCATCAGAGTTTTTTAGTTTTCCTCATATAGATCTTGTACGTATTTTGTTACACATTACCTAAGTATTTTATATGGGGGAATGCTAATGTAAATGTTATTGTGTTTTTAGTTTCAAGTTCCACTTGTTCATTGCTGGTATATAGGAGAGTGATTGACTTCTGTATTTTAACCTTGTATCCTGCAACCTTGCTATAATAGCTTATCAAGTTCCAGGGTTTTTTGGTCTATTCTTTCATCTGTGTTTTGTATATTTATTTTTTGTCGTGCCGCATGGCTTGCAGGATCTTAGTTCCCCAATCAGGGATTGAACCTGGGCTCTCAGCAGTGAGAGTGCAGAGTCCTAACCACTGGACCACCAGGGAAGTCCTTCATCTGTTTTTTCTATGTAGACGATCATGTTATATTTCTTCCTTCTCAGTATACCTTCTACTTCCTTTTCTCATCTTATTTCATTAGCTAGAACTTCCAGAATGATGATGAAAAGCATTGGGGAGGTGCGATATTCTTGGCTTGTTTCTGTTCTTAGTGCAAAAGCTTGAGGTTTCTCATCATTAAGTATGATGTTAGCTGTAGGTTCTTTGTAGATTCTTTATCAAGTGGAGGAAGTTCCCCTGTACTCCTAGTTTACTGGGAGTTTTTCTCATGAATGGGTATTAGATTTTATTAAACGCTTTTTCCACAGTGATTGATATGATCATCTGATTTTTCTTTTTTAGCCTGTTGACCTGATGGATTACATTACTTGATTTTCTTTTTTTTTTAAATTTATTTTGTTTTATTCATTTCTTTAGTTTTTGGCTGCATTGGATCTTCACTGCTGCACGCAGACTTTCTTTAGTTGCGGTGAGCGGGGGCTACTCTTTGTTGCAGTATGCAGGCTTATTGCAGTGGCTGCTCTTTTTGCGGAGCATGGGCTCTATGTACGCGGGCTTCAGTAGTTGCGGCACACGGGCCTCAGTAGTTGTGGCTCGCAGGCTCTAGAGCTCAGGCTCGGTAGTTGTGGTGCACGGGCTTAATTGCTCCACGGCATGTGGGATCTTCCCGGACCAGGGCTCGAACCCATGTCCACTGCATTGGCAGGCGGATTCTTAACCACTGCGCCACCAGGGAAGCCCACATTACTTGATTTTCAAATGTTGAACCAGTCTTGCCTGCCTAGAATGAATCCCACTTGGTTGTGGTGTCTATTCTTTTTATACATTAGTGGATTAGGTTTGCTAATATTTTGTTGAGGATTTTTACATCTGTGTTCATGAGAGATGTTGGTCTATAGTTTTCTTTTCTTGTAATGTTTTTGTCTGGTTTTGGTATGAGGGTAACTGAGTAAGTTAGGAAGTATTCTCTCTGCTTCTATTCTCTGAAAGGGATTGTACAGAATTGGTATAATTTCTTCCCTAAATGTTTGGTGAAATTCACCAGTGAACTTTTGGAAGGTTATTAATTACTGATTCAATTTCTTTAATAAAAATAGGCCTGTTCAGATTGTCTAGTTCTTCTTGTGTGAGTTTTGGCAGATTGTACCTTTCAAAGAATTGGCCCATTTCATCTGGGTTATCAAATTTGTGGGCATAGAGTTGTTCATAGTAATCCGTAGTAATTTTAATGTCCATGGGATGTGTAGTTATGGCCCCTCTTTCTTTTCTGTTGTTAGTAATTTGTGTCCTCTCTCTTTTTTTCTTAGCTTGGCTAGAGTCTTAACGATTTTGTTGATCTTTGTTTCTTTTAACTTTTACAAATGTTCCACACTGGGTTTTCTGAAGGGTGTACATGCTTGTACCATGACCCAGGAATACAAAGAAGATGACACCGTCTCCCCATCCCTCCATCCCACCCTAGGATGTTAGCAGGATTGGGAGTCCTCCCATCCCTCTCCCATCTCTGACGTAGACATGTAGAAATAGTATGTGGATTTGTTTTCTGCTAACTTCCTTTTATACAAAAGGAATTTACAGCATCCTCGAGCCTGCATTTTGCTTTTGTAGTACAGCGTTGTGCCGTGACTGTCTTTCCAGGTTCATGAGTGCGAGTCTAGCCCCTTCTTGTCAGGGGCTTTGTAATCTCTGCTGTGCACAGGTTTTGCTATGTGGAACTGGGCTGTGACTCTTCCCTCTGGTGTGGACTCTAGAAGTGGGACTGTTGGCTCAGTACATGCATAGTCTGAGAGATGCTGGGCAGGTGCAGAAGGAGCTGCAGCCTCTGCCGGCTCTGAACCCAGCACCTCCTGCTCTGCACTTGGGGACCAACAGCTACCGGCAAGGCTGTTAGTGAGCTCCCTGTCCGTTCCGATGTTTAATGTCTTTGTTTTGTCTCTGTCCATTGTTGATGCCTCTCAAGGGTGCATCAGAAAGGAGCGCAAATATGCCCAGCTGTCAGGTTTGGGACAAATCCTGCCCTTTTTGGCACCAGGTGTCTCTCGCAACTCAGGATTTCTTGGTTTGTAGGCACTGGTGCACTCATCTAGGACAGCAGGGGAAGAAGCCTGGCAGAGCCTGGGGAAGGTCTGAGAGAGCCCGCACCTTTTCCTTCGAAGCAGGGCATCAGTGATTTTGTGACAGGCATTCAATAAAGATGGGGTAGGGGCTTGGAGTGGCCCTCAGCTCACAGGAACAGCAGCATGACAGGCTGTGGCCATGTCACACTGTTCATCTAGTTTGGGCCACCAGCACCAGCAGCCCCTGAGGCCTGGCAGGGCAGGGGTCACGATAGAGACCTCCATCTTGACATGACCCTGAAGTGACCTAGCTGACCCCAGTGTACCTACACAAGGCCCAAGCTTCTTCTGCCCTAAATCAGGGGTAGGGGGCTGAGGCCCAATGACGGTGTGCCCCCCACTCTCTTTTGTAGCTTTCTGTATGAACCCAACAGCCAAGGGTACAAGTACTACCGCCAGAAGCTGGAGGAGTTCCGGAAAGCCAAGGCTGGTCCCACGGGCACCCCCACGGCACCTGACCTCGGACTGAAGCGCAGATCTCCTCCTGAGACCCCGTTGGGGTCCATGCCCACCGCCACTGCCTGCCCTACCTCATCTGCCCCCTTGCCCAACGTCAACCCATCTTCAGCTGCCCCAGGGAAGCCAGCCACCACAGCCAACATGAAGAGGAAGCGAAAGAGCCGGTGGGGTCCTGAAGAGGACAAGGTGGAGCTCCCGCCTGCCGAGCTGGTGCAGAGGGACGTGGATGCTTCTCCCTCGCCTCTGTCAGGTGGGCCTACCCCCTCCCTCAGCCTCTTGGGGAGGGTCTGGCATCTTTCACTGAGCGTGATGTTTTCAAGGTTCATCTGTGTTGAAGCACATGTCAGAATTTCATTTATTTCCACAGCTGAGTAGAATTCCAGTGTACAAATAGACAACATTTTGTTTATCCATTCATCAGTTGTTTAGAAGCTTGGGTTATTTTCACTTTTTGGCGATTGTCAGTAGTGCTGCTGTGAACATTGGCCTACAAGTACTGTTCAGATCCCTGATTTTGATTCTTTTTTGTATATACCTAGGAGTGGAATCACTGGGTCTTATGATAATACTGTTTAACTTATTGAGGAATTGCCAAACTGCGTTCTGCAGCAGCTGCACCATTTTACATTCCCATCAGCAGTGCACAAGGGTTCCAGTTTCTTCTCATTCTCACCTTATTTTATAGCTATTCTAATAAGTGTAAAGTGAAATCACATTGTAGTTTTGATTTGCATTTCCCTAATGACTAATGGTGTTGAGCATCTTTTCATGTGTTATTGGTCAGTTTATAGTTTAGTTGGAGAAATGTCTATTTTAGTCCTTTGCCCATTTTTTAATTGGGTTGTATGTCTTTTTGTTATTGAGTTGTAGGAGTTCTCTATATGTTTTAGATATTAACCCCCATTCAGATACATGATTTGCAAAAATTTTCTCTAGTTTTGTGGGCTGTATTTTCATCCTCTTAATGTCCTTTGATACACAGAAGTTTTAAATTTTAATGAAGTGCAATTTATTTTTTCTTTTGTTGCCTATGATTTTGGTCTTAAGAAACCATAGCCACATCCAAAATCTTGAAGATATGCCCCTATGTTTTCTTCTAAGAGTTTTATAGTTTTAGCTCCTAAATTGAATTAATTTTTATATATGTTATAAGGTAAGGGTCCAACTTCATTTCTTTGCATGTGGAGATCCAATTTTCCCAGCACCATTTGTTGAAGAGACTATTGTTCTTTCTCCATTGAATGGTCTCTTGACACCCTTGTCAAAAATCCCATAGATGTAAAAGTTTATTTTGGGGCTCTCTGCTCTATTACACTGGTTTATATATCTGTCCTTATGCCAGTAGCACACTGTTTTGATTGCTGTAGCTCTGTGGGAAATTTTGAAATCGGGAGTGTCAGTCTTCCAACTTTGTTCCTCTTTCTCATGCTTTGGCTATTCGAGGTCCTTTGAATTTTTGTATGAATTTTCAGATGGGCTTTTCCATTTCTGCAGAAATGGAAATTATTGGGATTTGATAGGGATTGTATTAATCTGTAGATTGCTTTGGGAGGTATTGACGTGTTAACAACGTTTAAGTCTTCCGATCTGAGAACATGGGATAGCTTTCCATTTACTTAGGTTTTCTTTAATTTCTTTCAATGTGTTTTGTCTTTCTGTTGTACGAGTCTTGTACCTCTGTTAAGTTTATTCCTAAGTGATTTACTCTTTATGATGCTGTTGCAAATGGAATTTTTTTTAAATTTCCTTTTTGGATTATTTGTTGTTAGTATAAGAAATACAACTGATTTTTTTTGTGTTGATTATGTATCTTTTATTTTTTGCTAAATTCATTTGTTAGGGTAACAGTCTTTAGGGTTTTCTACACATAAGATCATGTCATCTGCAGATAAGGATAGTTTTACTTCTTCCTTTCCAATATGGATGCCTCGTATTTCTTTTTCTTGCCTAATTGCTCGGGCTAGGATTTGCAGTACTGTGCTGAACAGAAGTGGTGAAAGCAGGCATCCCTGCCTTGTTCCTGATCTTAGGGGGAAAGCTTTTGTTCTTTCACAATTGAGTATGGTGTTATATGTTTTTAATAGATGGCCTTTGTCATGTTGAATAAGTTCCCTTCTGTTCCTAGTTTATTGAGTGTTTTTATCATGAAAGAGTGTTAGATTTTGTCAAGTGCTTTTTCTACATCAATTGAAATGATCATGTGGGTTTTTCCCTTCATTCTATTAACGTGGAGTATTACATTGATTGATTTTTGTATGATGAAATCACCCTTGCATTCCTGGAATAAATCTCCTTCCGTTGTAGTAAATAATTAGTTTACTAATTGTTTACATGCTGATGGATTTGGTTTGCTAATATTTTGCTGCATATTTCTGTCTGCATTTATACTCATAAGGATTATTGGTCTGTAGTTTTCTTACATTGTCTTTGTCTGCTTTTGGTATCAGGATAATGCTGACCTCATAGAATGAGTTAGGAAGTGTGTCCTGCTTTAACTTTTTGGAAGAATTTGAGAAGAATTTGTGTTAACTCTTCTTTTAAATCTTGGGTAGAGTTTACCAGTGCATTTATCTGGTTCTGGGCTTTTCTTTGGGGGGATGGGGGGGAGAGTTGATTATTGATTCAGTCCCCTTACTCTTGTTATAGGTCTATTCAAGTTTTCTGTTACTTCTTGAGTTAGTTTTGGTAGTTTGTGCCATTCTGGGTGATCCAGTTTGTGCCATTCTGAGTATTGTGATGAAATCTTGTGCTGTCTGTTCCACCCTGCCTGGGATGTGAATCATCCCTTTGTCCAGCATATCCCACCCATTAGTCACCAGTAGTCACTCGATTATCAGATTGACTGTCATGGTATTGCAGTGCTTATGTTCAAATAACCCTTATTTTACTATTTTACTTAATAATGGCCTCACAGCACAGAGTAGTGATGCTGGCAATTTAGACATGCCAAAGAGAAGCCGTCAAGTATTTCCTTTAAGTGAAAGGGTAAAAGTTCTTGACTTAAGCTGAGGTCTCCAAGATCTGTGGTAAGAACAAATCATCTATCCATGAAATTGTGAAGAAGGAAAAAGAAGTTTGTGCTGGTTTTGCTGTCATACCTCAGACTGTTAAAGTTATGGCCACAGTGTGTGCTGAGTACTTAGTTAACATGGAAAAGGCATTACATTTGTGGTAAGATATTTTGAGAGGGAGAGAAAAACCACATTCACATAACTTTTACTATAGTATATTGTTATATAACTGTTCTATTTTATTATTAGCTATTGTCATTAATTTCTTACTGTGCCTAATTTATCAATTAAACTTTATCGTATGTATGTATGTATATATAGTATACACGGGGTTCAGTACTATGTGTGGTTTCAGCCATCCACTGGGGGGATCTTGGAATGTATCCCTTGCAGATAAAGTGGACTGCTGTATCCCTGTATTGTTTTAGTAGTTGAGTCTTTTCTCTTTTTTTCTTAGGCAGTCTAACTAAAGATTTGTCCATTTCATCGGTCTTTTCAAGAAACCAACTTTTGGTTTCATTGATTTTTCTCTCGTATTTTGTATTTCCTGTTTCTTTTATCTCCATTCTAATCTTTATTTCCTTCATTCTGCTAGCTCTGGAATTAGTTTGCTCTTCTTTTTCTAGTTCCTTAAGATGTACAGTTAGGTATTGATCAGAGGTCTTTATTTATTTATCTATCTATTTATTTATTTATGGCTGCATTGGGTCTTCGTTGCTGCACACGCGCTTTCTTTAGTTGCGGCGAGCTGGGGCTACTCTTTGTTGCGGTGCGCGGGCTTCTCATTGCGGTGGCTTCTCTTGTTCCGGACCTCGGGCTCTAGGCATGCGAGCTTCAGTAGTTGTGGCACACGGGCTCTAGAGCACAGGCTCAGTAGTTGTGGTGCACGGACTTAGTTGCTCCGCAGCATGTGGGGTCCTCCCAGAGCAGGGCTCGAACCCGTGTCCCCTGCATTGGCAGGTGGATACACGGGCTTCAGTAGTTGTGGCTCGCGGGCTCTAGAGTGCAGGCTCAGTAGTTGTGGTGCATGGGCTTAGTTGGTTCGAAGCATGAGGATCTTCCCAGAGCAGGGCTCGAACCCGTGTCCCCTGCATTGGCAGGTGGATTCTTAACCACTGCACCACCAGGGAAGCCCTATCTTCTTTTTTAACGTGAGCATCTACAGCTATGCATTTCCCTCTTGGCACTGCTTTTGCTACACCCCATAAGTTTTGGTGTGTTTTGCGCTGTTGTGTTCATTCATCCCTAAGCATTTTCTGATCTCTTGTGATTTCTTCTTTGACCCATTTGTTGTTTAGGAGTGTGTTTAATTTCCACATTTGTGAATTTTCCAGTTTTCCTTCTATTACTGATTTCTGGCTTTATTCCATTGTGATCAGAAAAGATACCTGGTATGATTTGTCTTTTAAAATTTGTTAAAATTTGTTCTGTAGCCTAACAAATGATCTATCCTGGAGAATGTTCCATGTGTACTTGAGAATACTGTGTATTCTGGTGGTGTTGGATTGCATGTTCTATAGATAATCTATTAGGTCTGGTTGGTTTATAGTGTTGTTCAGTCCTCTATATCCTTATTGATTTTCTGTTGCGATGTTCTGTCCATTATTTAAAATAGGGTATTGAAATCTCTAACAATTACTATTGAACTGTTTATTTCTCCCTTCAGTTTTGTCAATTTTTGCTTCATTTATCTTGGGGCTCTGTTGTTAAGTCTGTGTATATATTTAATTGTTATAACTTCTTTCTGTGTCAAATCTTTGTAAATATATAACATCCTTCTTTGTCTCTCATAACCTTTTTTGATTGAAAGTATATTTTGTCTGATACTAGTATGGCTAGTGCAGCTCTGTCTAGGTTACTATTTGCTTGAAATTTCTTTTTCCTTCCTTTGACTTTCAACCTACTTGTGTCTTTGTATCTAAAGTAAGTCTCTTATAGACAACATATAGATAGTCCTGTTTTCTCCCTTAAGCTTTAAAGTACTTGGATTCAGTTTTGTCGTAGAAAGCTCAGGAAATGCACAGCGATAAGAACAATAATTGCTACAGTCAATTTTGCACAGTGATCTCCAGCTTCTCCCTCCTTGACAGCAGTTTCAGGGACAGCCAACGTGTGGCCTCATTTCTCATTTTCTACCACAAACCCATGAGGGTGGGGGTCTGTTGTCATCACATTTTGCAGATGATGTTGGTGACTGATAATTGGCCGTCTCATGCCGTCTGTCTGACTCCCTCACCAGGCAGCCTGCACCATGGGCAGAACCCTCTCAACCTCCCTCACCCCTGGCTTCACTGGAGCTGGACACACAGGCACAAAGAAGAGTCATATATGCCCTGGCACCAACACCCACATTTGCCACACAGGATGGGCTGAGGGGGAAGGCATCTCCCCCAGGTCACAGGGCTGGCCTGGCCTGTTGGCCCTGCCCACCCAGCTCTGAGAGTGGTCTCTGGCTGAGTGCCTCCCTTGGCCAAAGAGAAAAGCTACTGACTGAAAAGTCTGGTATTCCCTGGGGCTCTAGATAGCACCTCTGCCCAGGGTTGAGGGTGCCCAGGGTCGGATTGCTGCTCAAGTGCCAAACCTGGTGCCCACTGTAAAGGAGGGTGCTCAGATGTGAGGGCTCTTCTGACGCATGCGCACCCCCACCTCTGAGATCATGTCCGCAAGGTCCAGCCCCAGCTCCCAGCTCCTTCACATTCTAGGGGACAAGTACAGGCTCCGAAGTCTCAGGTTCAGATTCAAGCCCCACTGGCCCACATTGTCTCCAGGGGAGCATAGGCAGCCCCCACCTGCTTGCTCACTGGTGAAGTCGCCCAAGGAGGAAAGGGACTGTGGGTGTGATCCAGGCACACAGCAGGTTGCTCAGACCTTGGCTCCCTTGCTCTCTCCATGGGGCTCTCCAACATCTTTCAGAGCCCCCATAGACCGAGGAGGGATTGGTGTGCAATCTTAGGGTCCAGGAGCACCTGTGGGTGGTTCTTGCAGGCGACGACCCAGCCCCGTTGAGCTGGGAAGACCTGGCGCTTTCCGTCCTCCCAGAGGGGCCTCTGCACCCCGTTCTGCCTGGCTTCTTCCCCAGGAAGCCACCACCTGAGGGGTGGTTGTTTCCACCACCCAGATGGGGCCATTGCAGCATCTTGATGTGAGTTAGCGTTGCAGGCTCCAGCCAAGCTCCAAAGGTGATGCCAGCTTAAATGTCAGTTGCTTTAAAGATGGTTGGCTGCTTCCCCAGAAGGAGCTAACAGAACCACGCAGCTGAGTCTTATGCCAGACTCCAAACCTGTGTGTCTACATAAGGTATCTGTTCACCGTAGGGCTTACTTCCAAGAGCCTGTGTGCAAGCATCTCTGGCTTTGCAGATTCCCTGCCTTGTCACCCATTAGCTGTGTGACCTTGAGTGAGGCCCCAGACCTCTTGATTGTTGGTGTCAGCATTTGCAGTGTGGGGTCATAGAGCCTGCCTGGAGCAGTCATGTGGATATGGAACTGAGTACACACGATAGAGCGGAGCATAGCCCCCCGAGGTCATCAAGTGACATGCATACTAACTGTTCCGACTTAAATGTCCCGTCACATGGGCCAAGTGCGTCAGGTGTCGTCAACACATGGACTCTGCCTGGGACACAGATGCATGGCTAAGCCCACGTGTCTGTTGCTGACCAGCCTGTGTCTTGTTTCTAGTTCAGGACCTCAAGGGTCTAGGCTACGAGAAGGGGAAGCCCGTGGGTCTGGTGGGTGTCACAGAGCTTTCGGATGCCCAGAAGAAGCAGCTGAAGGAGCAGCAGGAGGTAAGGCCCTGGGGGGCAGGGCACGCAGGCTCCAAGGGGCTGGTGGAGTATTGTCTCCCACCCTGCCTGTGGTGCAGTGGTCACAGTGTATTCTTTCTGAGCCTCCCTGTGCCAGGTGAACCCCACAGTCAGGGGAGAGGCTCTTGAGCAGGTGGGTCCCCCATCAATGGCAGGCCACCCCCTGAGGGCCCTCCCAAGCCCACAGTTGGGCCCAGAGCCCAGGCCTTCTCATGCTGCCTGGGCAGCCTTTCTCAGCTGATGCGCCACAGCTACTTCCCACTTTGCTCGTGGGCTGGTCCTGACTGGATAGTCTCCATTTAAGTTTTCCTTACAGTTCCCTGCAGCACTCAGTATGGGATAAGCCTGTCTGGCACTGGGTGCCCTGAACGATGCGACAGCTGTTCAGTTGGTGTTGGGCAGCTTGGGAGTGAGGGCTGGCTCAGCAGGGAGCTCTGTGGCCAGGCAGGATATGGACAGCTGGGACAGCTTGCCGGGGCCACCTCCTCCAGGCTGGCAGCCCCGTCACATCACCCTCGAGCCTCCCAGCGGTCAGGAGCCCACGTTGCCCTCATTTGGTCCACGGTGATGGTGCTCAGGATATTCCAGATTCCAGGCCGGGCTCTGGGTGAAACAGAGCGGGGTCCTCCCTGCTCAAAATAGAGATGCAGGGAACCCAGGGCATGTCCTGACACAGGACTCAGTGCCTTCCTGAACACTTGCTCTGAGCCGTGCTCTTGTGCCTGCTCCAGGGAGGGGGCAAAAGGGGTGCCCAGCATGCACAGGGGAGGCCAGGGGGCCAGCTTCCTGCACGTACAGCACACGGCCTTGCTCACTGGCGTGTGCTGCCCACAGATGCAACAGATGTACGACATGATCATGCAGCACAAGCGAGCGATGCAGGACATGCAGCTGCTGTGGGAGAAGGCGCTGCAGCAGCACCAGCATGGCTATGACAGCGACGAGGAGGTGGACAGCGAGCTGGGCACCTGGGAGCACCAGCTGCGGCGCATGGAGATGGACAAGACTCGGGGTGGGCCAAGGAGCGAGTTACAGGGGTGGGGTGGGGGGGTGCCCTTTTCTTCAGGGTGCTGTGGGCTCAGGAAGCCCACTCACCGGCCCAGGAAGTGCCTGGAGACACCACACTGGGGTCTTAAGCCACCCATCCAGCCTGTAAGGCCTTGGGCAAGAGACTTGGCCTCTTTGTGCCTGTTTCTTCAGTGGCAAAAGGATGGTCCTCTGAATGTGCACTCGCGTTTGAATACGGTACACAAGGGCTGCGTCGGAGAGCAGGGCTCGAGGTCTCAACCAGCTGCCTCGTTCCCCATGGCCCCAGACTCCCCCCGAGACTCATACTTCTGCTGTGGGGCTGCCACACTCTCCTTCCTCCTCTCACCTTTACCCCATCTCTGGGCAGAATGGGCGGAGCAGCTGACAAAGATGGGCCGGGGCAAACACTTCATCGGAGACTTCCTGCCACCCGATGAGCTGGAGAAGTTCATGGAGACCTTCAAGGCCCTGAAGGTAGGCTGGGAGGGGCCCCAAGCACCAGCCCCTGCTGTGAGCCTGTCTAGCAGGCAGCCTGTGCAGTGTCCCAGCCCCTCCTGCAGCCTCCTAATGTGGCAGGCACTTGCGGTGGCCTCAGGGGCCCCCTCGCTCACAAGAGGGGTAGGACCCTCTTGCCACGGGTGGCACCTGCTTATGACAGGTGCCGTCTGTGTAGGGAATTAGCAAATACCATCTCAGCTGCTGCTTTAGAAACATTTCCTGGGGCTTTAGGGAAATTCTGCTTCCAGTGGAGCCAATTAAATGCAGTTTACAGGCAAAGCATTTCTTAGGCAGACGCCCCCACGTGTTGGGCTCTCCAGAGTGAAATTGTTCTTCCCATGCTGCCTTCGTGCTCAAGAGGAGAGGGCTGACATAGAACATTGCACATAGTCTTTTGAGAGTTTTTTTTAAACTGCTTTGTACCACATAATCTCACCAATGAAATGGTCACCTCATGTGACCACGGCACTCTTTTTAGCACTTTGTGTAACAAATTGCTCTTGGAACATGGGATTTTTCTTCACTGGTGAACCATTAATCTTTCTCATGGTGGACAAGGCCTGTGTGACCTGTCACCTTGCCCTCTTTGACTTGGCCACCGGGGAGCTCAGTACTGCTTCTGGCCCTGGGGCCTCTGAGAACGGGCAGCTTTATCTCTTCTCGAGGAGTCTGACCTAGTGGTGGGGAGGCAGGTGGGCAGGTGGTCCCAGCGGCCAATGAGGCCATGTGGGGGTGGGGTTTCAGGCCAGAGCTGGGACTCGGGATAGCTGTAGCCCTGGTGGATGACGGCTACCTCCTCCCCCTGCAGGAGGGCCGTGAGCCTGACTACTCAGAGTACAAGGAGTTCAAGCTGACAATAGAAAACATCGGCTACCAGATGCTGATGAAGATGGGCTGGAAGGAGGGCGATGGCCTGGGCTCAGAAGGCCAGGGCATCAAGAACCCAGTCAATAAGTGAGTGTGGCCTCCAATGCCGGGGGGGAGTGGGGAGAGGAAAAGTCCCACACGGAGACATAGGCCCAGGGCCTGGGTCCAGCCCTATCACTGGGCTGGGAGTCAGGGATTTGGACTCTGGTGGCTGGGCCGTCTTGGGCTCTCCATCTTCCCACAGTGCCAGGAGTGTCCCAGACAGATGTCACCCAGCCCAGCATAGCCCCCACATTGAGCTGCATTGGGGTGCTGCTGCTGAGCCCAGCCAGGGCGGGTGAGGCCTCCCTGCCCCAAGCTCAGGTCCCTCACCCCACCTCTTGCCGGCACCAGCCTGCTCCCCGGCTCACACCACCCGTTGCCCCAATGCAGGGGCACCACCACAGTAGATGGTGCTGGCTTTGGCATTGACCGGCCAGCCGAGCTCTCCAGGGAAGATGACGAGTACGAGGCCTTCCGCAAGAGGATGATGCTGGCCTACCGCTTCCGGCCCAACCCCCTGGTGCGTGTGTCCCTATCCCCCTATGTTGCTTGTGGCCGGGCCGCTGCAGTTCCTCCGCTGTAGGCGGGTGGTGGTGCTGGTCACAGAAGTGTCCCTCCTTCCGCAGTCCATCTAGGCGCTCCAGCAGACCCACCCCACCTCTCCACCTTGTTCGAGCCTGCCTCGCCTCCCCAAAGCCTGCCTTCCCTTTTAGAGGATGTGGGCTAGCTGCCCCCGCTAGGTTCTAGACGGGAGGAACTGCTAGCTCCCTTTAGCACGGCATAAGCACCTCTTTTATCTTTCTTGCTTCCCACAGAACAACCCCAGACGGCCTTACTACTGAGTATTCTGGAAAAATGCACAAATGTACTTTCCAAAAGACCGACCATTCCTGGACTCTGGAATGTTCCGGCCTGCTTTTCTGCCTGCCCTTCCCGTTGTTGCGAGTGTCGTGCTGTGTATTAAAATCCCAGTGCTTGCCTGCCATGGCAGCCTGGTCTTGCCATCACCAGAAACCCCCTCCTGTTCCTTAGCAGGGCCAGGCTGGACAGGTGGGGACAGGATGCTGCTCTGAAGGCTGCCCAGCACCAAGGAATCCTGGAAAACCACCTGGACCTTTTGTCTGCTTATGGGGTCCCCCATCGGCCTGGGTTGGAGTTGAGGGGAGGACCTTTGGAGAGGGGAGGGGCGGCCAGCTGGCCAAGACCTGGCTGCACCTGGGCCAGGGGCATCAGGGACTCCCCTCCTAGCCTAGCACTGCACTGCAGAAGGAGGCTGGGGAGGGGTCTCCAGGCAGGGCCCATTCCTCCCTCAGACCAACAAGGCAGGTGGACCCAGGGCACACCTGTGCCCCTCAACCTCTCTTGACAGGTGGCATTGACAGGGCCCCACACACACACGCACAACAAACCTGGCTAGTGATGGCTGCAGCCCAAGCTACCCTAGCTGCCCTGAGTCCTACAGGTATAGTGGACACACGAGTCCCTAGGGCTGGTGCCTTTGGGGGACAGCTTCATGGACGGGTACACTGTACTAAGACACCACATGCCTCCTGGAGGAGGGGAGGCTAGTGGGTAGCCCCGACCAAGGAGAGCTTACCACATCTCCGGAGCCTGTGCCTCACACTTGTGCAGAAACCACCTGGGGATCTTGTGCAACTGCAGCTGCTGAGTGAGCAGCTTGGGCAGGGTCTCGGAAATCTGTGAGCCATGCTTGGAGTATCAGGGCCTGGCAAACTGAGGAGCCCCTACCTCTCATCCCCCTGCCTCATACACGTACCCAGTAGGTCCTGCTCAACCCCCGTGAGCTCATGGGGTCTGAGGACTCAAGCTGGCGCCAGGCTCCTGGGCCAGCCTGCAGTTCACACAGTCATTCAGCAAACAGTGAGCACTGACTGTGAGTCACGTGGATGGGATTTGCCCCTGGGCACCCACAGTCTGCTGGGGCTGTGGCCATTAACCCCTAACACAATCTGAGACTGATAAATGCCATAAAGAGGAAGTGGGACCTATGGTGGAGGTGGCCTGGGGAGTTTCTCAGTGAGGGAGTTCAGGGTCTGGAAGACTCAGCAGCAAACCCCTGGCTGGCGTGACACGTACTACCCTGTTTCCCCACCATGGATGCTGTACCCAGGGCAGGGCAAGGGGGTGAGGTGGGGCCTGCCCTGGGGGGCCAGAGTCCTGAGCACAAGGGTATAGGTCTGGGCAGCCAGAGGTTCCAGTGATGGGGACCCTGGGCCTCGGTCCCAAACACCTCACTAAGTCAAGGTCACCCCTCCATCTAATTCTCAGTGACCAGAAGGCTCGCCAGACTCAGACCACGGACTTTAGCCCCAGCCAGGGGGACAGTTGGAAGAGGAGGCTTCCAAATGCTGTGTGGGTGTGCAGGTATCTCCCAGATGACAGGGTGCAAGGCCAGACCCGTAGACAGCTGCACCAGACACCCCTGGCCCTCCAGGGGGAGAAGTGGGGCTGGAGTGGCAGGGAGACCTCCCTGGAGGAGGGGACATTGGGTCCTGCTGTAACGGGTGAGGAAGTATGAGAGGGTACATCTTGCAGATATGAGAGAGGCATATAGGGTATTGGCACCACAAGAATTGAGAAAAGTCAAGAAATGAGGCTGGAGATTCAGATCAGCCCAGAGAAACCTGAGCTTCACGCATGAGCAACAGGCACCTGGGGAAGGAGGCTCTCAGGTCAGTGGCCAGAAGATCATCTTGTCACCCAGGCTCAGAGCTGGGACCCAATTGCCCCATGGAGAAGGGGCCCTGGCTGGGCCCGGTGGGAGTTGCGGGGATGTGAGGGTTAGAATTTCCCCCCAGGGGATTCCCTGGTGGTCCAATGCTGTGGCCCGGGTTCAATCCCTGGTCGAGGAACTAAGATCCCGCAAGCCACATGGCATGGCCAGAAGAAAAAAAAAAAAACTGGGCTCCCTAGGGCAGGAAACAGGTGGGCACCGCTCACCCTGTTTCCTGCACCCACAAGTACCACGTGGGCAAGAATCCGAGGCTCGTTGGAGGGGTTGACAGAAAGCTGCCTCCTAATTCACCCTGCAACCCCCTCCCTGGTCCAGCCCTGCCCCCTTGCATATATATGCCACCGAATGGAGCCCAGCCTCCTCCAGGCTGTTGAGAACGCTCCCAAGGCCATGCCACCTTGCTCCATGACCCCACCACCAGCCCCAGCCTTCAGTGCCTCCTTTCTGCTGCTCGTCCCCAAGCCCGAGCTATTTCTTCTTGCCAGGAGCACCGTTACCAATCTCCTCACCAAACTGACTCCATCCCCACTTTATAATCTCAGCCACCCCTTGGACCCCATCCCTTGGACCTCGCCCACATGAGCAGGGGTTCAGGCTACACGGAAGGAACACAGCAGAGAATCACGGGAGTCCTTCAAGGTGTCCCCATCCCTGGGCCCTGACCGTCTGCCTTGAGTTGGCCCCCGGGACCAGTTAAAACTTCACACCTGGACACATGTTTAAATTTGTCTGTGGCCACCGCATGAAAACTCAAATCCAACGGCAGTAAAGGGAACTCTGCACCCAAGCGGATGAGGTTCCTCTGTCAGTGCGCACATACAGTGCCCACTTGATCTTGGGCTGGAGGGAGGTCTGCGGAATGCGAAGAGTTAAAAGGGTCCCCCTTCGGGGTCGAGGTCGAGGCTAGGATGCCTGTGCCTTAGGGTGAAGAAAGGAGTGCAGAACGAGGCCCGGGGAACGAATTCCCTTAGATTGAAGTGGCTTCCAGGACGCAGAAGCGGAAGCATCCTGAGGCATCGTATTCTAGCATTAGTAGAGAGGGAAACCGGCTGGGCGACGGAGACTGCCACTGGGGACAGCGCAGAGTCCCGCGAGGCTATCAAGGCGGGGAGGGGCCACTGCGAGAGGGAGGGGCCTCGCAGGGCAGTCACAGCGCGGGGGCGACCTTTGCGCAAGGCGGGGCCGAGCCGGGCTGGGCCCTGGCAACTCCGCGCCCAGAGGCACCGCCGCGCAGAAACCAAGCCGGGGTCCCGGCACCGCCGCTATGGACATCCCGCCGCTGGCGGGCAAGGTCGCAGTTCTGTCGCTGGGCGCTCTCCCGTTGTCCTACGCGCTCAACCACGTCTCGGCGCTCTCGTAGTGCGTGCGGGGAGGGGCCGGGGCGGCCTCCTCGGGGGCTGCGGGGCTGGGCTGGGGTGTGGAGGGGGCGGGATGGAGGATGCGCGGGCTCCCACGAGCCCAGCGGTCCCGCGCCGCTCCGGCCCGCGAGGACAGGGGCTGGGTCAGAAGAACCCCCCCACCTCCAACCGGAAATCGCCTTCCAGCAGGGCCGGAGCTGTGTGGTGGAGCTGGGGACGCTCCTGGGACGTTTGGGGCCTGGGGAGGAGGGACTTTGAGAAGCAGAGCCCCTAACAAGGCGGGATTTTGGAGGGTTTCTGGTGTTTTCCCAGGGATGTTGCCCAGCACAGGTTCCAGAGTCCCCAAGGGTCAAAGTATTGCCCCAGATAATGCCCCAGTGACCCGGCTCTTGCCACACACACACTCTCTGCTGCACCACCCCTACCAGATGGTCCCTCCATTGCCTGTCTCAGGCCTGGGACTTTCTTCTCTTCAGGGCTGGCCCACCCTGTCCCTAGCCTCAGTTTCCCCTACATACCTCGACCTCCCCTATCCCTATCTCCTAACCCTAGGCGTCAACCCTGTGGATCCAGCTACTGGGTACCAGGCAACCACAAGCCCCTCACACTCCCAAACCCAGCGCAACCCAAGACATGGGGTAGAGGGAGTGTTGACTGTGGAGTTGGCTCCTGGGGTACACATTCCTGGTTCCATCCCCCTGGACCCTGAGTGAGCCAGGTTGCCCCGGGAGCCTCAGTTTCTTCACTGTGTAATGAACATAATTCTAGAGCTCATCCCATAGTTACAGTTAGGGATTACAGATTGTGTGCCAAGACGCTGGTGTGGTCTCATGTGATTCCTATAATTGTCATGTTGGTTAGATGGGGCCAGGAATGGGGATCCTAGGGGATAGAGAGGTTCAGGAGAAGGTCGGGGCCTGGAGAGAGTGTCGGGGGGGAATGTGTGACCTTGGATATGTCTCCCATCCTCCCACCCTTGGCCTTGGTTTGCCAAGAGTTGGGTGCTGCCCAGAGACCTGGCTTCTGTTATCTCTGCAGCTGGGTGACCTGCCTTATCAGGTTGATGGGAACAGATCAGGGCAGGGGTGGGGTGGAGTTGATGGAAATAGTTGGACTTTACCTGGGGAGTCAGGAGCTTCAGGCCATGAGGTGTACAGAGCTGAGCACCAGAGACCCTCTGGCAGGTGTGGGCACTGGAACTGGCCACAGAGGGTCTTGGAGCTGTTGAATGACAGAGCAAGCAAACTGTCACACACGTCAGCAAGTGACTGGATAAATCATATAGTCAGAAGTGTTGACAGATGCTCTCTCTGTGCCTGGCCCAAGTCAGGCAATGATCCTTTCTGAGGAGTCAGGGAGGGCTTCTCTGGAGGAGGAGCAATGTAGATGGGCCATGAAGGATGAGTAGGAGTTTGCCAAGTGGAAAGGAGACTTTTGGAAGGAGTTTCCAGAAGAGGGAAACAGCTGGGGCAAGAGCCTGGTGCCAGGAAAGGGGAGTTTCAGGGAATGGCTTTCCTGGATGGACAGATGCTTCAGCCTCCTCACCTGGAGCTTCCTGGAGTCTGCTCTTGCCCTAGGGTGGGGCAGGACCTCAGAATGGGCCTGGCGTCCCTGACTTGGTTTTCCTCTCCACAGCCCCCTGGGGGTGGTGTGGATGGGCGCCCTGATCCTGGGTCTGCTCTTCTTGGCTATATACAGCTTGTCCCGAAGTGACATCTACTATGACCCACTCTATGCTGGTGAGTTGGTGGGAGGGTCTTAGGGAAGAGAACTGTCTGGGCAAGGGCCTCCTCCATCAGACTGGCAGCCCTTGAAGGGCCTTCATCAGACTGGAGAACCTCAGAGACTGGAGAACCCCTACTGATTGGGGAACCTCAAGGGGCCTCCCCCTTCAGACTTGGGACTCCTGAGTGCAGGGACAGTGCCTTTCCCATCAGCCTGGGGACCCCTAAAGGCAGGGACTCTGCCTCCCTCTGAGGCGGGCTGTGGGTCATGTGACTTGTGGGGTGGGGCCTGGGAGCAGGTTTGTGCAGAGGCTTTGCCCGGAACCTGGGTGGCCGGTCACCGACCTGCAGTCTCAGGCCCCGCCCACACGTGGTCTGTGCCCCGCCCACACCCTGCCCACGCCCCAGCTACTCTCCCCGTAGTGTTCGCAGTCTTCTCCTTCACCTCCGTGGTGGACCTCCTTATCGCTCTCCAGGAAGATGGCTACATGGGGGGCTTCATGGCGTTCTACACCAAGGAGGTATGTAGGGAGCAGTCTGGGATGCCCGCAGCCCTACTGCCCATCTGAGCCCTGCACCTGCCCCTGCAGGGTGAGCCGTACCTGCGCACGGCACACGGGGTCTTCATCTGCTACTGGGATGGCATTGTTCACTACCTCCTCTACCTGGCCATGGCTGGTGCCATCCGTAAAAGGTGCGTGGGGTGGGCAGGGTGGCACCTGGACCCTGGGAAGGAGGTCGAGTCCTTAGGTGGGAGGTCTCAGGTCAGGATGAAGCCAGAAGTATCTGTAGGGGAAATCAGGAAGCCTCTCTAGGGCTCTAGACAGGAGTGGCCAGGAGAAGGATCCAGTGAATATCACAGGTGTCAGTGATGGTCGGTTCTCTTCTCTACCACCCTGTGCCTGGGCAGACATTACTGTCCTTGGACAGAGGATTTGACTGTTCATTCCCTCATTCAACTTCCTGTTGTCCCTTCTGTCCTGGGTGACACTGAAGGGATCCAGAGCTGGGGATCCCAGATTGGTCTCTGGACCCTGTCGGGGGCTCTGAGACTGGGGGATCAGAGGGATCTACTGGTCACCCCTCCATCCCCTGCCCAGGAAGAGGTACCGGAACCTTGGACTCTACTGGCTGGGATCCTTCGTCATGAGCATCCTGGTGTTCCTCCCAGGAAACATCCTTGGTAAGGACTTGGCTCTGAGGAATCCTGTCTCCCTGGGCTGGGTCACTGCCCTGTGTCTGGAAGTTCCCAGTGGATCCTCCATACCCTCTCCAATGTCTGCAGAGGGCACCCTCCTCCCCACCACATGCCTCTCCATTCAGAGCCTAAGCCAGCAGCCTTTCCCCACCTCTCCCCCATTTTCCTCTTGGAGGAGCGGAGGAGCGGAAGCACATTCCATTTCCTCCCCAGCTAGCGGTTCCTGACCCCAGGGACTTGGCCCAGAATGCTCTTGACACAAGAAGGGAATTTTAAGGTGGATCCAGAGGGCAGAGTGAAACCTTTGTAGGTAGGTCTTAGGAGGCGGAGCAGAGAAGGCAGCCAGGGATGTGGGGATGGCTGTGCAAGAGGGATATCTAGGGTGTTTCTAGGGGGAGCAAAGAACAGCTAAAGTGTAAGAGCCGTGTCCAGAAGGTAAATTGAGGCAGGCCAGGCTGAGGAGCATGGACATCATCTTATGGGCACTGGGGAGTCAGACGTGTTAGGGCTGAGCTAGGATGGCATTTGTGAATCACAGCTTCCAGCCAGGGGCTCTGACGTGGCCCAGCTAAAGGGTCCGGCCGGGCCTGGGAGATCCTTGCTGCGTGACACCCTGTCTCTCCTACCGTGGCAGGCAAATACAACTCAGAGATCAGGCCTTCCTTTTTCCTCACCATCCCCTACTTGCTGGTCCCCTGCTGGGCTGGCTTGAGGGTCTTCAACCAGACCCAGGCACCAAGCTGCTGCACTCCCAACATGGTGAGTCCCTTTCCCCCAGATAGGCCTTGTGCCAAATGCCTGAATGTCCCCCATTTGAGTTGCTTCTGGTCAAAGACGTTATCTCCTTGGAAAGATCTCCTTGGTCATTAGGGAAGAAGGGATGAGCCTTCATGGAGTGCCTGTTGGATACCAGACTTCTCATGCTGTTTCTCATGGGGCAGGTGGAGGAGGAGCAGAGAAAGGGCCTTCTGCAGCGCCCAGTTGACCTGGCCCTCATCACCTACCTCATCTTTGCTGCGTTCTTCACCCTCTTTCGGGGGCTGGTGAGTCTGCACTGGCCAGCCTACCTGCCTGCAACTCCCCGTCCCCAGCCCAACCCTCCCTCCTTTATCTTCATTATCCAGTGCAAAAAGGCCACTGCTCTCCCATCTGATCATCCAGGGAAGTTCATCGAGTCTAACCTGAGTGTTCCATCACAAAGCCCCATTCCCTGTAGCCTTCTCCCCAGCTCAAATATCTGTGGGTTCTCAGCCAGAGGAGAGAACCAAAGCTGGGGCAGGCCAGAGCAAGGGGTATGGGCCCCTCCTGGGAGGCCAGGGAAGGCTTCCTCTGGGAGGGATATTTGAGGCTGTTGGTTTGTCTGTGGGCCCCAGGTGGTGCTTGACTGCCCCATGGATGCCTGCTTTGTCTACATCTATCAGTATGAGCCATACCTGCGGGACCCCGTGGCCTATCCGAAGGTGCAGGTGAGAGGGCAGATGGGAGGAGAGGGCCACAATCCTGCCGTGGTTAGGGATCTACTGGGCCCCTCTGAAGCAGGTGCCAAAAACACAAGTCAAACTGGTGGTAGCACAAATGGAATTTATTGTCCTACCAAAAAAGTACAGATATTCTCTTCAGGTATGGCTGGATCCAGGAGCTCAAGGATAGCTCTGTCTCTAGACTGTGTTTTCTTTACATGTGCTCCACTCCCAGGTAGTGCCTTTGTGGTATGGCAGAGACAGCCTTGGGTAGCTCTAGGCTTCCATTCTTTCTACTTAGCCACCACAGAGGAGTGTGAGCCCTTAATTCCTCAGCTTAAGTGTAAGTCTTAGGCAGGCTCTGATTGGCCAAGTTTAAATCACATGCTCATAGCTGATTATTATGGCCAGGGGGCTGGGGTGTTCTGATTGGCCAGGCCAGGGTCACATGCTACTTCTGGAGTAAGGTGGGTGGGCTCAGTGTGTGGGAGTGGGACGGGTGGGGAAACCCAAGGGAAATAAAGGAGCAATTTGCACAGGGTAGGATGTGCAGAGAGCCCCAGTCTTGGGTGGGGTCTGAAGTTGGCCAGATTCTCCTTGGGGCCACCACCTGAGGGGTATCAGGAGACCCAACTGGGGCAGCCAGTCAACCCATCAGCTGTGTGCCCCCCAGATGCTGGTGAATATGTTCTACGTGCTGCCCTTCTATGGCCTGGCCATCTATGCCCTCATCTTTCCTGGCTGCTCCTGGCTGCCTGACTGGACCTTGGTATTTGCTGGAGCCATTGGCCAGGTGAGGTGGGGTGGAATGGGGTGGGGTGGGCCAGTGCATAGGGAAGAAAGTTTCTGCCTGCTCATCAATTGCTTTTGTGCTCACCCTGAGCAGGGTGATACTAGGCCCCTGACAGGCTCCACCCCCAGCTCAGTACCCCAGGATTCCCTAGTGTGGGAGAGAAAGAGCCAGACACAGACACCCCAAACCCCATGAGGTTAGAACTGAATAGAGGGAGGTAGAGAGTCTGAGAGGGATTCCAGAGGGGGCAGATTTCTTAGAAAAGGGCGCATAGGCTTTTTTTTTTTCTCTCTATTGTACTTTACTATTTATTTTTTACTTTGTTGCAGGCTGATTGTATATTCAAAGTACAATAAAAGAAAATACTCATTGTCTATTTCTCTTCTGGATATTATTATCATTGTTATTATTATTAGTTGTTTCATTAACGATGACTGTCAAAAATAATTTTGTTGTACAGAAGAGTGCTATAAAAATCTCAGCCATCTATCAAAATTGCTAAGAATGTCTCATTTCCATCCAGCTCTTTAAAGGCAGAAGAACTACTCTTAACTTGGTTTCTTTCTTCTCTCTATCTTGCTTTGGAAGCTGTGTTCTGAGTCCGAAGGCTCTGATTACCAATATCTAAAGTCAAGCTTTGGAGATATTTTTGCTATTTCAAAAGCTTTCTCATGCGTAGGCTTTAAAAATTCTTACACACAATATTTGGCTCTTTATTCCATCTGTAATTTATTTTTCTATGTGATGTGAAGGAAGAATCTGAAAATTATATGCTTCTCCTTATGATACTCAATGATACTCAGTATCCGAGGTATTAAAGAAGTTGGAAGTATCTAACTTGACAAGTTCAAGAAATTGGAAACCTTATTTCAGGAGAAGGGAAATCTTCTAACATCGTAAACCAGAAGGACTGGACTGATCTTGCTGAGCCCCAGCTATCATCCTACTCTCTTTTTTTTTTTTTTTTTTTTTTTTTTTTTTTTGCGGTACACGGGC
>NC_041215.1:15299763-15324297 GCF_002837175.3 Physeter macrocephalus | reverse complement strand
CTCCCGTTGCGGAGCACAGGCTCCGGACGCGCAGGCCCAGCGGCCATGGCTCACGGGCCCAGCCGCTCCGCGGCACGTGGGATCTTCCCGGACCGGGGCACGAACCCGTGTTCCCCGCATCGGCAGGCGGACTCTCAACCACTGCGCCACCAGGGAAGCCCCTACTCTCTGTTTTTATTTTGTGTATTACTGTCTAATTATAAAGGGTTATTATTAAGGGAGAACAGTAATTCAAGCATATTCAAGGCTTTGTGTAGAAAATTTCTTTACTCCTTTTAAACATAGATTTTACTTTTTGCATAGTTTTAGGTAGCAAGCCTCTTAGGACTGTTCAGAATTTCTGAAGCAAAGAAAATTTACATGAAGGAATGTTTTGGGCTTCATGAGGTTTCTGAACTCTAAACCCCTATACAGAAAAAAGGGCTTGGCTGACACTTGTGCTAAGAGAGTTGACCAAACTTCAATTTGACTTCCACTTGAACTAGGTTGTAGTTTGTGTCCATAAAGATGACCCCAGCCCTCATGCTGAGTCTTTGCTCAGGAAAATGTGACCCTGCCAAACCACAAAATGTACATTGTCTAACCCACCTTGCCAAGCCATTTTCAGTAATTTTTCCACTTACCCTTTTTGTAATTTTCCATTTCTTTTTTTTTCAAATAAATGTTTCTTTTTTTTTTTTTTTTGAGCTCTGGAAAGATATTACTTTTTTTGTGGAATTTTATGTTATTTATTTGTTTATACGGCAGGTTCTTGTTAGTTATCCATTTTGTACATATTAGTGTATATATGTCAATCCCAGTCTCCCAATTCATCACACACACCCCCGGGGGCATAGGCTTTGATGTATGGGTATGAGTTCTTCAGGCAGGGAAGGGCATTCCAGGAATGGGAACAGCATAAGGAAATGCACAGAGGGGGACAGTGATTTAGAGACCCATAACGTGGGTAA
Organism: Physeter macrocephalus; assembly: GCF_002837175.3. Classification (NCBI taxonomy): domain Eukaryota; kingdom Metazoa; phylum Chordata; class Mammalia; order Artiodactyla; family Physeteridae; genus Physeter; species Physeter macrocephalus. The sequence continues at coordinate 15,323,347 of NC_041215.1, read as the reverse complement.
AGGCAGAGACAAGATAAATTGACAGCTAGATGCTAAGGGCTTTGAACTCTGGCCTTGGGGGCTTGTGCGGAAAACAATGGGGAGCTGTAGAAGGTGTTTGAGCAGTGGCGGGCCCAGTCAGAGCTGGGGGCATGTTTCTGGGTTTCTGATGGGAAGTGATAAAGGTTGGGCCCTGGCCAGGGCAGTGGGACCAGGGGGACATCCATTAGATACATTATTATTTTATCGATTAGGGGTAGAGTTGAGAGGATTTGTATCAAGGCTGCCTGGGGTGGGGAAGACCAGGAGGAGGAGCTGGACTCAGGGCAGAGAAATAGGGCTCAGGGTCCAGCAGACAGAGTGAAGATCGTTCTGGTTAGGCAGCTGGGGAGAGGCTTACAGATAGATGGATGAGGATAGACAGCACATGTGGGGACAGGGATATTTAGAGACAGATGGATTGAAGAGGGGAGACAGGTAGGTCAGCAGAGCCAGCGAGATAGGGATGGGGACATTTTGAGCTCCCCAGGGTGGGATGCTGGTGATGCTGGGACTTGTTCTCTCCTGGTCTGTGACATCCATCCTCCCTTTTTGGCCACCAGGCACAGTTCTCACACATGGGTGCTTCCATGCACCTGCGCACGCCCTTCACCTACCGTGTGCCTGAGGACGCCTGGGCCAGCTTCTTCGTGTGCAACCTACTGTATGCCCTGGGGCCTCACTTGCTGGCCTACCGCTGCCTGTGGAGCCCTGCCTTCTTCCTACGCCCGCTTCCTGGCCCCCCAGCCCACCATGAGAAGCAGCACTGAGGGGGCTGTGGGACTCCCCAAGATCCTGTTTACATACCCAGCTGGCCCTGCCCCTGGAAGGGTGGGTTGGGTTTTTTAGAGGCAGGAGGTCTGTCTCTGGGTGCCTTCAGTCCTGGCTATGGTGATTTCAGGGTGGGATGGGGGGGCCCAAGGTCCAGGTGTTCCAGCAGAGAAGGCCACGGCCATGCTCAGCTGTCACCTCACCCAAACTCCACACTGGCACCCTCCCGGAATTTATCCATCATCCCCCCCCCCCCGCCCCCGCCATGGATCTTTTCAGTAAAATTCCTTTTGACGCATAAAATGTTGCTCTGAGTGTTTCAGGGGGCAGGGGCAAGGGACCCTCTCCTCCGAACCCACGAGGGCCCACTCACCACTGCCAGAATAACCATCAGGGGCTGGAGGTGCCGGACAGCAGAAGTCTACCTCTGGTTGGTGTGCCCCAGCCCCATCTTCCAGGCGGGGAAAACCGAGGCTCAGAGAGGACCAGAGACCTGCCCGAGGGCACAATCAAGAGAGAAGGGTCCAAAGTCTAAACTCCACCAATAAATTACAATAACTAACAGTGTGGCACAGTTATTAAGCACCTACCATATACCAGGCCAATGGCTAACCTCACATGCTACGTGCTGGATCTCACCGCATATTCCAGATGGGGAAACCGAGCCTGCAGGAGGTGACTGTCCTGGTCTGAAGTCATGTCTCCTGGATGCAGCTGAGTTAGGCAATGAGCCCCAGCCCCTTCAACCACAGAGCCCATAACCCTGCCTCTGCTGTCTGACTGGCTTATATTTGGGGGAAACTGAAGCTGGGGAGGCATCCAAGAAGTTGGGAGAAGGGCTCATTGCCTCCTGATTTGATTTTTGAACTTGAGTGAAGGTCCAGGTTCAGGGGTAACTCCTGCCCAGACCATTCTGGGTCAGGGGGTGGATCCCCCCCACTCCCTGCCCTTACCAGCACTTATTAGGCACCTATGTCTAGCCATTAGATCTTCACGAAAGACCCAGCACTCCATACCTCAGATGTGGAAACCGAGGCATAGAGTGAGGGGCAGAGGCCCTCTGCAGAGTGTGTGATTGTTGTAGGGCCCGCATCCCACAGAGTGAGCACCCTTTGGATGCTGGGGCCCGGGACCCTTTGATGGTCACCCAGTGACAGATGGGAAAACTGAGACGTGCAAGCCAAGCCCCTTTCCCAGGTGACTCAGCGCCCCTGCCCACGCAGGGCATCATCAGCGCCCCCCCCTCCTCCATTTTAAAGAGAGTTAAACTGAGACCCAGAAAGTTTCCTCCGGTGGCCCCAGGTCAGCCAGCAGGGAGGTTGGGACCTGGCTCTGAACTCACTGCTCAGGGCAGTGCTTCCTCTGTCTGTGCCCATCATCACCTCTCCCCCAGCAGGCGCCACCACGTCCCCTTTAAAGGCCCCCCCCCATCCACCTCCCTCCTCCCCTTGCAGGCAGACGCCGGGATTGCGCCGCCTGCAGGGACCTGCCCAGTCCTTCCTGGGTGTGCGGGGAGGGCAGTCCCGGCACATAGGGGCCGCTGGTGGGGGGCCGCACCGGCAGCATGGTGAGTGGGGCTGTGGGTTCGGTAGGTCCTTCTCTGGGATTCTGTCTCTGTGTCTCTGATCTACATCCCTCAGTGTTTCTCTCTTCAGTCCCTCTCTCCTTCTCGTCTCTCCCATCTCTCTGGCTCTCACCTTGTATCTCTTTCCCTCCCACTCTCTCCCTCTCTGCTTCTCCTTCTCTTATTCTATGTCTCTCCCTACTTTTCTCTCCCTCTTTTTTTTGGGGGGGGGTCCCTTTTCTCTCCCTCTCTCTGAGTCTCTCTGTCTCTCCCTACCCCCATGTCTCCCTCTTCTCTGTGTCTCTTTCCCTCTTGCTCTCTCTCCTTTCTCTCTTGAAGTCTCTGTCTCTCCCTCTCTATCTCTGTCCCTCTCCATCTTTCCTTCCTCTGTCTGTGACACTTTCCTTCTGTCTCCATCTCTCCCTGCCTTGCTCTCTGTCTCAGTCTCTTTCCCTGTTCTCGCCCTCTTTCTGTGTGCCTCCCCCTCTCTGCCTCTACCAACCCCTCGCCCTGCCACCCCCACCTGCACGGCTTTGCTGCAGTCTCCTGGCGCACGGATAACCTTGCCGCTGCCGTTCCTCCTCCCTCCTCCCTCCTCCCCAATCCTTGGCCTGGGCCAGAAAAGAGAGAGAGAGAGGGAAGGGTGCGGGGCTCCCGAGGCTCTGGTGTTGGGGTCAGGGGGTCAGGTGGGTTGCCCGTGCAGAACTAAGGGAGAGTGAGTCCAGGGGCGTGGGCTTTGCCCAAGGGCAAGTGTGTGAGATCCTGGGAGAGTGGGGGGATCTGTGGGTGGGAGGGTCTGCTAGCCCTCCCCTTGGGGGAGTCCTCTGGGATCCTGGCTGGGCTGGGGACCTGGGCATGTAAGAAGTCCTCGCCGCGGGGGAGGAAGGCCAGGGAGTTAGTCTTCTGAAAGGCAAAGGCCAGGAGGCTGGACTGAGCGCTGCGTGCCCCCAGGTGTGTGCTGCGGCGGCCCGCGGTCGCGGTCGCGGGGCGCTCTGGGCAGCTGCATGGGGAGTCCTGCTGTTCGCCGGCGCCGCGGAAGCGCAGCACGGCCGGAAGAAGGTCGTGCACGTGCTGGGTGAGTCAGGGCCGTGGAAGCGGATCCTGCCCCGAAGAAGCCGTGGCCAAGTAGGATCACCAGGGTGCACGGAGCGGGGAGGACGGAGGGTGCTGGGCGGTCCTGATGGCCACAGTCCCCGCCCCCTCCCTAGTCCCCTTACGGAGCCCCTTTACCCTTCTGATCTCCTGATCCTCACCCAAGTTTTCTTCCCACATCCCTTTCCCTGGGTCCCCCTCCCCAGGTTCCCCTGCCCCGCCCCTAGAACCTCTTCTTAACCCTCTTTGGTTGCCCATAGAAGGGGAGTCGGGCTCGGTGGTGGTGCAGACAGCGCCGGGACAGGTGGTCAGCCACCGGGGTGGCACCATCGTCTTGCCCTGCCGCTACCACTACGAGGCAGCCGCCCACGGCCACGACAGCGTCCGCCTCAAGTGGACCAAGGTGGTGGACCCGCTGGCCTTTGCCGATGTCTTCGTGGCGCTGGGTGCCCAGCACCGGGCGTTTGGCAGCTACCGCGGGCGGGCTGAGCTGCAGGGCGATGGGCCCGGGGATGCCTCCCTGGTTCTCCGAAACGTCACGCTGCAGGATTATGGGCGCTATGAGTGCGAGGTCACCAACGAGCTGGAGGATGACACTGGCATGGTCAAGCTGGACCTGGAAGGTGACTAGCCTGTGGGCAGAATGAGGCTCATTTCTAAGGGAGAAGAGAGGAGGGTATTGCAAAGGACAGAAATCAAATCAAGTTGGCCGGAAGGAATTCAGTGGCTTGCTGGGGTAGGATAATGGTTCTGATCTGGGGTGATTTTGCTACCCGGGGAGATTGGCAATATCTAGAAGTAGGTTGTGGTGATATAGTGGGTAGAGACCAGGGATGCTGTAAACAGCCCACAACACACAGGACAGTCTCTCCACAGCAAAGAATAATCCAGTCCAAAATGTCAATAGTGAAGACATTGGGAAACCCTTTGGTAGGATCCAAGCACAGTGAGATCCAGGCATTCACATCATGTCAGAAATCCTTCCTTCAGCTCTGTTTCCCTGGGTGGGCTTTCCTTGGACAAGTTTCCCCTGATGGAACCAAAAAGTGGTGCCAGGCTTCCACCGTCCCAGCTTGGCAACTGATTTCCTAGGAGTGCTAGCTAGAGTCCCAGAGTTGTCCTTCATTGGCTCAGCTTGAGTCATTTGCCTATCCATGGGCCAATCACTGTGCCTGGGAGACGGGATGCTCTGATTGGCTAACTGTGGAGCAGGGAAGTAGGGTTTCTCTCTGAAGAATTCCCTCCCATGTGGTTTGCCTTCTTCACTCCACCTCAGAAGATGCTAGAGAGATTTCAGAGCCCTCACTTGCTGAACTTCCCAACAATAGCAAATAACAACAACAATAATAGAAGCAGCTCTCCTTTATTGGGTGTTTTCTCTGTGCCAGGAGTTTGGTTGAAGAGCTCTCTGAGCTTTCATTTAGTTTTCCCAAAAACCCTGAGGGAGACGGTATTACTCAGAGAGGGGCAACTGACTCAGAGAGGTTAGAGCCTTGACCGGGGCACCTACCAGTGAGTGGCAGAGCCAGGACTGTCACTCTAGTCTGTCAGGCTCCAGCTCTTCTCTCTGGCTCCTGTTTGATCCTTCCTGCATCTGCTGAGAGAAGCATCTGCACCTGCACCCCCAAGGTCCAGCCCACAAACACAGACACACAGAACGCTAGTGAGCTGACTGTGATTCTGAAGAGGGACGAGTTATAAGAACTGAAGGTAGAAGGGAAACCAATGGGAATTGTCCTGGACAATGCTGGAGATCAAAGAGGTCTTTGCCCAGGGTCAAACTTTCGTGGGCTCCCAGTGTGAGGGAGTCAGTTTTGTGGGCTCAGGATTTGACAAGAAGGAAGGTCCCAATGCTGGAAGAATGTCACAAGCACGTAGAACTGAATGGAGGAAGGTTGTGGGAGCTGGGTTTTGAAGGATGAATAGCGTAGTTCGACAGGTGGAAAGGTGGAAAGAACATGAACAAAGGTCTCCAGTGGTGGAAAGGAGGTGGACATGATTAAGTATGTCAGGGGGGAGGGTCAAGTGAATCCCAAGCTTAAGGCAAAGGGAGTATGAGGGGTGTGAACTGGGGAAAGGCATGGTCAGCTCTGAGGCCATAGTGAGGGATGGCCTGAAAGGTCTAGGTTGAAGAGTCACACGGCACCACAGATGTCAGGTAGGTGGGTGAGAGATGGGGGGTCCGAGCTGACCCTCGTGTATCCTCTCAGGCGTAGTCTTCCCTTACCACCCGCGTGGAGGCCGCTACAAGCTGACCTTCACGGAGGCGCAACGCGCGTGCGCTGAACAGGACGGCATCTTGGCGTCGGCTGAGCAGCTGCACGCGGCCTGGCGCGACGGCCTGGACTGGTGCAACGCGGGTTGGCTGCGCGACGGCTCGGTGCAGTACCCGGTGAGCCAGCCCCGGGAGCCCTGCGGCGGCCTGGGCGGGACCGGGAGCGCCGGGGCTGGCGGCGGAGCTTCGGGGGGTGTGCGCAACTACGGTTACCGCCAGAACGCCGAGGAACTCTACGACGCCTTCTGCTTCACATCCAACCTCCCGGGTGCGTAGGCTCCACCCCTGGGAGGAAGGTCCTGCCCTCCGCTGGCCCGGGCCCCGCCCCACGTATGAGACCCCACCCCCACACAGATACCCCTCCCTCTCAGACTCTTTCCCACTCCGCCCAGGTCTCTCTCCCTGTCCTTCCTCTCCACACTCTCCCTTGGAGGTCCGAACCAGGAGATCCCTTCCCTAGTACTGCCTAGGCACGGCAATCAAACATCGCCTGGCACCAGCACTGCTCTAGCCGAAGCTGTGGTCCCGGGCTGCAGGGGAGGGGGTGTTTCTGAGCCCTGAGGCTGAGGTCCTAGGCTGCAAGCGGGAGGGTGTCCTGAATCCCGAGGAAGCCGGGTCCCAAGAGCGGCCCTAACCACTCCTCCCCACCCCCCTGCAGGGCGCGTGTTCTTCCTGAAGCCGCTGCGGCCCTTGCCCTTCGCGGGAGCAGCGCGCGCGTGCGCGGCGCGCGGAGCGGCCGTGGCCAAGGTGGGGCAGTTGTTCGCCGCGTGGAAGCTGCAGTTGCTGGACCGCTGCACCGCAGGCTGGCTGGCGGACGGGAGCGCACGCTACCCCATCGTGAACCCGCGCGCGCGCTGCGGCGGCCGCCGGCCGGGTGTGCGCAGCCTCGGCTTTCCTGACGCCACGCGCCGCCTCTTCGGCGTCTACTGCTACCGCGCGCCTGGTGCACCGGACCCGGCACCTGGTGGCTGGGGCTGGGGCTGGGCCGGAGGCGGCGGGTGGGCTGGAGGCGCGCGAGACCCCGCCGCCTGGACCCCGCTGCGCGTCTAGGCCCGGGCCGTGGACCACTGGGGCGCTTGGCGGCTGGCCGAGTGCCCTACGGCCACTTGGAGATGGACCACACCCCTGGAGACTGGCCATGCACCCTGTGGTGCCCTGCAAGTTGACCAGGCCTCCTGCGGTCCTTAAACCCTGGCCACACCCTCTGAGGTCCCCAGAGTCTGGCCAGTCCCGGGAGCCAAGTCCCCTGGAAATCGACCAAGCCCCGCCTCTCCTGGACAGTGGATTACTCTCCTCTCCCAACTTTCTCCAGGAGACAGGGCACACCCTCTGAGAACCACTGGAAACCAACAGAACCCGAGGTCTCCTGAACACTGGAAACGTCTCGCGTGGTCTTCTGGAACTACCCCCAAGGTCGCCTGGAGGCTGGACCCCCGGGATTATCTGGAGACTGGGCACACGTCCTATGCATCTCCCTGGAGACTGAAGACTGGTCCCCTAAGGTCATCCGGACACTGAACCCTCCACCCTATCACCTGTAGAGAAACCAGAAACCTCAGAGTTTGTCAGTTGACCATGCCACCGTGGTCACATGAAGACTGTGGGCTCCTGTCCTCTCCTCTAGGGTGACCTGGAGATTGGTTACTCCCATTCTCCCCCCTTCTCCCACGAGTCCCCCAGTTTCCATAGTAACAGGCCGTGTCCCCAGGTCACTGTGGAGAACAGCTCCACCCCTCCAGTTTCAGGGGAGACCACCCTTGTCTGTCACTGTTAAGACAGATTGACACGCCCCAGCTGGCTCGCATTACTGGCAGCCGTGGCCCATCCCTTAGGTATCTCTCTGAGGGAGCAAATCCGTCTTCACCTGACGGCCCCTTTCCTGGCTGTCACCTAAGAGACCATCTCCCAGGCCCAGAGACCTGTAAAATCTATGTCATTCACTATAGAGAGAAGCTGCCCCACTTCCCATTGTTACCAAGGCGACCAGCCCAGCTTCTACCTGTCACCTAGAGTCACACAGCCCTTCCTTCATCAGTCACACCCATGGAGTTAGTGCCTCCCTCCTCCAGCTGTAACCATGGACACCGCACGTTTACTATCTCACCCACCTTCACCCCAGAGACCTACAACTTCACTCCCACTGTCCTCACCCTGACCAACAGCCATGGAGACCACCCTGTCCCCTAACTGTCCTGAGAGTGACCCAACATTCGGTTCTCCAGCTCTCACCATGGAAACAGGCTGCTCCTTTCCGCAGGGTGCCCCAGCTCCTTGCTGCCCTCCAAGCCCCGCCCCCAAGCGGCTTGGACACCCCCCCAGCTGTTGCCATGGAGACCACACTCCGGTGTCTGAGATAACAGAACACCTGTCCCCCTAGGCTTTTCCTTGTCGGTAGGGCCCGCCCCTCCAAACTGTCACCATAGAGACTGTCAACGTCGTCCCCAGGACAACTGACTTCCCAGTTCTCAGGAACTTCTTACCGTGGGCCCGAAACTGTGCCCCATGGGGCTTAATGGCTGCCCCTTCACCAGACGGGCCCAGCTCCTGGCAGCATCTCAGACCCAGGTGGACTTCTGGAGCTGCTGGATATCCTCCGTTTGCACGCTAACTATATCCCAGACAACAGCTGTGCACGAGACACCCTTGCAGCACCCAGATGAACAAACTGAGGCTCTGGCGTGCCCCTACTCTCTGTGCTGTGCAAGCACTAGGCTCCCGGCTTCCTCTCTGAGACCACATCCCCGTTCTCACTGAGTTCCTCTCTCCTTTTCTAACCTCCCTCCCCCCCACATTTTCCTTCTTAGAGATCCAGGAGAGGTTGAATTGCCTTTAAACCTCAAAATCCTCTCTGAGCTCCATGTTCTAAAGGGCAATTTGTGCTAAGAAGTCAGGACCCAAACTCCCCAGTGTTAACAGCTAGCTCAGGGAGACTGTCCATGAACAAGGCCACCCCAGCTTTTGGAGACCCCAGTTTCGAGGTCTTGCCTTGGAGTGGCACTGGGGTCCCTCCTGGAGCCCTCCATATTGTCACATCCATCTCCAGGAAACCCATCTGTGGGTTTTGGAACCAGGTGTGCCTGGGTTCGAATCCTGCCTCTATGACCAAGTGACAAAACCCCTGAACCTATTTCCTCCTCTGTATCAAGGCTGTTCTAAGGTCCCAGTGAGTGCAAAGTGTACAGCAGGGGCTCAATAAATTTTTCTTTTTGACGAATGAGAAAATGAGACAGCTCGTGGGTAGTTACTTCAAAAATGCACTTTGGTGGACAAAATGTATTTCAGCTGGGGGTGCTTGGTGATTCGGTTGGGAAGTGTCTCCTCTCATTCCTCAGGACCATTCCCTCTCCCCAGTCTCTCTCCCCTCCCTTCCCCCCCATCGTCCTTCCCTCACTCTGTCCCTTGAGCCACCTCCCATGGGTCTGGCCCTTCTCAGCCCTGTCCTAATTGGGTCACTAACCAATCCAGTGCTTCCTCTCAATCCCCTGGGAATGAAGTGTGTGAAACTGGGTGTTGAGTTCCTGCATCAGGAAGGCAGAGAAGTTGCAAATTTTCCCTGGGGTGGGTGTGGAGGTGGGGGTAGGGAGAGTGTGGGCCGAGGAGTATTGAAAGTTTCGGGCATACAAAGGAAGGGAGAAGAGGAAAAAGGTGTAAATGTCTGATATGGTTGCAGAAGTGGGATGGTCGATTTAACTGCTCATGCTTCAATGTCAGATGGGACAGAACTCCTAGAGATTCCAGCCACTCATCTGAAGCCAGGGTCCAGTCCCTTGGTTAGACTGCCTTGGGCTCCAGCCGTGTCTTAGCTTCCTTGACTAGAGGAATGGTAGGGGCATTCTTCTGGAGATGAGTGCATGAGATTTCTTTCATCCCGCCTTTTTCCTGCTGACATCCTTTCTCCCTTCCATGGGTTCCAGCATCCTGATTTTGCCTCGTTTCCCTCCTCTCGTTCTGTGAGTCAGAGGGGCTGATCCCACTGGACAATGAGTGCTGTGGCTCATCTTCCCGGGCAACCCTAATTGGTCCAGGGGTGGACATGGACCCAGGCAGACCAATGAGACTGCCTGGGATTTTGACGGACCAGTAGGACCAAGGGAACCCTCTTTCTGCTGGGTCTCTGCACTGTTGGAGCGGAGGTCTTCGAGGGGCCACCTGGAGGAGACCTAAGGATGGCAACCAGGGTAGAGCCACTCCTGAAGCTAGTTATTCAGAAAAATGTCTCACTCCTGTCTTCCAGCACCCAGTGCACTTCTCAGAGACATCTAAAATTTCTTACATGTCCTTCAAAAGATGTCTTATATTCGTTCAATCAAACATGCATATATTGTTTTCCCCCCACTTCTACACAAATGAAAACATGCAACATATATTTTTTACATTGTAAAACTTCACGTAATATGAAATTCACCATTGTAAACATTTTAAAGTCTTCAATTTAGTGGCATTTAGTACATTCCCAGTGTTGTTCAACCACCCCTATCATTTTCATCACCCCAAAGAAAATCCCATACTCATTAAGCAATCACTCTCCATTCCTCTCTCCGCACTCCATGCCCTGACAACTGTTAATCTACTTCCCATCTCTGTGGATTTGCCTAGCCTTGACATTTTGTATAAGTGGAATCCTACAGTATGTGTCCTTTTGTGTCTAGCTTCTTTCACTCAGTATAATATTTATGGCTGAATAATGTTCATATATATGTATATATATCACATTTTGTTTATTCTTTTATCAGTTAACGGATATTTGGGTTGTTTCCACCTTTTGGCTATTGTGAATAAGGCTGCTATGAACATTTGTGTGCCATATATACTTTATTTTATAAGTTTACTTATTTATTTATTTTTGGCTGCATTGGGTCTTCGTTGCTGCGCTCGGGCTTTTCTCTAGTCGTGGCGAGCAGGCGCTACTCTTGTCGCGGTGCGCGGGCTTCTCGTTGCGGTGGCTTCTCTTGTTGCGGAGCGTGGGCTCTAGGTGCACGGGCTTCAGTAGTTGTGGCTTGCGGTCTCTAGAGCGCAGGCTCAGTAGTTGTGGCGCACAGGCTTAGGTGCTCCGTGGCATGTGAGATCTTCCCGGACCAGGGCTCGAACCCGTGTCTCCTGCATTGGCAGGTGGATTCTTAACCACTGCGCCACCAGGGAAGCCCTCATATACACTTTTAAAGTAACTCTTATTTAACAATATATTTGGGGACTGGTTTCCTTCAGCATGTAAAAATCCGCCGCCTTCCCCCACCAGCATTCTTTTGAAGGTTAGCAAAGTAGTCACTGTTTGGATGCACCATAATCTTTGTAATCGGTCTCCTAATGGTGGACACTTACATTGTTTCCCATATTTTGCTGTTAGTAATAAGTACCATGGTCATCACATAAGTGCAAGTATAACTGGAGGATGATAGCAGGAATTGTTTGATCAAGGGGTCAAAACTTGCCGTTTTGTTAGTGATCTCCAACTCTTCTTAGAGGTGAGGCCAATTTATAGCCCATCAGTAACAGATGTACTTGCCTATTTCCATACATCCTCAGTAGCATCATGTGTTATCACTTGTTACCTGAGCCAACCTGATAGGTGAAAAATAATATCTCATTGTGGTTGTCACTTGCAATTCACCTGTTATATGAAGCTGACTATCCTCCGCTTTGACTTTAGATGCAGGCAGTTGAGTAAATCATAAATCATTCTCAGTTCAGGTACATTGTCATCGTTGAAATATGCAAGGCCCCTCTCTTGTGAGATTTGTTTATTCCCTTTTATTTATATGTCCTTATTTGTGTATCTTGGTGATCTGAAAATTGTGTATTATTTTGTTGAGCATATGTTGTAGTTTAAGAGCCATCTGTATTTCCTTTTCTTTGAGCTTTTTGTTCATATCCTGTGCCCATTTGGCTATTGGATTATTGGGGTTTTTTTCGTATTGATTTGTAGGAGCTCTTTATATAATAAGGCAAAATTCCTTTATCTCTGATTTGAAGAATTGTTTCCAAGCTTGGCATTCGCCTTTGACCTTGTTTATGTTGTTTGTTGCCACTGTTGCTTTAGAATAAAGCCCAAACTTCTCATTACAGCCCATATTTCCCTGAGTGATCCATCCTCTGCCTCTCTGACCTCATCTCCCTCCACTGTCTACCTCTGTCACTCCGCTCCAGCCACTACGGACTCTTTGCTGTTTCTCAAATGAACCATGTTCCCTTCTGCAAGAAGATTTCCACTTTTACTCTTCCCTCTGCCTGAAACTCTCTTCCTTTCTTCCCTTCTTTGTCTGGTTAATGCTATTCATCCTTTAGATTCCATTCACCTCCTCTAGGAAGCCTCCCCTGACCACCTCCCAGGGGTCACAACTGTTCTGTCCACCACTATCTCCCCAGCACCCAGCACAGTACACGGCATATAATAGCTGCCCAGTAAGTCCTTGCTGAGTGAATGAATGAAGGAAGGTGTCAGGAGGCAGGTTGAACTGTTAAAAAATTTTATTAAAATGTCCAAGGAGTACATTAATGTCCATAGTGTCAGATACCACAGACCCACGGAACACTGCAGCTGACAGCATAACCAACAGAATCCAAAGCTGTTCACGCGCACACACACTCACACGCAAACACACACGCACATCTCAAAGGGAAAGACCAAAAGACAAACCACCCACCTTAGAAAATATCAGAGCCCCCTCCCACCATGGAGCTGGGGTGGGGGCAGGGCAAGGGGCTGAGGTGGTCAAGGGTAAGGAGCATAAACCAAGACACCCCCAAAAAAGTTGCATCCCCAGAGCCCCCCACTCCAAACAAAGGAAAATTCTCTTGTGACATGGATGACTGAAGATGTGTTATTGTTTTTATATTTCTTAAACCAAGAGGAATTATCAAACCTAGAAGGCAAACCTATATCCCTGGGTTTTCTCAGCAATAACCATAACATGGAACAGTGGATAATGTCTACAGCAGGGAACACTAAAGACCATGGTCAAGGATGCAGGTCTACTTTGCACTTCTCAATCTTTTCCTAAATCTTCCTGTGTGTTAGAGCATGATTATGTTTCAATTCCTTCCCCCCCAAAATAGAGAGCAGGGTTTGGCGTCAGCCAGAGGCAGGACCGAATCCTTATTCCTGTCTTGCAAGCCAGTGCCTTTCTCTTATCTGAGCCTCAGTTTTGTCTTGTGTAAAATGGGAAAATAATGGTTCCTAAGTCACTGGGCTGTTGAGAAGATTCACGGAGGCAGTGTGTGTAAGTCCTTAGCATGGTACCTACTCCAGAGTTGTCAACTATGATTAGTACTTCCCAGGAGGGATACAGGCTCAGCCAACACATTTCTTTCTCTACTGAACCCTTAGATGGACTGTATATTTGCTTATTTTTCTTTCCTGCAGAGGGCCACTCTCCACTGTGGTTTTTAACACTAATCCACAGATGTTACCCAGACCAGAGAGGTTGAGTGGACAAAGGACATGGAGGAAAAGCTGTGGATCTTTCCTACCAGGGATCAGGAAGCTGAATCCCAACTTCTGGCTTGGGGAAAGTTTTTACAGGTTTCAGATTCTGGGGAGGAAGGCAAGGTGAGTTCTTTACCGCTTAAAAAATTAAAAAACTAAGAGAAAAATGTGTGTGTGCGTGTTTCAGTTTTAACACTGCACATCTCTCTACATGACCGCAGGTAGATGTCACTACTTCAAGTTTTAAGCATTTCTAGTCCACCAGGCGATGAATGGAGGAGACAGGGATAGAGTAGGGTTAGGGGTGGGACCCATGGCAGGGGCACTACCAATGTCTGCTAGAGGGTTGGATATGGGCACCAAGCTAGAAAACTTGGCACCTCCTTGGCCCAGGAAGGAGGTTCTTTGTCTCCCTGAGAGATGGAGGGGGAAGAAATCTGGGTTCATTGAGCCCTAAACACCCTCTCATCTGTGTGTGTGTGTGTGTGTGTGTGTGTGTGTGTGTGTGTGTGTGTGTGTGTAATTCACCACACATGCAGAACCACCAAATCTCAGCACTGGACTAGACCTAGGAGGACAAGCAATACAGCTTCCCTTCATTGCCCACAAATTTCTCTGACTATTCTGACCCCTAACTCTGAGGACACGGAGGGATGTTGTTCTAAAAACATTACTAAAATTCAGTACATAGGAATTCCACACTCAGCTCATCCACCAAGACTAAGGACTGACTTAGGCTGAAGTCCAAGGTGAAGGAAGAGCAGTCATCAAGTTCAAGCAGTGTGTGTCCATGTAATTTTCTACTCCCAAAGCCAGTGACCTTCACTATAGGCTTCAGCCTGCATTTAGGACATCTGACAGTTTACTAAATCTGAATCTCTGGTGGTAAAAGCAATTCCTTAGTGCGAATCCAAACACACACGCTTGCACCCTTATCAAAGCCTTATTTCCAAAACTGGCAGTCAGCCTTGCCAACAAAAGACTAAACCAGTGCAAAGAATGATGTTTGCCGATCGTGCTTCCCTCCACTGAGAGATGCTCCCAGAGTTCAGCCTGACTAGAACTGACTTTTCAGACACATGGCTACACCTGCCAAGAGGACCTTGTATACGTAAGAAAAAGGAGAGAGGAGCTTTTTACAAATGGTTAGGTATGGGGGGATGTGGTTTGGGACTCAGGGGCTTCCGGACCCTCCTGTTTCTCTCTGGGCTCTGCCTCCCCACGTGAAGGCTCCAGGGGAGGTGTGGGAAGGGGATTGTGCTTTCTTTTGCCTGGTTCTTCAGCAGAAATTCCCTTCTTCCTTCTCCCAGTCCTCTGCTGGGTGCTTCTTGTGTTTTCTGCGCTCCTTGCGCGATTTGTGGTGGTGATGCTGGTGGTGGTGTTGGTGGTGGTGACGGTGTCGCCGCATCCGATGGGATCGTCTGGCTGCAGGGAAGTGAGGGACGACAGGGACGTGGCAAAAGCCGATGAGAGGTGGGTGGCCTGATGGAACAGGCTTCCTCGGGGGAGGGGGAAATGGAGGGAACACCAGGCAAGCTAGTAAGTTCTCACTTATCTGCAAGGCCGTATTATCAGGCGGACATTCAACCAGATCAATGTGTGTAGTCATGAGATGCTTAATTGGAGACTACAAGTAGCTGGAAACTTTTGTTGGGGTGTCTGGGGGAAGCCACTTACGTTTGGTGCAGACAATTTGGGGCCGGTCCCATTTGCCATTGCTCCGGCATCGGATGATGGCCACATGGTGCTGGGCAAATCCTTCGTCGCACTGGTAACGTACAGCGGCATGGACATTATACTTGGCCTTGCGGGCACCGATGGGCAAGGCATTCTCCACTGCTGGAGGGGGACCACACAGCACTGGGGACAGAGGAACCTCCAGTTAAAGAAGTGGATGGGACTGGGGCCGAACTGGTTTCATCTCTTGTTGAGATGAACCCTCAACAGGTCCCACCTTTTGCCCAGCTGTGACCTCAAAGGGCTAGAAGTGAATGTCTTCTGGTTTGGGTGGAGCCCAAACCAGGAGCTGCTGAGGGGCAGGAACCTCCTGGACACATCCCACCCCCTAATTCTTGTGCATGATGGGAATGAAGGAGATGGGAGGCAAGAATAATCTGAGCAAATGAATGGAAAAAAGGATATGAAACTTGGCAAAGAAACAGAAGCAAGAATGAAGAAAAGTATAAGAGAAAGGGGGACTTGAGAATATACATAGACATATATATGTTTCCTTAATATGTAAAGAGCTTTTACAAATCAATAAGACCAATGAACCGACAGAAAATTAGGCAAAGGAAATGAACTGGTAGGTCACAGGAAATCAAATACATATAAACAGCTTATCAACATATGAAGAGCTGGTTATTCTCATCCTCGAAGACGTGCAAACTATGATAACAATGAGATACTGTTTTTCAGGACTTAGATGAACAAAGAACAAAAAGTTTGATAACACAGAGTTGGCAAGGGTAGGGGGAAAATGGGTACCCTCACATAGTGCTGAAGAGTGAAAACTGGGCTGGACTGACTCCTACATTTACAAACTTAAATAAAACAACGAACCAGTGATAGGCAGGAGGGAAGGTCGGGGGAGAAGGGGTGGGAGGGAGAGTAGCAGCATACCTGTGCCCTTCTTACAGACATAGGGGAGGTTGTAGTTGCAGGGAACATCATTCCAGTGCCCGCTCTCATGTGCCACCATCACCACACAGTCCTCCCCACCCGCGAAGAAATTGTCGGGCTGGTTCTCCCTCCAGTTCTCATATTGCTGTAAGAATGAGGAGCAGGGGTTGCTCAGGGGACATGCAGCCTGTCCCAGGCTCTGGCACTGGCACTGTGGGATTCCCTTGGCCAGACCACTCAAACTCTTAGGGACTCAGTGTTTCCATCTCTACAATGAGCACTGTTCTGCCTGCCCTGAGGGTGGCTGCCACTACAGTCCAAGTCAACCCTCCTCTAGCTACGAGGCTGTGGTGCCCTCCTCCCTGGTCCTCCTGTCCCGGCTCACTCCCTGACAGTCTGTTTTCCACATGGGTCACTCATTGTTAGATAAATAGTTGAACAAAAGGTGACCTCAGACTGGAAGTCCAGGAGAGCTTCCCTGAGGAGGCAACAGGAGAGCTGAAGGAAGACTCAAGGATAAGAACAACACAGGCAGGGAACAGAGTTCTAAGCAGAGGGAATAGCTAATGCAAAGGCCCTGAGGCAGGACTGAGCTTGTCCTGTCTGAGGAACAGAACAGAGGCCAGGAGGGCTGGGGCTGCTTGATCCAGTTCGAGTGTAGTCAGAGAGTGGGCTGGGGCCAGTTCTCATGGCAGAGGAGAGGAGGTGGATTTCTTTTCTAATTGTGGTGAAAAAGATATAATATAAAGTTTACTAAAGTGAAGCCAGAGGGCCGGGTCATTGCAGCTTACCCAGAACTCTCCATTCTAGGCAGGGCCCAAGTCAACAGTCTGACTGCAGGGACCCAGGCCCCCAGGCTGCCACCACTCACCAGCCCCGTGTTGTCCGTCCACTGGAAATCCCTCTCCACGATCCTGTCGTTTAGGCCGATCCACGTGTTTTCACGCCCAAAACCTGTGGGGTGTGGGGTGTCTTGAGGGCTGGGTACTTGCACCTCCCCCAGCCTAGGTTGCTGGCTGGAGGCCAGGTGGGGGGTGTGGGAGGGGAGACTCAGCCCCCTCCCCAGACTGAAGGTGGGCTGGAAGGGGAAGTGGATGAAGATGAGAATGGAGGGGGTGGGTACCCAGAGTCCCTCCCCCAGTTTGGGGTTTTAGCTGGAGGGGAGGACCCCAGCCCCTCTGCCAGCCTGGGGGGCATGGGCTGGAGGCCACATCCCTCCATTCCCTAGCAGGCTGAGGCTCTGGCTGCCCTCATACTTGGGGAGTGGGGTTGGGGCATGGAAAGGGCTGGAATTGGGCTCCTGGCCTTGTCACAATTTGTGGCTTAAACAAAAGGCCAGAGGAAACAATAAAGACAAGTCAGATCTTTGCAGAAATGAGAGAGTAGGGGCTAAGAGAGCCAGCGAGCAAGGCTGGACAGGGCAGGCAGGTGAATCTAAATGAGCCAATCAGTCACTGAGGAGGGAGGAAGCAGCTGGATGCATGTGTGTTTGATTACATAGAGGAAAAAAGCCAGTGAACCAGGGAATGAACAAATTAAAGAATTAACAGGGGATGGGATGGGGAAAATGTGAATAAATAAATGGATGAAAAAGAGCAGAAGGAATAATGAGTAAATCAATAAATGCTGGATTTAATTTATGGGACACCCCTCTTTCTCTTAATCTCTGCTCCTGCCTCATTTCATCCCCCGCACCACAGATGCTTCTCCATCACCCTCTGTCCCCTGGCCCTGTTTTAACTGTCATCAGTGCCCTGAGAACCAGCTAAATTTTAGGATAAACTTATTTAATTAGATATTTACTTGTTTGACTATATCCTCTTCAAGAACGTCACTCCCTAAGGACAGGACAATGTGTGTCTCTGTGCCTGGAACAGTGCCTGGCACGTAGCAGGTGCTCAGTAAATAGTCGGAGAATGAATGAAGTGAATGAATGAACTGACAAGTGAATAAATAGACACTTGAATTAATAAGTGGTCAGGGCTTGCATTAATGAACATAGCTTCAGAAAGGTAGCGTTCTTCAGGACCCTGGGGGGATCCCCTGACAAAGGGACTGTAAAGGCCACCCCTGCCCACCCCAGAGTCCCTACTGTTAATGAAGCCGTGTTCTTCGGGTGAGTGGATGCTGGTCAGATGGCCGGCTCGACGGCGGCAGTCCCTCTCGGCATCCTCCCACGCCCGCCGATGGGCGAAGTAGCGGTAGCAGTGGCCCTGAAACTTGTGCCAGCCATGGTCACAGCCCTCTGTGTCTGGGAGGTGGAAAGGGAGCATGAAGGGCGCTGGCCTCAAGCCGAGGCCTGCCTTGCCAGCCGTGAGCACACCGGCCCACCAGAGAGAGGGCCCAATCCAAGGTCACTGTGGGCCTAAATCAACCCTCTCCCTGGGCCCATCCCCCAGCCCCCACTCTGTCCCCCCACCTTTTCACCTCCCTCCTCCCATATTCACTTCTTTTATCTGTTGCAGGAAGAGATTCAACTGGAAGATCATTACACCCATCCCCTCTTATCCCAACTCTAATGTCTCATTCTCTGATCAGGCCACATCCTGGGACCTCAGGAAATGGTCTCAGGAAGGCCTAAAATTTCCCTTCTGGGAAAAAACTCAAATAGACATTTCTTCCAAAAAGATATACAAATGGCCAACAAGCACATGAAAAGATGCTCAACAACGTGAATCGTTAGGAAAAACAAATCAGAATCACAATGGGATACCACCTCATACCCACTAGGATGGCTATAATATTTTTTTAAAAGGAAAATAATAAGTGCTGGCAAGGATATGGAGAAATTGGAACCCTTGTGCATTCCTGGTGGGAATGTAAAATGGTGTAGCCCCCGTGGAAAACAGTCTGGCAGCTCCTCAAAAAGTTAAACACGGAATTACCATATGACCCAGCCATTCTACTCCTGGGTACACCAAAAAGAATGGGGAAAAAACAAAAAGAATGGAAAACAGGTATTGAAACAAAAACGTGTACATGAACATTCATAGCAGCACTATTCACATTAGCCACAAGGGGGAAACAACCAAAGGTCCATCAAGTGAGGAATGGATAAACAAAATGTGGCCCATCCAATGGAATACCATTCATCCATAAAAAGGAATGAAGCACTGACATGTGCTACAATGTGGATGAACCCTGAAAAACATCATGCTGAGTGAAAGAAGCCAGATACAAAAAGACACAGCGCGTATGACTACATTTATATGAAACATATAAAATAGGCAAATCCATAGAGACAGAAAGTAGATTAGTGGTTGCCAGGGGCTGGAGGGGAGGAATGGGGAGTGATGGCTAATGGGGACAGGATTTCCTTTGGGGCTGATGAAAATGTCTTGGAACTAGCTAGAGGTGGTGGTTGCACAACGTTGTGAATGTACTGAATGCCACTGAACTGTACACTCTAAAAAGGTTAATTCTATGTTATGTGAATTTTATCTCAAGAAAATTATTCGCCTCCTGCCTGTCTGACTCACAGCCATGGAACCAGAGGCAGAGACCTGGAGCTCCATGTGTGGGAAGCTTGTGGTCCAGCACCCAACCCTGCTCCTGGTACTGTTTCTGGGGTCTCGGCAGAGACTCACCTTTCTCACAGAGGCTGCCCCCGTAGCTGGGGAGGCAAAGGCAGACGAAGGCATTGACCTCGTCGATACAGGTGCCTCCATTCTCACAGGGGCTGGAGATGCAGTCATCTATATCTGGAGGGGAAGGTGGGGCTGAGTCAGAGGTCAGCCTCCCTGTGGCTCCCAGTCCCCATGGAGAACCAGGCAGAAGATGCGGTCATGACCCTACCATCTATCCCAGACCTGAGTACAACAGCGGTGGTCTGCACTGATGGCCCAATGACTCTGGAGGTCAAGGGGGTGGAACCTCACACAACTGATGTGAATTAGCATCAATGAGAGGAGATGCCACTGGGCTGGCTGAAAACCAGAGTGTGCAGGACGTTCCCCCTGACTCCAGAACAGTGAAGGTGGGTCTGGCAAACAGACCCATAGAATGTCAAAGCTGAAGGGTCTTCAGAGTGTGGAGCACTTACAAGGATTTGCACAGAATCATGAAGTTGTTTGTAGGTACAGGGAGCAATCAGTTGAGCACCTCTTCTCCCAATCCCTGTGTAGATAGTGCCTGAGGCATGTACAATGCCAGGCAAGTCACTTGCCCTCTCTGAGACTCAGTTTCTTTTTTTTTTTGCAAAGTGGTGATAATAATAGCACCTCCACAGTGGTGGTTGTGAGTAGAGTCAATGGAAGAGCTCAAGAAATTATATCATTTATAATTATTGTTATAATTTCATAATTTGTCATATTTCTTGTGTTGGGCTTTGGGGCTAGCTTCCAACAGTTCTGGTGGTGGTGCCTATACCCCTGCCCACCCAGGAGAGGGTAGGCGATCCCCTGGGGCCCTTTGCTGGTGGGAGTCTGAGCCTTACCATCCTTTTGTCTTCCCCTTCCCCACCCCTGCCTGGTAGTAATGGGAGGCAGCACACCAGAGCCTCAGCCCTGAGGATGAAACCTCAGATGGTTGTTGCTGAGGCTGATTTACTGGAGCCAAGGAGTGAGGGAGGGGAAGGGAGCATCTGAAGCCAGCATTTTGTGATCCCTGATCCTCATGGGGATGGCTGCTGGGATAGACCCCAGGGCTCTGAGTCAAAAAGTCTGTGTTCAGATCCTGAGTCTGGGATACTCACCGATCTCACAGTTCTCGCCAGCAAAGCCCTGGTCACAGCTACAGCCATACATGGTGCCATTGGCTTTACAGGTGCCCCCATGCAGGCAAGGGTTGTTCTCACAGGGATCCGAGGGGACTGCAGGATGGACAGGAGTACGGGAAGGAGTCAGACCACCAAGTCTGCCTCCCAGGGAATCCAGACCTCAGACCCCTAAAGGCCCTCTCGTTCCACCCCTCTCTGTGGAGTCCCCTCTATAACTTCCCAATAACTGATTGCCAGCTTCCTCTCACATGCCCCTGTGATGAGCTTACTCTTTCCGGGAACTGGCCAAAGCACCTGTGGGATGCCCTGGCTATGGCAAAGTCCTTCCTTGGACTGAACTAGAATGGGATTCCTGCAGCTTCTCTTAGGAAGTCTTCTCATAGAACATGGTTTAAGTGCCCTCCTTGACTTGTCCCCATTTTTCTAGAAATATCCAACTGGTCATTGTGCTTCTCATACTTTGGAGCAAAGAAGTGGACATAGGTTCTAGATGGGGTATGAACGGCACTGGGACCAGTGGGAACCATCACTTCCTTCATCCTTGTGGTTCAACCTCTTCTGAGGCAACCTCAGTGGTTACAGTGTGGAGAAGTGGTGGATTATAGCAGTAACAACCACAGGCTGTGCAGTCAGAGAGGCTGGTTCAATTCCTACCTCTGCCACTTACTAGGGAACCCTGGGCAAATTACTTCTGTGAATTTCAGTTGCCTAATTTACAAAATGAAAATACAAATAGCTCATCCTGCTCTCCCAGTCCTGACCATAATGCCATGACTGGCTCTCTGTACATCAGCCTGGGGCCTCTTGAGGGGTCTCAACATTGCTTAACACGGACAGGGCATCCAGGGGGAGTTGAATGTGAGGCCCTGTCCACCTCTCTCATTCCTCAGCTGGGTTTCCCTGGAGGCAGGAGGGTCACCCCTCCCCATCTCAGGGGCTCAGAGGCCTTGGTGGGTGGTCTCTGGACCACCCTGGAGTCTTGGAGGGGCACAGCAAGAACCCCCGTGTACCCCAGATGACCCCTATCCCTTGTCAGGACAGTGTCAACCCTTCCACTGCAAGATACCAGAAATGAGACCCAGAGGAGGGCAGGGCCTAGCTCAAAGCCACTCAGCAGGACAGTGCAAGAGCCAAGATTGGCCTACGGGGCTCTGGAAGCCCAGTTTAAGGCTCTCTCTCCAGGCCCTATAACCTAGAATTTGTTTCTGTTTTGTCCTGGTCTGGAGGCCCACGAGAAACTGAGACGATGACAAGCAGTCACCTCCTCCCTGATCTTCTGGACTCCGCCTTCACCCTTAACAGGTTGTTCTCCCCACAGCTGCCAGAGGGAGCCCATGTAAACCTGAGTCAGGTCATGTCCCTCCTCTGCCTAGACTCCTCCATGGCTCCCCATTGCCCTCATAGGAAAAGCCAAAATCCTTACCTCAGCCCACAGGGCCCGGTGCAATCTTCCCCAATATCTCCCTGCCTGATCCTCCTCCCCCTCCTTCACTTACTCCGCTCCAGCCACACTGACCCTCCTTTTCCTCCTACACACCAAACACGGTCCTGCCTCAGGGCCTTTGTACAAGCTATTCCGTCTGCCTGAACTGCTTTTCCCCCAGATCTCTGCATGGCTCCTCTCTCACGTCCTTCAGGCTTGCTCAAATTCATCCTAACCCCCCTTCCGAAACCAAAACCCACCCACTGGCATCCCTCATCCCTTGCTTTACTTTTCTCTTTTGTCTTTATTACTTTCTAACCTCCAGTATAATTTATTAGGACCATCATTTCTTATCCATGCCTCCCCCCAGAGCGGAGATGTTCCACATGGCAGCCATGCACAGCTATTTAAGTTTAAATTAATTAAAATGGAATAAAAGTTAAAACGCAGTTCCTCAGTCACACTAGCCACATTTCAAGTGCTCAGTAGCCACCAATGGCTCGTTGCTATTGTATTAGACTGCATAGCTCGAGAACATTTCCATCACTGGGAAAGTTCTAGAGCATTGTTCTAGAATGTCACTTTCCAGAGGACAAGGGACTCAGTCTCAACATGGTGCCTAGAATACAGCAAGCACTCAACAGTTGCTTGCTAACTGCATAAAGGTAGCTGCTGGCCTGCCCGCAGTGACTGAAGCCAGTCCCTGGGGCAGTGGCGTGTACCACCACGGATGGTCAGAGAGGCCTGTGGCTATTTCTGTGCCTGGTGCCACCCTGGCACGTGCAGGCACATGCGTGGGGCTGCCAGGCGCCAGGACGTGTAAGCCCCACCAGGTGCCCCGAGCTGCTGACACCTGCCCACAGACTGGCGGTGACTCAGTCGCTTGCTGGTGCTGCATTTATTTTTGGCTTCATTAGCATTTCTGCTGCAAGCAGTAGGTGAGTAGGCGCCCAGGTCTCCCCCAGCACTGGCTGCCTCTCTCCACCCCGGCTGCCCATGGCTTGAGTCTGGAGCCGAAAAACCAACAAAGTCCAAGACAGATCCAGCCGTGGCCCTGGGGGCTCCTCTCAACACACTTTCCTTAGCACACTTCTTTGTGGTTTCCCTCCCACCTGACCACTCCTTCTCTAGTTCCTTTGGCCTTGGGCAAGCTTACCCCCCTCCCCAAGACCTCAGGGCTTTTTGTTTTGTTTTATGTCAATGAAATAAGCATCTTAGAGCCCAGTGACTGAGACAGAGACTGTTGTCAGACAGCCTGGATTCAAACGTTATCCTTGACACTCCCCAGCTGCATGCCTCTGCACAAGTCACTTGACTTCCCTGTGCCTCAGTATCCCCATCTGTAACGTTAGGATCGTACTAGAACTTGTTCCTTAAGGACATTAAAAAGATTAACCAAGATGATTCCAGTAAAGTGCTCAGACCAACCCAAGCACAAAGGCAGTCATCAATAAGCATAAGCCTTTATTGATGCAAGTGCCCCTGCCCAGGGTCCACCTGCCTCCTGGGCATCTAAGAAAAGAAGACGCAGCCCCAGACACAACCCAGAGATGACAGGGTGGGTGATGAAACCGTGCATTGGCTGTTTCCATCACCACGACACTTTGCCTTCAAAAAAAAGGAGTAAGGGCTTCCCTGGTGGAGCAGCGGTTGAGAGTCCGCCTGCCGATGCAGGGGAC
>NC_041215.1:15266005-15299263 GCF_002837175.3 Physeter macrocephalus | reverse complement strand
AAAAAAAAAAAAAAAAAAAAAAGGAGCAAGTGTTATTGATTGATTGTAAAACCAATCGTGTTAATAAGAGTGTTTTGTAACTCAGAAAAAGTGTGCCTTTTAATTAGCTGCTTCTTCTTCGTTTTTTTTTTTTTTACGCTCACTTGACCGAAAGAATAGCTCAATATGGCAGGACCTAAAAAATAAAGGGCTGGAATTTGCAGGCTGAGTTATGGGCAGACCTGGCCCCAGGAGAACAGGGTGATGGCTTTCTCTGGACTCCGCTGGGCATAGAGCAACCAAGGCACATGTGGATTTGGGTGCCAACTGAGGTTTGACCACTGACTAGCTGGTAGTGACGTACCTCCCTGAGCCTCAGTTTGCTGTCTACAAAATGGGGGTGATGCCCACCACTCCCACCCCTTCCCAGCACCCACTTTACCTGTGGTTTGAGGCCCCCCACGTTTTGCACCACTGAATTCCAGCTGCAATTCAACACTTGTCCAGGAAGGCCTCCCTGCCATGCCTCCTCCCTCCAGCCCCACCCCAGGGAGGTTGCCTGTAACCAGCTCTGTCTTCCCCAGACTGAGGCATTGCTGAAGGCAGGACCCCAGCATCACACAACACTGTCAGCTGAGAGTCGCCATGAACATGATTTGCTGACTGTACTCATCGCCCAAACCAAACTCCGCCCAACACCTCATCATTGCCTCATTACTCGCTGTGCATAAAACACATCAAACGCAGCTTCACCTCCTGGCCTTTGCACAGGCTAGTGCCTCTGCCAGGAATATGCTTTCTGTAATTCAACTCTGCCTAATGAGCTCCCGCCTTCAACATCATCCCCTGCTAGAAACCTTCCCAGGCACCCAAGAACAATCCTTCCTCCCAGCTCTGGTCTACCCCAGCCCCTGGTTCCTGAGAACAGACACAGTGACCTGGATGAGACCACGAGCTTCCAACTCACCCTCCTCTGCACTCCCATTCGCAGGGGTTCCTGGCAGGGCTGGCTCCTCTCCACTTGCTGCCTCCTCCCAGAAGCTCTCCACACCTGGGCTCCCCGCCAGGACCTCCAGCTCAAACTCCTCTGGGCCCAGGGAGGCAGGCAGCAGAGTGCTGGGGGAGTCCCACGGCACTATAGGCTCCCCCGAGGAAACTGAAATGGGCTTGTCCTTGCTGGCTGTTGTCGGTGTCCAAGGAGGAAGAGCGGGCTCCCCTGAGGGGCTGCCCTCATGTGGAGGCTCCAAGCCTCTCAGGGTGCCCTGGGTCACCATCTGGCCCTCCGGCTCTGGATGGGGTTGGGAGCTTGAGGAGGCCATTGTGGGCATGGCCAGGACCCCAACCTTGTCCCCCAGGTCCAGGGACATGAGGGACATCACCACACTTGTATCCACAGCCATTTGAGGGCTCAAGGTGGGGCTTTCAGCTCCCTCAACCACGTAGGATCCAGGTTTCCAATTCCCACCAGCACTGCTGGTGTCTAGTGTGGCCATGGAATCCATGGGACCCACTGTGGCTCCTCCATCTGTAGCAGCCGAAGGCTCCAAACGAGGGGCGACCTTGGGCATCAAGGAGACCCCAGGGACCCCCAAGGGCGCAGATGGGGAATGGGGGTCTAGCCCTTCACTGTGCAGTGATGGCCACATGCCCTGTGCCTCGTCCAAGTTGGCCTGCAAGCTGGAAGTGGGGGTCTCTGCTGTGTTGAAGACCCCAGACTCAGACCCCAAGATGCCTCTGGCTCCCATGGGCTCAGTGGCAGTCTCAGTGGGAGTGACGGCCGCCACCACATTCCCATCCACAGAAGCCTGTGGGTTGGATCTGGGGTGCTCAGCTTTGCTGAGCCCAGTAGGGCTGGTCCCCCCAGTTTTTCCAAAGTCTGCTCTGAAGGAGTTAGGACCAGCTCCAGCTTGTGTGTCTGTGGCTGCCTGAAAAGGAGCTATAGGACTTCCTTCTCCATGGCTGCTGAGTGTCAGGGATGTGGCCTCTCCACCTTGTCCCATCAGGCCCAAGGAGGAGGGCAGGGAATACACTTCTGGATGGATGGGATCCTGGGGGCTGGCCTCGATCTCTGAGGCAGGGGACGGTGGGGCAGCAGCCATGGCTTCACTATACCCCTTTACCTCACTGGCATCGGTGGAGAGAGGCGTAGGGTGTGACAGGAGCCACAGTTTGGGGGCACGAAGCATGGCCATGACAGGGAGGTCTGGAGAAATGACTGCGGGAGAAGCCTCCCAGCGGGCAGTGCTGGGGCCCTTCAAGGGGTTGGGAGCCAAGGCAGTGGCCTCCGAGGAGGACCAGGGCAGGTCGGGGGTGGCTGGCCTCACACTGGGGCCCTTGGCTTCCTCTAGTTCCAGGCCAAGGGTGATGGGTGGGACCATGGTTGGGGGCCACAGCCAGGGCTCTGGGGGGCTCCTGCCACCAGGGGAACCTGAAACAATATCAACAGTAATTATAATTATCTCTCAGCAGCTCCTTCGGCTGATTGTCTCCTTGGCTCCAGGCCTGAGGAAGAGGGGTCTTCTGAGGCTTGGTGAGGCCAGGGGACCCAACTGTGACTCGGAGTCTCCTCCCCTGTCCCCCTTACATCCCCAGGCAGGTCCCATCTCCCCCTTGGACCCCACTCACCAGCTCCAGGCACATCCACCTCATTGGTCAGCACAGCCCAGGGGCTTTGGCTCCGGCCACTCCCCAAGGCGTCAGTGGCTCCTGTGGCCAGGGGAGGCTCCACGTAATTCCCAGCAACCTCTGGGGTGGGGGGCTGGACGCTGGCCTGGAGCACCCCCTTCAGCCCTCGCTGGGGTTCCTGTTGCTGGAAGTGGCGCCCATTCAACCCTTTAAAGCGCCCCCTCCTCCTAGGCGTGGGGCTGGCTGGGGTTGCCTCTGTGTGCATGCCCACCGCAGTGCCTGCCTCCACGTTGCTGGGGGCGGGGGACACCGTGCTCAGCCACACCTCCTCAGCCTCCAGAGCAGGCCTTGAGGCTAGTGTGAGGCCCCCAGTGGCAGGACTTGGGGTCTCTCGAGACTCCTGCTTCTCTGCCAAGATCAGAGGCTCTTCTTCCCCACTGGACACCAGAGGCTCCTGGAAGTCTGGGGTGACTACCTCCTCCTCCTCCTCCAGGCTGGGCTCCAGTTCTTGGGCGGGGGGCCCTTCTGCTGACAGAACCTCCCCCTCATCCCCAGACGACGGGGTCTCTGGGTTTCCATGTTGTGATGTAGGGTGATGAGCTGTGGGAGAAAGCAGAAGAGGTTGTGTTAGGCCCAGGGGCTGGTTGGGAAGTTCTGCCTGAAGTCTACCCACATTCCAGCATGCTACAGCAGAGATCGTCTATGTATCTCTGTCTCTCTGCGTCCCTCTGTCTCTCTGAGTTGTTTCTGGGATCCCCCCTGACTGAGAGACGGAGGCGCAAAGTTATCATCCTCGCTGTTCAGGCTGGGGTCCACTGTCAAGGTCAGAGTCAACTGGTCACAGTAAAGGGTCAAGAGACAGCTTGGCTGGTGGGTGAAGCTCAGGCAGTGGCCAGCTCTCATGGGGGGCAGGTCAGACCTGGGCCGTGGCTCCTCCCACGGAAGAGAAAGCGCCTAATGGGCATGGCCTTCCTACGAAGAGATTCCCAAACCCCCCCATCACACCCCACCCCCCCCACCCCCCACCCCCGCTTACACATAAGACTCAGCTCCTTGGACTTGACTTGAGGTTTGCAGCTTCTGAGGGTGTGGCCCCACCCCAAGGGTGAGGGTCATCCCTGGTCCCATCCCTGGGGGTGTGACCTTGCTCAGGGATCATGGCTAGTTGAGGCATCACTTCCTCCCCAGCTGGTGCTCATGGGCAAGGCTCCAGGTGAGAACTGCTCCATCCAGGGGTGTGTCTCTCAGAGATCTCAGGAGACATAGCCCACCCACTAAACAGGGCTTCCTCCCAGAGTTTGGTCTTCTCTGGGGCTCGTCCTCCTCTAAGGCGGGGCTCCTACGGAAAGCTTGTCTCAGGGGTATGACCTTTCCCCGGGGGCGTGGCTCACCGCGGAGCAAGTTTTCTTGCGTCTCTCCCCTGCCTGGCCTCCACCTCTACTAGAAAGCCAAGCTCCCGGGGGCGCGGCCGTTATCAAGGTGCACGCCCTTGGGGCGTGGCCACAAGGGGACTCACACTCAAGGGGCGTGGCCTCACGCGCACCTCGGAAGCAGTAGGCGTCGTAGCGCTCTCCCGGCGCCGGGAAGCGGGTGCGGTTGGCGAAGCTATAGACGGTGCGCACGCCCGGGACTGGGCCCCCGCAGCGCCGGCGCGGCGTCTGGATCGGGTAGCGCACGCTGCCGTCGGCCAGCCAGCCCGGGTCGCACTGGTCCAGGCCCTCATGCCAGGCCAGGTGCAGCTGTCCAACCGAGGCCAGCACGGCGCCCTGGCGGCGGCACTGGGCACGCGCGCCGGACAGTGTCAGGCGGCGGGCCAGGCCTACGTAGAAGACCTCGCCTGCGGGAAGGCGCGGGAGAAGGTCAGAGGGGCCCCAAGAGCCCTCCCACGGAGCCCGGGAAGGGGGTCCCACCCCAAATAGCCCTGATCTGGCTGGATCTGGGTTGCGGCAGCCGCAGCTGCGTGCCCCCATCGCCAGAACATCACTGTCGTTACCTCTCATGCAGTGCTAAGAGGGGGCTTCACTTTCTTTTTCAAGTGAGGTAACTCAGGCCCCTTAAGGAGTTGAGCTTCAGAGAGAGGGAGGGCCTTGGTGAGGGGGGCTCAGTGAGGAGGGAAGTAGGAAGAGGGAGGGGGGGCAGGAAGTGGGAGAGACTCAGAGAAGGGGACAAGGCCTCAGAGAGGGAAGAGGCTCAGAGAGAGGGAAGGGGCACAGAGAAGGAGAGGGGCTCAAGGAGTGGAGGAAGGCTCAGGGAACCGGTGGGCTCAGATCTTGGCTGCAGGTTTAGAGAGGGATGAAACTTAGGAGACCTAGGAAGGACTTAGGGAAGGATGGGGGTTAGGGAGGGTAATGGGGCTCAGGGAAGGGGGTGTTCTGCCAGCCCCAGACTTACCCCCCAGCTCACGGGCAAAGCAATACACATCGTAGAGTTCCCGTGGGTCTCGCCTCCCATAGTTCCTCACCCCTGGAAGGCTGCTACGGTCACCATAGCAACCAGGACGGGACTGGGTGATAGGATACCTGACAAGACAAGGTGGGGGTCCCTCTCAGATGTGTGCTCCTGGGGCCCCCAAGGACCATCTTTCTCCAGGGGCTAGCTCTCCATCTCACTACCCTGTGTACCCCCTCACCGAACAGTACGGTCAGAGAGCCACCCGGCATCACAGTTGTCAAAGCCATCCTCGAAGGCAGCCTGCAGGTGCCGCGGGGCTGCAATGGTGGCCGAGTTGAGACGGCAGGCCTCCTGGGCCTCAGCGAAGGTCAGCGAGTAGCGATCCTGGGCTGCTCGGTAGTGGAACACAACACCTATGGGGAAACATCCAGGATGATTTATGCTGTAATCTTCAAGAACAGACCTTGCTCTTGCAGAATGCCTCCCCACCACCCAGTCTGATAATAACAGACCTGCTGCCCTACACTGCCCTGTACCATGTCTGTTCACTCAGCAACAGGCATAGTGCTAGGGTGATCATGGGGAGTGAGACTGATATGCCTCCATTTTACAGATGAGGAAATGATAGCAATGGCCATAAAGGGCTAGAATTTGTTAAATATTTGCTACGTAAAAAGCATTTATAAGCATTATCTCATTGAAATCTTACAGCAACCCTATGATTATCCCTATTTCCAGAGGAGCAAACTAAGGCTCAGAAAGGTTGAGGGACCGGTCTAAGGCCACATAACCTGTATAAGGGAGAGCCAGAAGTTATATCCAGAAAGATCTGACTCCAGAGGTAGTACTCTTCATGCCTAGGGTTAGGCTCTGGAGGTGACAGGAGGCATGGAGAAGAGTGAGAGAGAGATTCTGCCTTTTAGGAATTAAGTACATGCATACATAGGGGAAGCAAAGGCAGCAATGGGTGATCAAATGTGGTGGGGTTTTTTTAAATTTATTTATTTATTTATTTATTTATTTTTGGCTGCATTGGGTCTTCGTTGCTGCGCACAGGCTTTCTCTAGTCGTGGCGAGTGGGGGCTACTCTTCGTTGCGGTGCGTGGGCTTCTCATTGCGGTGGCTCCTGTTGTTGTGGAGTATGGGCTCTAGGTGCGCAGGCTTCAGTAGTTATGTCACGTGGGGTCTAGAGCACAGGCTCAGTAGTTGTAGCACACAGGCTTAGTTGCTCCGCGGCATGTGGGATCTTCCCAGACCGGGGCTCAAACCCATGTCCCCTGCGTTGGCAGGCAGATTCTTAACCACTGCGCCACCAGGGAAGCCCCCTAATGTGGCTCTTGCCCAGCTTAGAAATGGAGTCACCGAAGGCTTCCTGGGGGAGGTGATATGTAAGCCAGGACATGAAGCATCAATAAGCTCACTGTGACTCAAATTCTGATTTAGGGATGAGAGAAATGGCTGAGCAAAACAAAGGTATTAAACATTTTGCTCCATTTTATCAAACTGAGAGCTCCCAGAAGGCAGCAGCTGTGTCTCACTCATGGCTATGTCTCCAGCACCAGGCTGGCATGTGGTAGCTGCTCAATAAATGTTTGGCTGAATGAACGAACTAACCAAACCCAGAGGTGGAATTCTCTTCTTTCACCACTTATCAGTTTTCTTTGAGGTTTATCAGTTTTGAGAACAAGTCCTTGGAAAGGGGATGATTGGTTGACCCCATAAAATATGCAGTGAGACACTCTTGGCTGGGGAAAGACTGTGCTCCAGAACAGAGGGTGCAGGGACTTTGCTCCTGGCCAGCATAGGTTAAGGGAAATTGACTTCCCAGTAAGAGTCCACAGGATATTCTCCACACCACAATCCATTCATTGGGCTTCCCTGGTGGCACAGTGGTTAAGAATCCGCCTGCCAATGCAGGGGACACGTGTTCGAGCCCTGGTGCAGGAAGATCCCACATGCTTTGGAGTAACTAAGCCCATGCGCCACAACTACTGAGCCTGTGTTCTGGAGCCTGCGAGCCACAACTACTGAGCCCACGGGCACAACTACTGGAGCCCATGATCTGCAACAAGAGAGGCCACCGCAATGAGAAGCCTGCACACCACAACTAAGAGTAGCCCGCGCTCGCTGCAACTAGAGAGAGCCCACGCGCAGCAATGAAGACCCAAAACGCAGCCAAAAAACCCCACAAATCCATTCATTGATTCATTTGTCAAATATCAATTGATCATCTTCTGTGTGCCATGCCCTGTCCTAGGACTTTGCTTTAATAATTAAAAAAAAATTTTTTTTGCCTTGTTCATCTTGATTGGTTAGGAAAACAGAAACTACACTATTTCAACAGAAACAATTTAATATAGGAATTGGTTACATTGATGACTTATTTACTTAATCTATATTTTCGATCCACTTTTAAAAAAGAACTTCACTTTTTAAAAACATATATTTATTTTAAAAGGAAATTTGTATTCCGATTTTAAATAGAAAGCCAATATCCTTTGCCTTATGTGAAAGTAGGTAACGATGAAATGGACTTAAAACAAGGTTATGAAATCCTATGAAATGCTGTGGTCCATAAGAGACTGAGCCAGAGGCTGCTCTCTCTTAGCTAAAAGAGAAAGAGAGAGATGTTAAAGAGAGAGGCGTACCCATGGAGACTTTCTTCCTCACTTTATCAGAAGAACTGAAAGCAAATCACTGTTCAGGGAGTGATTTCTTTTTCTTTTCTTTCCTTTTTTTTTTTTTTTTTGCTTGTGGGATCTTAGCTCCTTGACCAGGGATCAAACCTGGGCCCTCGGCAGTAAAAGTGCAGAGTCCTAACCACTGGACAACCAGGGAATTCCCCAGGGAGTAATTTCTAAGGTGACATTCAGTGGATGGGCTTCCCCATCCCAGCCTTGGCCCCTCCCCTTCCCCCAACTGACCCGTCACTTCCAGGGGCACCAGGTCCTGCTCATCCTCGATGCCCCTCACCACCTGGCAGCGGTAGAGCCCGGAGTCGCTGGCCCTCAGTGGCCCCAGCAGCAACGTGGCGTTGACCCGGTGCCGCGGGTAGGCAGGTAGTGACACGCGTCCCTGCCAGCCCTTGGCCACTCGAACCACGTTGTCCTTGGCCACTAGGATGGGCAAGTCCTGCCGTTGGCCTGATGCAGTCCGCACCTTGGTCCACTTGATCCGAGGGGCTTCTCTGGCTGCACCTGGCCGTGGCCACAGGGTGAAGAGACAGGGCAGGGCCACCAGCTCTGCCAGCGCAGCCCGCACCGACCCAGACCCCACCTTCTGCATGTGGAGCCCCTTCTCGGCAGTGGCAGCAGCAGTGGCGTCCTGTGTGCCTGGGGTGGAGGAGGTGGAGAGAGGGCCTGACTGAGAGGCAAGGACCCTCTGACTGAGGCCAGAGAGGTTAGGTTGCCTAAACAACATCACAATGCCGTACACAGATCTGTGATCTGCAACCCAATCTGTGAGCAGAAGAGGGGTAATAGGGTCGAATCCCTTCATAGTTCTGCTTCCACTCAAAGTCCAGACCCTGGAGGCCAGGGATTTAACTCTCAGTGTCACTGACTCACTTGTGTCCATGGGAAAGTCACTATTCTGCTCTGAGCCATGGTTTCCCCAAAAGTTAAGCGAGAGGCAGCCATTGGAAGAGAAACAGTGTTTGTGGAGTACCTTCTATATAACAGGCACTTTATAAATAGCAATCAGCTCATTTGATTTTCATAACCATCTGCAGAGGTAGCCATGTCTCATCCTCTTTTGGGGGAGTTGAGGAAATTGAGGCTCAGAGACATCATTTTAATTGCGTAAGGCCACAGAGCAAATCAGGAGGCGTTTCTAAAGTCTGGGCTTTTGACCGCTACTGGGGAGATGCCAGGGAGAGGCACACAGACCTTTATTTCTATTGTCCCACCTATGGCAGGCATCACTAATCAATCTTCATACTATTCTCTCTCCCTCGTTTTTTTCTCTCTCTCTTCAGCTCATCTCAGCAAAACAGTGAGAGGCGGGAACCTCTAGCCTCCGCTGGCAATGACTAAAAATAACCTCTCAGGTGTCTTGTTCTCTTTTGACTGTTCAAAGACTTTTTTCATCTATTCTCATTTTATTCTCCAGACCAAGCCAGAGAACCAGCAGGAGAAGGCTCTCAAGTTAAAAAGCTGCCCCATCTTGTCAATTCTCCAGACCCCAACCTCTCCCACCCCACAAGCCAACTCACCCTGTTCCCCAGCCACTAAGAGCAGCATCTGGAGAATCAGGAGGCCTGAGACCCAGACAGACATGGCCCCCATCCTGGACCTGAAACAAGATGGAGAGGAAGGAAGGGGTGAGTACAACCCTCCTAGACAGTTGGCATGAAAGGACCAATTCCTCCCACTCTACAGATCTGGAAACTGGGGCTCAAAGAGGCCAGCGTGTCACTCAAGGTCACACAGTCAGCAAGCCAGGGCTGAGCCAGAATCCGAACCCAGGACCAACTGACTTCAGAACCCGAGAAGTGAAGTCCTATGGTCAAAGCATGGGTGCTGGAGGGAATCAAACCTGGGGTTGTCTTTTGCCTGTTCCTTGCTGGGTGACCTTGAGCAAGTAGCTTAGCTTCTCTGTGCTTCAGTTTCTTTGCAGGTCAGATGGGGATAACATGAGGCAGTTGGAAGGGATAGGTGAGTCAATATACTCAATACATGTAAAATGCTTAGAACTGCCTGGCATGAAGGAGTAAATTTCAGCTGCTATTATTGACTTTAACATAGCCAAGATCAAAGTCCCATTTTACAAGTCAGCCTCCCAAATCAAATTGGGGGCTCCTAGAGAGCAGCAGCCAGTCCTAGTCTGCCTGGGGTCCCCAGTTCTGGCAGCAGACTGGACTCCAAGCCAGCCTGTAATCTGGGTTTGCTGACTGACACGATTCTCAGCTTCAATTCCAGGATTTGGTTGTCGCCAAGATTCTATTCCTGGTTTCTGGGATTTTTGAAGAGCTGCCAAGTCCCAGCTGGAGGAAGGGACCTCGCCCTCGCCCACCCCATCCTCCTCCTGAATTCATACTGACTGGCAAAGATGCCTTCTAGGTCCACAGAGAAACTCCAGTTGTGGGTCTAGACTCCTATAGGGGTTGTGGCACATGAGCATAAAGTGGACAAATATTGAGCACTACCTGTAAGCAAGGCCCATTCCAAACACTGGGATACAGCAGTGCCCTCCCAAACCTCACATTCTTCCAACTAGAAACCCTGGGGTGGCGGTGTGTCCCACCCCTCTGGAACCCCCTTCCCCTTCCCCCGCTGGGGGGGCTCAGAAGGTGGGGGCAGATGGGAAGTTAGAACATCACCTACAAACCCAGCCCTTGCACCCTTCTCCTGATAAAAGAATAGCCAGTGTGGATGGAGTCCAGAATAGGGTCCTGAGGGGGACAGCTGGCCCCACCATAGGGAGGCAGGCCGGGGACCTGTCCGTGGTGCTGAACTCTTCGGCGGCAACGCAGTGGCACTACCCACCCCCTTGGTCTCCTTCTTGCCTTCTTAGGGCAGCATCTCGGGGTCCAGAGAGGGTGAGCGGTTTGCCTGGGACTGCACAGCAGGGCAGAGGCCAGCTTCTGGGACGGTGCCCCTAACTACTGACCTGTAAACCTCAGCAACCTCTGCCTCCATCCCGGCCTATCCTCATTTCTCCCCCTTGGAACCCTGAGCGGGGCGGGGTCCCCTGTTGGCTGTCCAAGGCCTGGATGGGTATTAGAGGGTGGGGCAGGACTCTGGGCTGCGCCTACCCCAAGAGAGTTTTAGGAGGGGGCAAGTTCAGAGAATTCTCATGCACGTGCACACACACACATACTCTGTACGGTTAAGAGCTCAGACTATATCCACATGGCTTGGCTTCAAACCCTGCCTCTACTCCCTACATGTTGCATGATCCTAGACAGCTGCTGCATCACTCCATGCCTCAGTTTTCCCACCTGTGATATGGGGATCAACCAGCACATACTTCAGAGTGTTATTGTGAGAATGAAATGAGCTAAGACTTGTGAAGTCCAAGAAATGTTCACTTAAACAACAGCTTCTTATACACAAAGCCTTGTGTACACACTCAAATATGCAATGGTGGTCCAACAAGGTGACACACAAAGGCTCAGTTGCACTCCCCCCCACGCCCTCCCCCACACACTCCATCCCCTCCAGTTGCACCTCACACACCCACACCCCTTCTCTTAAAATACCTCTTCCCCAGGGCCACTAGAGGTGAGCATTTACACAGCTGTCTGGGGCTTGTCCCCTCATTAATAATGCATGAGCCTCATACATATGCAAGTAGGGGCCTGTGGGGCTTTGTGGGAGGGGTGGCCCAGGAGGGGAGAGAGAGAGAGAGAGAGAGAGACAGAGACAGAGACAGAGTGTGAGCGTGTGTGTGTGTGTGCGCGCGCGCGTGTCTCCCCCTCCCTCACATCCACCTCCTGTCTCAGAAGCCACTGAGTGAGGGTGAGTTTGCCAGTAGGCATTTTTGTGTGTTTGTGCCTGGGTGTGCGTCCAGGCAAGGATATCCATGAGGTTGCCCCCTGTGGTGTGTGAACATGTACGAGGGTCCACAGCAGCAATATGCACTGGGTGGGGCATAGGGAACCCAGTGTGGTCTCTGGATGTGTGGGTTCAAGTACCCCTCAGCAGGGGCTATGAGCACACGTGTGTATGTGTTACTGGCCTTGGAGTCAGAGCATATTTGTGAGCATGGGCTCGAGCATGGAACTCCTTGGAGAAGAAAGGAAACCGGGCTCAGTAAATCATCCCAGGTTGTCCCTTGGAGACCTGAACCCCTGTCAATGTCTCTCCCATTAGCTCCCCAACTCTGTACACAGACCAGATCTCACACTCACCCACTCAGGGTCCACACTGCCAATCACATGGAGAGGACCCTTGCTGCACACACGGGACACATACACAGCCACACACTCTAGGCTCAGAGCCTAGGAGACACACACACTCACAGATTCACAGTGACATTAACAAAGAGAGACAATATGGGCACTTACAAGCCAGGCAGCACGTCTTCTGCACAAAGACACACACCCACAGTCTCAGGCTCCCCACCTAAACCCCTCGATGAGGCCACTCTGTCAGACACAGTTCCTCACACACACTCACTCACGTAGCTGCCGGCCCCTGGCACAGACCAGGCTGGATAAATTGTGGCTTTGGTGATTGGTGGGCACACATCATTTTGCAACCTGGTGAAGTGGCCCCCAGCACAAGTTTCCTGACAAAGACACAACCTTGGTCACATTAGAGTCACAGAGGACCCCGGGTCCCCCCATAAGCACACACCTTTTCTCAGTACGGGGTAGACACACACACACACACACACACACTCACACACTCACACACACACACACACACACACACACAAAGTCCCTACCTCCTGGGGGACGCCTTCCGTTTGGAAATGTCCACAAGCCAACGAGGCTGCTGGGGTCTGGGGTCCCACGGTCTGCCCAGCCCTCCCTCCTGGCCATTGCCCCACATCCCCCGCTAGGGCCCAGCGCCAACCCTCTCCTCGGCCTGGCTGTCTCCCATTAATGCTGCTGAGAGGAACAAAGAGGAACAGGAATGGGGACTGCTCCTGCCCAGGCTGGGCCTGGGGTCCCAGCCCCTTCCTTCCCAGCGCCTGTGCCCCCAAGCCAAGCCAGGACTTCCACATGCATCCATGTGGCCAGATGGAACGGAAGGGGTGAGGCAAGGATCTGTGTCTAGCTGTGAGGATGTGGCCAGATGTGGAAGTACTGGGGTGGCTCCCCTCTAGAGACTGGGTGCTCTTTACGGGTCCTTGGGATCCATAACTGGGGGCTTTAAGAGGCTCTCAACTAGCATTCACCTCGGAGACACAATGTGCTCCCTGGGAGAAGGGACAGCTCCCCAACTCCAAGTCCCGGGGAACAACAGGGACCACCTTGGGATGGAGCCCCCAGAGCCTCCTCCCTGAGTCAAGATGTGGTGACAAGACTTGAGCCAAAAAGACAGGGAGACTGCAGGGCACCCCTTCCCTATTGGGATTCACTCTCAGTGCAGACCCCGTCCATTGGGCTCAGGCTGGTCTGGGAGCCCCCTCCCCACTGCAGTCCACCCTGGAATCCTGCATTCATCTGCAAATTGGGAATCCCCACTTAAAATCTTGGGGTGTCTCAGCTCAGACACGGGGTGCCCTGTTCCAGAGTCCCCCACACAACGTGTGGATGTCCCCCCTTCTCTCTAAACTCGGGTGCCCCTTCCCTAGCCTTGGTTCCCAGTGCCTCCCCAATTCTAAGACCCACCCCCAGCCCGGCCCCTTCCCCATCGCGGGGTCGTCTCCGAATTCCCCAGACAACCTTGCCCCAAAATCCGAATCCCCTTAACATTCCCAAGCCCTCTCCCAGTGTGGGTTCCCTCCCCAACCCCGGGGCTTCCCTCCCCCTCTAAACCCCCTCCCCATTCTGGGGGCTTCTCTCTGATCCCCCCTCCCCAATCTCGGGCTCTGTTTCTATTTTCAAGGACCTCTCCCTCAACGCGGCCCCCTCCCCACGACGGACCCCCACCTGGCTCCTAGCTCGGACGCATCCCGGGGCGGTCAACCGGCACAAAGGACGCTCTGGCTGCTCTCAATCCGCTCCGGGTCCACCCTTGAGCCCTGTGCTCCGCTCGCCCCAGCGCCGCCTCAGCGCTTATAAAGGGGCTGCGGGGCTGCTCTGCGCATGCGCTCCTGGCAGCCCGACGCCTCCAACTGCGCGAGGGAGGGCGCTCCCTCTGGCTAAAACCCCATCCCTAGTCCTACGACCCCTCACCCCACCCCGGGGAAGACTGTTCCTGACTTCCTCCCATTCACTTCGCCCCAGGTGCCACGTTAAGTGTCCCCAGACGCCCGGCAGTGGGGCCTGCTCCATCTTACAGATGGGGAAACTGAGACCCCAGGGAGACGAAGTCTCTCCCAAGGTCACGCAGAGGGGAAGGACTGAGCTGGGATTCCAACCCTGGTCTGCCTGACTCGGCAGGTTCACACTTGAAGCAGTTTTGTCTACAGTTACTGTTTTACACCATGTATAGATAGAGAGGAAGCTGAGGCTCAGAGAGGACAGAAAGCTCCCTGGTTGGTTCACACAGCTGGTAAGAGACTTGCAGAGTCAGAGCCCAGGTGTGTCACACCCAGAGCTGTTTCTGCCAGCGCCAGCTAGAACTATCATTCATTCATTCATTCATTCATTCCCTTACCTAGTCAACTTTTATGGAGCACCTGCTGTGGACCGGGTACTGTTGTTACAGAAATACTTTTGCTTTGAGCAGGCGGCATGTGCGTGTCTTTGCAGGGAGACCCCTGATCTTAAAAGGTCTACAGTGGAATATTATTCAGCCGTAAAAAGGAATGAAGTACTAATATATGTTACAACATAGATGAATTTTGAAAACGTTATGCTGAGTGAAAGAAGCCAGACACAAAGTCACAGTATGAGTCCATTTATATGAAGTGTTCAGAACAGACAAATACAGAGGCAGAGAGTAGATTAGTGATTACCAGGGCCTTGGGGGAGGGGGAACGGGGAGCGATTGCAAATGGGTACAGGGTTTCCTTTTAGGGTGATGGAAATGTTCTAGAACTAGATAGTGGTGATGGCTGCACAATAATGTGAGTATAGTTAATGCCACTAATTGTACACTTTCAAATGGTAAATTTTATGTTCCGTGTATTTTACCACAGTGAAAAATGGAAATGAAGGAGAACAAAAACTTAAAGAAATCAGCCCTCTACCCAGCTGGACTTCCTTCCCAGGGTCTTAGTTTCTCAGCACTGAGAATGGGCTGTGCTGGTCGGAGGGTCTGTGCACTCCACCAGTGTCCTGCATCTGTGTGTATGTGTGTGTGTGCATCTCTGAGGGTGGGTTTCAGTCTGGTGGGGGGACAGACAAACAGGGAACTAGATGATTTCAGCAAGATTACCAAAAAGGGGGTGAGAATGAGTGAAGGGTGAAGACCCCAGGGGAGCAAGGTTGCCCTGGAAGGTCTGTAAGTGTCAGACTGCTGTTCCAAGGGGTGGGCTAGTGGTGGCCCTAGGGGCTAAAGTGACACAATGGGCAACTATGCTTACTGTCCAACTTCTCATCACAGATGAGGGATGGAGGTCGGGGATCACACTGATATAAGTGTCTGCAGGTGACAGGCGGTGGGGACGGGTCTGGGTGACATGGGTGGGAGCTGCAGCTTGGCCTCACAAGTCCACAGTTCAAAACCCCTCCCTGGGGAGTTCCCTGGGGGTCTAGTGATTAGGATTCGGCACTTTCACTGCTGTGGCCAGGATTCAATCCCTGGTTGGGGAACTGAGATCCTGCAAGCCGTGCGGCTTGGCAAAAACAAACAAACAAAAAACCCAAAAAAACCAAAACCCTCTCTGCAACTCCTAACAGTGGTGTAACTCTGGGCCAGCCATTTCGTCTTTCTGTGCCTCAGTTTCCCTGTCGAAAACAGGGATAATTAAGAACCACCTTACAGGGTTGCTGGGAGAATGAAATGGGAAGCAAACACACAAGCTGGGGGCTGCTATCGTGCTGCTGCCCATTTTCCAGCTGGGAAAACTGAGGCTCAGGGAGACAGAACATGCACTTGAGGTTGCAGAGTATGGGTAGGGGCCAAGTGGGAGCCCAGGTCTGTGGCTTCAGAACCAAGTTGATGCCCATCCTGACTCCCCCGACCCATTCACTCCCCCACCCCCTGGCTCCCCTGGCTGGTGCCAGGGCTGAGCTTAGAGGGGCTGGCCTGGGGCCTGGGAGCAGGCTGTTGCTGGGGGCTTGAATGAGGCAACCTTGCCTGGGAATCTGCCGGGCTCAAAGAGCTATTTATAGGCCTGCACTGGGAATGGGCCAACCACACCCCTCCTCCAGCCCTGAGTGCTCTCTCTGTCTCCTCTACACTGGGGCCTGGGCCAGGGGCTGCTGCGAGTGGGGGAAGGGAGCAGGGGAGAGGGCTTGTGAGCCAGAACAGGAGCAAGGAGGCAAGACCCTCCAGGACATCTGGGCATCAGGGGTGGACAGTGTCCCCCGGAGTGCTTTTCACACACCCAAGGTGACATACTGACAGGGCACATGCAACCATATTCACTCCTGTCACATACAGTGTTACCAATAACCACTGATACAAAGTCATATGCCAGACACACAGTGACGGCATAGGCAGCTCATATACCACCATACCCAGCCAGGCCACATATAAGTCACACTGGCCATACACAAGTCATGTCTGCTGCACAACCAAACTCACAGATGTGAGCCCGGCTGCACCTAGTCCCTTCACACTCAAACACACCCATTGCTGTGCACACCCACTGAAACTTAGCCTTCCTGGCAGCCACAAACAGCCCACATTTGCCCCATGTTGTTTACACCCTACTATGTTTACAGCCGTGGCATTACCTCCAGACAGCCAGCACCCAACCATGATCACTTGACACCAAGTCACCAACATGGAGACAGTCCCCCCGGGGCCATGCTCACAGCACAGCCACTCATGCTCAATACTCAGCACGGCCAGTCGGCCAGTTGTGGCCCTAGGTGTTCTCACGTGAACTCAGCTCAATCCCTTCATGCTTGGCCGACCCCTCTCATGCCTATTGTCATCTCCACTTCCCCAGGCTTCCAGGCTCCCAGGCTTGCCCCCTGCCAGGACCAACAAGTCCAGTTGGAAACAAGTGAGCATCCGTTTACTCTGAGCTGGGCCCTGTGGTACTCATGCAGGCCCCGGTGGATAAATCAGACCCGGACCTGCCCCATAGAGGGGCTGCCAGCCCAGGGGACTCCATCACCCCCACCCCCACAGACCCTCCAGGCTGGGGTCTTGGGGCAACCATTACACTTATTCCCCAGCGGGAACTGAGGCCTGAAGCAATCTGAGGGCTTTTCCCCGCCCTACTCCGGGATGAGAAACTCATGGGAAGTGGGACCTGTTTTCTGCCATGAGTGTGGCTGCCTCCCCAGGGAGAGTCCCTGCTGACCCGTACTTGCTGTGTGACTTCAGCAAATCCCTGACCCTCTCTGAGCTTCCAAGTCGTCTCCTGAAAAATGCAGAACTCAGCTCAGTGGAGAGAGTGAGCTCTGGAGAGAGCTCCAGAGTCAGACTGGGGTTTGTATCCCGGTTCCCCTCAGTGACCTTAGCCAAAGACTTCTTTGCTTCAGTTTCCCTCAGCCAACCAGAGTTACAGCTCCTGGCTCTTCTAGACCTCCCTCTGCCCCATCCCCCGGGGTGAGGGAGGAAGGAGTGCCTAGTCTCTTCTCACTAAGGCAAATGAATGGACTACTTTTGGCTGCCCTGCTGGGAGCTTAGAGTTGCTAATTCCCTGGAGAAACAGGAGGCTCTTTCATGACCAGGCACCGGTGGGGTGAGGAGGCGGGAAGAGGGTATGAAGTTGGCTTTATCCCACTGGGCAAGGTGGCTCCATGCCAAGACCAGGAGTGGCAAGGGGGGCCCTGGGGCCATGCATATCCTCCCTGGGGAACCTTGGCTGCCAAGTGGCTGAGTGGCCGTATCCTCAGCTGTAAAATGGGAGTGACAGAGACCAGCACAGCAGATTTAATGATCCTGTGGATGGAGACAAACGTGGCTTCAAGTTAAACACAGGGTAGGCTCTCAATAAATGTCAGCCACTGTTGTTATGTGTCAGCCTGAAGAGCCCACTGAATTCTCCAGCAGTCCTATAGATTTCCCTCCATTTCACAGATGAGGAAACTGAGGCTCAGAGAGGTCAACATACTTGTCCAAGATCACACAGCCAATGAGTGAGGGGCCCAACCAGGATTTGAACAGGATCTGGGCCCTCCAGGGTCCATGCTCTTCCTAAATTCCTCTAGAGGTAGGGAGGTGTTTTTTGACACCCCAGCCCTGGCCCTGAGACCAGCAGAGCCAGGGCCGGATGGCACCAGGCCATGACTGAATGCAGAAAGTCCTGGCAGGCAGGGGCTGATGGGGCAGCCCTTCCGCTGGTGTCCCAGTTTCCCAGCCAGCCTCCACTCCTGGTGTGGACGTGGGCAGACACTAGTAGGACGCCAGGAGGACCATTCCCCTAGCCCTTGAAGAAAGGGACTGGATCCCAGACCATTCAGTTAAAGCCAGGAACTGCAGCCTCCTGCCAGTGGCTGCTCTGTCTCAGAACCCTCCATTCATGCAGATTGGATGGGTGTGCTGCCCTTTCTCAAACACCTTCTGTGACTGCTTTAGGCCCAGCAGGATCTGGCTCCACATATTTTATTCAAATTCATGGTCTTTCATCCAACTAGGCCTTTGCTTATGCTGTTCACCCTGTCTGCCCCCCCCCGCGCCCCCCAATTTTTCTCACCCTGGTGAATTCCTGCCCACCCATTAAAGTGCAGGACAATATCCCCTCTCCCAGGAAGCCCTCCCTCCAGGTAGACCCCCTGCTTCCCTAGCCCTATCTCTCCCTCTGGCTCAGCCCTGGCCCCATGGGGCTGGGAGTGTATGTGTCTAGTTCTGTCCTCCCCAGATTGGGAGATCTTCAGATATGGGGCTGGAACTGAGGCCTCTCACAGTCCTCAGAATCACTCAGCACAGGGTTGGGCAGTAGGGAGTGGCAGTTGTTTAGTGAATCAGAGAACCAAACCTTTAGCCGTGTGTCTGAGGCTTTGTATAATCCGGTTTGGCAAACTCCTCTTCATTCTTCAAAACCCACCTCACATTACCCCTCCTCCAAGAAACCTGTCCCAGGCAGCATTTACTAAGAAGACAGATTTGGAAACCGGGCCTCCTGTGCCCCAGTGGGGACACGCGAGGCTGATAAAGACTCCTAGTACAGTACTCGGCACTATCGTAGCCTCTTCCTCAACTCTTCCTTTGGCCTCTGGGAGGCAGTGAAATGCAGGGGTTCCCAGGCGCCAACTGCAATCAGGGAATGAATTCAGCCGGCTTCAGACTTCATTCTGCCCGTAGGAAGACATCATTATAAGAAGGCTCTCGGACACCAAAACTAGGGCTCTATACCCGCGGGCACCAAAGGACAGCTCCCCGCACACAGTAGGCACACAATTGCTTTAGATGCCGGCCTTTTCCCTCCAGCTCCGAGGGATAAGCAATCACTGGACGAGGGCCTTTTAAGAGGCAGGCGCTGAGGGGGCGGGGCTCAAACTAAACCGCGCCCCGGGAGCGGGGGCTGGGCGCGCCTGAGGCACTCTGCGCCTGCGCGGCGCTCACGCGGTTCCGGCTACTGATGATGTTGGTTTCCCAAGCTGTTTGCAGAGAAACTGAGGCACCGAGAGGGAGCGACTGCTCCCGAAACCCACAGGAAACCCGTTTCCCTTCCTTGGACCCACTGTGAAAGACTTGGCCTCGGGTCATCGGCAGTGTCCCCGAAACTCCAAATTTTTCTGGCAAGGGGGTGGTCAAGGAGACATTTAGGACTGGAGTGACGGAGCAGTGACTGTTCTTGTGCCGTGCTGCAGGTGAGGACGTGAAGACTCTGAGAGTGAACAAGGTCGCGCTTTGGCGGCCGGGATTTTGAACCCGGACTGAGCCCAGCTCTGAGTCCTGCGAGGCCTTGTGGAACCGAGATGACCCACTCTTTGGTTTGTCCAGAGACAGTGAGCAGGTGAGAGCCCCGGGCGGGGGTGGGGTGTGAATGGCGGTGGGCAGTAGCGGACGGGGCCGTTGGCCTGGGATAGTCCCTCCCTAGTGGACAGAAATGGCGGAACCGGTGGCGAGGGAGGGGCGGGCCCTCGCCGCAGGGCTCAGCACCTCTCCACGCGCCGATCTGGTTGCCTCTAGGGTGAGTTCGGTGCTGAATCGTAACACTCGGCAGTTTGGAAAGAAGCACCTGTTCGACCAGGAAGAGGAGACCTGCTGGAACTCGGACCAGGTGAGGCACCCTCTCCCTGGATCTTCCACCCCTAGTGTGAATCAGAATCAGGGGTCTAGGGCGCCCTGAGAATTTGGGTGCACCCCAGCTGGGCAGTTAGGTTGGCCAGGGAGGGAACCCGTGCTCACTGTGTTCCCCACCCACCATGGACTCTGTGAATGAGAGAGGCACAGCAGGGCTCTGAGTCTGGAGTGACCATGGACCTCTATTTCTCTGCTTCCAGGGCCCCTCCCAGTGGGTAATACTGGAGTTTCCCCAGCGCATTTGTGTCTCCCAGCTGCAGATCCAGTTCCAGGGGGGCTTTTCCAGTCGCCAGGGCCGCCTAGAAGGTACTGGAAGGCCCTGGAAGATGGGGGATTAGAAGGGGTACGCTGGCCTCACTGCTCCTTTCTCTGCTGCAGGTTCTCAGGGGAGTGAGGCTCTTAGCAAGATTGTGGACTTTTATCCTGAGGACAACAACTCGCTTCAGATATCCTGACCCAGCCTCTGGGTGGGGTGGTCTGTGCATCTGAAAGCTGTGGGCCCTGGCGTGTGACCTCGAGCAACTGGCCTCTGGGTCTCCACTGCTTCACCTGTAAAATGGGCTGATGATAATCTGTTCTGTGTGAGAGTTTCAGAGGGACCCACAGTGTGCTGGGTCACCCAGCACATTTGTAGTACCTGAGCTGGGGCTGGTGGGTGG
Organism: Physeter macrocephalus; assembly: GCF_002837175.3. Lineage (NCBI taxonomy): Eukaryota > Metazoa > Chordata > Mammalia > Artiodactyla > Physeteridae > Physeter > Physeter macrocephalus. The sequence goes on along the minus strand of NC_041215.1, from coordinate 15,278,736 downwards.
GAAAAGATAAGGCATCTGTTTCCCTTGACTGCCCTGCTTACACTTTCCCTGTGCCATCTGCTGAGGTGGACCGGCTGAAAGTGACATTTGAGGATGCCACTGATTTCTTTGGCCGAGTGGTCATCTACCACCTGCGGGTGCTAGGGGAGAAGAAGGTGTGAGGCCACTGGGTGGCTGCCTCCTCCAGGAAGTCCTCCGGGAAGCACAGTGAAGTCCTTCAAGTTCTGCACAGAAGGTTTATTGGTTCCTCTTGGAAAGGGCCCCCTCCCACCATCTGTCCAGGAGCTGCCTTTGAAGCCAGTTCTGGGTTCCCCCAGCTCTGGGTCGACCATTTTGTTCCCTGAGTGTCTGAGTCCCTGGCAGACGGAGTTCACTCAGGGGTGGTGGGCACCAGGTTGCTCTGGAAGAGTTTAAGGATGTGGTTCTCGATCACCTGTTGCACTGGAACCAGAACAGGGAAAAGGTGGGCCATGAACTGAACAGCGGCTGCAGAGGCACAGGCCACCCTGTACCTTCCCCTCAGGGTAAGAACAGGGGCCTCGGCCCTGGGACCTGGATGGAGGACCCATTTCATACACAGGGAAATCCAAGCCCTTGCCAGAGCACAGCTGGGAAGACAGAGGCCCCCCTCATAGGAACCTCTATTTCCCCTAAGTTTGTAAAAATGCATTTTTGGAGGCTTTTCAGAATTATAAAAATATTCCTTACCAAACAAAATTGTCAAATTGGAACTTTTATGAAAAGATGAGAGGGACTGTGAGGAATTACTTGTCTCAAATGGAATAAAACTCCTTCAAGGAAGGAGTGGGATATTTCCCACACACCCCCACATGACCCCAGGGGGTCAGTTCTGTTAGGATCCCCCCATTTTCTGAAGTGGGGAGTCAAACTGGGGTCTGCCTACAGCCCCTACTCACACCCACCTCTTGCCGTGGAGGAGGCTGGGCTCCATGGCCATGTGAACTGTGGCCCTCCTGGTATCCTCACCCTGCCAGGGCCTCCCTTGGGTCTCTCAGTGCCTACATGTCCCCCCATTATGGCCCCTGTCACTAGCCCCATGTGCCTCAGGCTGACCTTTCCTATATCCCAGGGCCACGGCGAGGTCCATTGGGGTGTAGCCAGAGTCTGCCTCAGTGGTGAGATCAGCTCCTCGGGCTGCAAAGCAGAGCAGACACTGCAGAGAGGGCTGGGCCTGGGGACCGGGAGCCCGGGTGGGGCACGGAGACTCGGGAGGTCCAGTGACTACCCACTATGCAGCCACAGGTCTGCTGGTTGCTGTGTGGTCTTGGACAAGAGCCTGACCTCTCTGATGAATGTGGCCAATAGCATCTCCACCTCCAGGGTCTCTGAGGCACACAGGGTGTGGGTTCTCAACCCAGTCAGCCAGACCCCTGTGCTATTCCTGCCACCTCCTGTCCCCACATCAATCCTCTGGGCAAAGCAGGCAGCAGCCACCCATCCCAAGAGCTGTTCAAGCAGAGCTCAGACCCTTCCCTGGCCCTCAGGATTCCTGCAGAGCCAGGTGGGGCTCTAGGGCCCCTCAGGCTAGCCTCTACTACTCACCCAGCAAGGCCTCCACGCACTTCACATGGTTCCCACGCACGGCGTACAGAAGTGGTGTCCCTCCATTCTGTCAGGGACAGGGGTAGGGGGCAAGCAACACTATCTTTTCCAGATTCTCACGACACCCCGCACCCACCAATTTAATATGGTTCCTCCTTCTGCTTGTCACTTGGCCCATCCAGCTTCTCCTTTGGGTCTCAGCTTAGATGCCCCTTCTTCCAGGAAGCCCATCCTGACTTCCCTTGGCTCTACAGGCAGCCTCTGGGCTCTTGCAGCTAGCTGTCTGTGTATCTGCCAACATAGTGTTATTCACTATACCTGAGCTGTTTATGTGTCGGCTAACCCCGCCCCCCCCAAAAAAAACTGGGAGCTGTATGAGGCTTGGGGATGGGTCTGTCTTGCGTTCTTAGCGCCCAGAGCCAGCCTGGTACCCTGTGAGGTGCCCAGGGCCAGTGGGTGGCGCCTTACCCAGTCATAGATGTTAATGTCCACGTCGCGCTCCAGCAGCAGCCCTACAATGTCTGTGTAGCCACCCGTGCTGGCCAGTGACAGGGCGCTCTCCCGCTCCTTGGCCAGGATGTGGGGGTCGGCACCCTGGGGGGAACAGGGGGACAGTGACAGAAGGGGGGGCAAAAGGGTGGGTGCATCCCCTGCAATCTTGGGGTCCCCATGTTAGCTCCATCTTACAGACACAGCACCAGCAGACTCAGCTGAGACCCTGGCCCGCCCTCGAGTCCCCAGGAAGCCCCCAGCCGGGCTGGGACGCACCCACTCAAGCAAGAAGCGGACGGTCTCGATCTCTCCAAAGGCGGAGGCCCAGATGAGGGGGGTGAAGCCTCGCTCGTCCGGCTTGTTGATGAGGTTGTCTCCTGGCAGGAGGGGGGTGGTACCACTGGGATGCACCCCTGCCCACTCTCCCCAATGCTGCGGAATTGGGGGCAGGGCAGGCAGCTGGGGTCAGATGTGGGGCGGGGAAGCATACATGTGGATGCACACACGGACATGCTCAGACACACGTATAGACATAGGTACACATGTGGAGACTCAGGTCACATCAGCAGCCACATGCACGCACCAGCATGTGAGGTCACACAGGCACGGACACACCGGCACACGAGCGTGGGCACACACCTTTCCTCAGATGCTCCTTCAGTTGGCTCAGCTCCCCCTGGGCCGCGAGCTGGTGGATGGACAGGGCTGGGGGGCAGAGAGAGGTAGAGTCCTCACCTGTCCCATCTGAGCTCCATGCCCCAGTTTATTCCTTGTCCAAAGTTGCTCCTCTTAGCCCCTTCCAGCCCGCTATTTCTCTCCCCCGTGGGGACCGGGGTCCCACTCACAGTCCAAGGTGGCCGGCAGGGCTGATACCTCATTCCCCCGCTGCCGGTTGGTGAGGGTCGTGGAGTGCTTTAGGGAGCTGCCTGCTGGGAGAGAGAGAAAGGGCCTCAGTTTCCCCTCATTCCCCAGTATGTTTTGGGCTTCAGACCAGACCCTGGGGGCTTGGAACTACCAGAGACATTGCCTGGCTCCACTATTCACTCACTCCATCCTCCCAGATACCCAGGGTGTGGATTTCTCCTCCGCCCCTGGCAAGGTTCTGCATAAACGAGACAGTCCCTGCCCTCGAGGGGCCCATGGACAAGTTGGGGAGTCAGACAGAAATGGAGAAATAGAATGAGAGCTTAAGTTGAAATACGTGTTCAGGAGAAATGAAAAGCAGGTGGAAGGGGGTGGAAAGAAGGGAGGGCAGAGGGTGAGTCCCTTTTAAAGAAAATGGTCAGGGAGGGTCAGTCCAAGGAGGTAACACCAACCGAGAGCTTGGCCAGTTGAAGAAACCTGGGGAGAGATGTGGGAAGAGCATTTCACACAGGGAATGGTAGGGACAAAGGCCCCAGGGCGACTGAGTTAGACATGTTCAAGGATTCAAGTCAAAAGAAACCCTTGGGCTTCCCTGGTGGCGCAGTGGTTGAGAATCTGCCTGCCAATGCAGGGGACACTGGTTCGAGCCCTGGTCTGGGAAGGTCCCACATGCCGCGGAGCAACTGGGCCCGTAAGCCTGCATGTCTGAAGCCTGTGCTCCGCAACAAGAGAGGCCGCAATAGTGAGAGGCCCACGCACTGCAATGAAGAGTGGCCCCCGCTTGCCACAACTAGAGAAAGCCCTCACACAGAAACGAAGACCCAACACAGCCATAAATAAATAAATAAATTTAAAAAAATAAAAATAAAAAAGAAACCCTTGGGTCCTTGATAAGTCAAACAGAATTATCATCTGACCCAGCAATTCCACTCCTAGGTATCTACCCCAAAGAGTTGAAATCATGTGTTCAGACAAGAACTTGTACACGCATGTTCACAACAGCACTATTCAGTCACTAAAAGGGGAACAACCCAATGTCCATCAATGCATCAATGAATAAACTAAATGTGGTCCAGCCATACTGTGCAATATCATTCAGCTATAAAAGGGATGAAGCACTGACACACCATACAATGTGGATGAACCTTCAAAACATCTTGCTGAGTGAAAGGAGCCAGAACGGGAAGGGCCACATGTTGTATGAACCCATTTATATGAAATGTCCGGAACAGGCAAATCCATAGAGACAGAAAGCAGATTTTTGCTTCCCAAGGGCTGGAGGAGGGGAATGGGGAGTGACTGCTAATGGGTCCGGGGTTTCCTTTGGGGGTGATGGAAATGTTCTAGGACTACATAGAGATGGAAGTTATACACCATTGTGAATGTACTTACTGCCACTGAATTGTAAGCAATTCTGGTTAAAATGGTAACTTTTATGTTACGTGAATTTTACTACAATTTAAAAAAAAATAATAAGCAACCCCTCACAGGGTGGAGATGGAAGACACATCCAAGGACACAAAGACAGAAGTCCCATCTTGGGCCTGACATTCCACCATTCTTGCATCGCAGAAGCAGGAGTCCAGGGTAAGTATCCTACCTTGAGGTGAGGAGGTACAAGCATCTGGTTCAGGATTCCCGGGCTCCGGGGTGCAGGGGAAGAGACTGAGGACCACAGTGTCTGAGCCGTCAGGGGCCTCACCCCTGGGGTCTTCGGGGTCCCCAAATTCTGGGGTAGAAGGCTGCTGGGTCAGGCTGAGATCCTCTGCAGGCTGGGTGGGCTCCATGGGGAAGCTGGTGGAAAGGCCAAACAGGGAGAGATGGCAATAATTATTGACAACTCATTAAATAGGCACTAACTGCACACCCGGCCTCACACAGTGAGGGTGGGTAAACTAAAACTCAGCCAGGAAATTAAAACCAGAGTCCAACTGCTTCTCAGGCCCACTCCTCCCCAACACCAGAGCACATACAATATGCATTGCTTAAAAGCCCTGGCTCTGGGGCCAGCCATCTGGGTTTGAATCCCTCCACTTATAGGCTGTGAAAACTTGGGCACATTACTTAATTTCTCTAAGCCTCAGTGTCTTCATTAATAAAATGGGGGAAAGGAGGACTAAAAAAAATCATGTCTCTAAATATCTAAGCAGGAGGCCTGATACACGGGCAGATCTTAAACGTCCGCTGTGTTTTTTTTTTTTTTTTTTTGAGGGGGGGAATCCCTAGAATGAGTGAGGGCTCAACAAAGATGTGATTGGTTGCATCCCACCCGCCCCTCCCAAGTCAATCAAGGAGGTCCACTCACCTCCAACGAGCCTCCTCTGTCACTCCACGCCGCAAGCCCGGGTTCCCCCCAAACTTGGGGGCCCAACTCACAAACTTTTCTCTTCCAATTGATGTAATGGGTAGCAAAATGGAGCCTGGACCCTCTGCGCCCTGGCTTCTTCTGCCGGGACAGAGAGCAACTTGATACGCGACCGCTACCCACACCGCAGAGTGCCTCCACTGCGCCTGCGCGCCCCCGCCCCCCCGAAAGTGCGGAAGGGCTGGAGCTGTAGGAGCTGTTTCTGGCCCTTTAAGGCTTGGGGGAGGGGCGTGGCTTCCGCTGGGGCAAGAGTTATGCAATTGCGCCTGCGCTTCCTCGTCCCCGCCGCTCGGGAGGCAGCTTAGTAGGAACGGGAGGGATGGGCGGGGCCTCAGAGGGCTCTCAAGAGTTCCCTGACCTTGTCCTCACTCACCCCCAACACCACCCACAGGTTTTCCCAGACGGAGCCAATTGGCTCCACCTTCGGACAGACGGCGAACCCGTCCATAACAGTGTCTCCTCTGCGGTCCTGGGGGCTCAGGAGTATGTGCAGGAATTTGGTGGCAGCAGAGGGGTACAAGAAGGGAGTTTTTACGGCCCGAAGTGGGCAGTGTGTGGAGTATTCCCCCAATTTGCCCCCGGAAAAGGGGTTCAGTAAAGGACGGCGGCCTTCCCCCTCCCACGCCTGAGCGTCCCTCCTGGAGCTTCAAGGGGTTTCCGGTCCCTCGTCACCCACCTGCCGATTGCCTCTTTCCCCAGTCTCTAACTGACGGCACTTCTCCTGTCTGGGTAGACTAAAGATCGAGGAGGGCGGGCCAATGAGTATCGGAACTGGAGAAGTGCGTGCCCCAGTTTCCCAGGGACGGTTTAGGCAGCTGTCTCCACCCCAGACTTCCGGTTCCTGTCCTCGAAATAGGGCTGCAGCCACTATGGAGGAACCGGAGATGCAGCTCAAGGGGAAGAAAGGTGGTGTGGGGCCCCGGGCGGGGCGGAGGGGTCAGGAACTCGTAAAAGGGCGACCTGACTGGGGGCGGGAGGGGGCCAAGGCGCGGAGGGAGAGTTTGGGAGCTGTGATTGAACTGCCACGAAATCGCGGCTCGGCCGCTGACTAGTTTTGAAACCTTTAGAAAGTCTCTGTTCCTCGGTTTTGTCATCTGTAGAATGGGGAGTATAATAGACTCCCTCCCTCCCTCCCCCCCATAAAATTGTTGTGATAATTCAGTAACTTGATAAATATTTTTTAAATTAATTAATTTATTTATTTTTGGCTGTGTTGTGTCTTGGTTGCTGTGCGGGCTTTCTCTAGTTGCGGTGAGTGGGGGCTACTCTTACTTGCGGTGCGGAGGCTTCTCACTGCGGTGGGTTTTCTTATTGCGGAGCACGGGCTCTAGGTGCGCGGGCTTCAGTAGTTATGGCACACAGGCTCAGTAGTTGTGGCTCACGGGCTCTAGAGCGCAGGCTCAGTAGTTGTAAAACCCGTGCTTAGTTGCTCCGCGGCATATGGGATCTCCTCGGACCAGGGCTGGAACCCTTGTTCCCTGCATTGGCAGGCTGATTCTTAACCACTGCACCACCAAGGAAGCCCCCAATAATCTGTATCTGTAAAGCATTGGAAGAACGCTTGGGGCGTGGCAGTTGCTGTGTGTATTGTTTCCTTTGTATTTGTGCATTTGCATACGTTTACATCGACTTATCAAATATATAAATTACATAGTTACAAATTACAAAATGCCACAAGTTATTTTTAAAGTATAAATGTCTTTGTTACTTTATTATATATGTTATTACTAGTTAATTTTTTCTTTTTCTTTTTTTTTTTTTTTTACAAATTTATTTGTTTATAGTTTGTTATTTTTTGGCTGCGCTACCCGGTTTGCGACATCTCAGTTCCCCCACCAGGGATTGAACCCGGGCCACAGCAGTGAAGGCCCGGAATCCTAACCCCTAGGCCACCAGGCAACTCCCACTAGTTAATTATTTAGAAGTCACAAGTACATGTAATTCCATATCCTTCATAATAGCACTGTGAGGTGTAAGCTACTGTGCTCATTTTCAAAACAAGGAGGCCTAAGAAGGTAAGAGGACACATAGTTTGGAGGTGGCAGGCTAGGCTCTGCCTGAGGCAGGACACCATGGTGAGCTGGACAAACCCAAACTGGACAGACTCATATTCATCCTCCCTTGACTCCCAGACACCCGTAGGTTCTCTCCCTCACCAACTACACTGCCCTGCATAATAGCATGGGGTCCATCTCTGTAACAAACCTTGAGGTGGGTACCTTTATCATTCCATTTTTGCATATGAGGAAACAGGCTCAGAGAAGCCCACGCCCTCACAAATCAAGTTTTAGGTAAACGTGTAACGTAATAAAGAATGAGAATTTTTACACCTGAAACTAACACAGTATTGTAAATCAACTATACTCCAACATAAAATTTAAGAAAAAGAGTGAGATTTTAAGTGTAAGGGAAATGAACAAAGTGCTGAGGCTGAGAGTGAAGTTGAAGGGACATCTGATTAAGCTTGGTGATTAGGGAAAGCCTTGCCCAGGAGGTGACATTTGAGCTGAGACATGAGGGATTAAGAGAAATGAGGGATGGGGCGGAGGGAGGCAGTGTCAGTGGTGGGATCAACAGGTATGAAGGCCCTGAGGTGGCAAAGTGTTCAGAGCTGTGCTGTAATACAGTAGCTACTGGTCACAGTACTTATGCATATTTAAATTAATTAAAATTAGATAAATTTAAAATTCAGTTTCTGAGTCACATCAGTCACATTTCAAGTGCTCAGTAGCCATATGTGACTAGTGGCTACCATATTGGGCAGTATAGATTATAGAAACTTTCCATCATCGCAGAAAGTTCTTTTCGACAGTGCTGAGAGTGTCCAAGGACCAGCTAGGAGGCCATTATGCCTGGGGCAGTGGCCAAGGAGGGCAGAGGGGGGTAACAGCAGGTAGAACATACAGGGCCTTAAGGGCCATGTTAAGGAAGGCAGATTTAACTTCTGGCTGATGGGAGTGTTTCAACCAAGGGAAAGACATATCTGATATGTTCATTAGGAGCTCATGCCATCTGTTTTGTGGGGATTGGATTGTTGGCAGGAGTGGGAGTGGGGAGACCAGGGAGCAGCTGAGTTTGGCATCCAGGTGGGAGACAGCTATGTCTGGACCAGTGAGGGCAGTACAGTGTTAAGGATGGGTGAGTTCTGGGCTTTGTTTTGCGACAGAACAAGCAGGGTCTGCTCATTGATGGGGTAGGAAGGGCAGGGACAACAAGCTGGCTGCTGTTTGTTGAAGCAGACCCTGGGATGAGGATTTGTGTGTAGTCAGCTTACCAAGGGAACCCCACAGAGGAGAGGGGGGAAACAGGACAGGGCCGGGGAGGAAGCTGAGCACGGAGTGACCTCAGGTGAAATCCTGCAGAAAGAAGCCACAGTCTGTTCCCACAGGGGAGCTCACGGGGATGGGTCACACCTCTGAGTTGTTCCAACACACAGTGTAGGACATGGGCTTTCCTACCCCTCTGTGGTCAGTCATGGCTGAGAGCCATCCACCCATGTAAACTTCCAGGCACTTTTAGGTCCGGTAGCCAGTGGGCATCGGAAGAAGAATCTTGGATTTTGTCACTGGAGTAAAAGGAATGTGAGTAGATCCGAGCAGGTGGCAGCAGTGTCCACTGTAAGTGGGTCTGGGAAGGGAAAGATCATGAATTCACTGTACACATTAATGTCATCAAGATTGAGGCCCTGCGCGCTAGAGCCCGCGAGCCACAACTCCTGAGCCCACGTGCCACAACTACTGAAGCCCGCGCACCTGGATCCCATGCTCCACAACAAAAGAAGCCACCTCAATGAGAAGCCCGCGCACCACAACAAAGAGTAGCCCCTGCTCGCCACAGCTAGAGAAAGCCCGTGCGCAGCAATGAAGACCCAACGCAGCCATAAATACATACATACGTACATACGTTTATTAAAAAAAAAAAAAGATTAAGGCCCTTTTGTGACTCCCAGATGGAGTTGTTCGGCCCTGCTGTGACCATCTCCTGCAACCCATCACTGGGGCCGCAGGTGACCCAGCCGCTGGGAGGGACACTGGATACTCCTCTCTACTCTGGCTGGACTCACGGGTTGAGCAACCAGGAGTCTGATGCTTTGTCTCCTTGACTCCCTGTCCACCCTACCCTCCCGTCCCACTTTGCCGACTGTCAATCCTGGACCCAGTAACAGACAAGTTCACTGAGAGTGTCTACGTCCTGGCCAACGAGCCATCCGTGGCCCTGTACCGGCTGCAGGAGCATGTGCGCCGCTCTCTGCCCGAGCTGGCCCAGCATAAGGTGAGCCGTCCCCGCCCCAGCCACCGACCTCTCCCAGGGTCTGCATCTTGTGAGCTGGGGCCTACTCTGTGGAGCAGGAGCTGTCGGTGCAGGAGTCAAGGCTGGGACACCAGCGAGGAGGCACATGGCCACCAGCCCAGATTGGGGCTGGGTGGACAGATCTGGGGCAGATTTGGAAGAAGGGGACAGCAGGGTCTGCATTAGTTGTGACCTGTGTGGTGAGAAGGAGGCAGCTGTATGAGGGAAGGATATGCCAGGCAGAGAGAACAGCCTGCTCAAAGGCCCTGAGCCATAGTCACCATGTGTCCACAGAAAGCCCAGGCTGATGAGGGGTGGGAGTGGCGGGAGGAAAGATCAGGGGCTGGAGGGGGCTGCTCTCTACAGCCATGGTGATTGGGGTTCGGGTGCTCCATCCCAGAGAGCTGGGAGGATGGGGGTAGCAGCCACCCCTGCTAACAGCCCCCAACCCCCTGCAGGCTGACATGCAGCGGTGGGAGGAGCAGAGCCAGGGAGCCATCTACACGGTGGAGTACGCCTGCAGGTGAGCGCCACAGCCTCCGCACTGCCACGGTTGCCCTTTTATGCCCCGGGTGTTCAGGGGCGTCTCAGCCGGTTGCCCGTGAGCCTTGCCCTGCCGAACCCACCTGAGTAGAGGCATGCGGATCTGGACTCACCTGGCCACGGGGCAAAATTCCAGCCCAGACCTGTGCTTCTCGCTATTTGACTGATGCCCGTGTGTCTCAGGCAACCTTCTTCCCAGCCCTCAGCCCCTCCCCATCTGTCACAGGAGGGGCTGATAAGGACTCCAGGAGGTGCCTCAAGGGGCCAGTGTTTCCCATCCACAGTCAGGACCACACACTGTCTGGTGGGGTGGATGGCAGCTGGGGGGGAGGGCCAAAACATGAATATGACTGTTTATTTTTAAATTTTTATTTCTTTCCAGTTTTTTATCTTGTGGTAAGATGCAAATTCATCATCTTAACCATTTTTAAGTGTACAGTTCAGTGGTATTCAATACACTCATAATGGTGTGCAACTATCCCCACCATCCACCTCCAGAATTCTTTTCATCTTGCAAAACTGCAGCTCTGTCCCCATTAAACACTAACTCCCTATTCCCTGCCCCCCATTCCTGGCACCCACCGTTCTGCTTTCTGTCTAAGAATCTGACTATTCTAGGGACGTCACATAAGTGGAATGATACAGTATCTGTCTTTCTGAGACCGTCTTCTTTCACTTACCTTAATGTCTTCAAGGTTCATCCATGTTGTAGCATGTGTCAGAATTTCCTTCCTTTTTTAGGGCTGAATAATATTCCATCATATGGATGGACCACATTTTGTTTATCCATTCATCTGTTGATGGGCATTTGGGTTGCTTCCATGTTTTGGCTACTATGAATAAAGCTTCTGTGACCGTGGGTATACCATTTATTATTTTTGTTTGTTTAACTTTCTCTAAATATCAGATTTTTTAACCCCAATTGAAAGACGTGCCTGAGAATAAAAAGCAGTAGTTGGTGTTTCTTCCCATTATTGCAGCTTTGCCAGCCTTGCCTCCTGTGCTCCTGTTGGTTCTGTTCCCCATGACTGTATTTCATGCCCTGGCTTGTTCCGTTTGCTTTAGGAGTTGGCGACTTTAATTAGGAGTGCTGTTTGCCTCTGGCTTGGGCTGTGGGTTGTTTTGGTGGAGGCTGGATACTCCCCAGCAGCTCTCTGTCCGTGGCACTGTGTGGTTTGCCTGCCTGTTTCTGTTGTGTGGTCGAAGGTTCCTTGACAGGAAGTCGTGCCGCTGGGAGTTCCGCCTTCACCAGCCTTGGCCCTTCCGCTGGGACGGGAGGGTGACCCAGACAGATGGCATCTTCCTGAGGATGGTGGTCACAGACACCCTCCTTAGCTCCAGGAAGAGTAGAAAAGAAATGGGAGTTTTTCTCGCAGCTGCTGAATAGTTCCCAGACAGCCAAGAGTTCATCAGAAAGGTCCAGGTTCAAAGAAGAACAAATCAAAGTCTGTACTTTCTCCCAGTTCCTCTAGCTGTGCTATCCAGTGCAGGAGCCCGGATCCCAGGTGGCTATTTACACTTAAATTTTAATGAAATAAAATGAAAGATTCAGCTCCTCAGTCTCATGAACCATATTTCAAGTGCTTAGCAGCCCTGGGCTAGGCAGGGGGCCAGTCTACTCTGAGCTCTGAGCACTTCTCTTTAGTGAGATGTGAATTTCTCTAATGCTGAAAGACTGTTTCCTTTACGGACATGAAAGTGCCCTTTTAGTTGTCGAAATGCTTTATGCAGCGTTAACGGTTGGTGTAAAACTGAAAGATATTAAAATGGTATATTGGTTGGGGTGAACTATTCAGTAGTGAGCTTATGTTAGATAGCTTTTATCAAGGTGGACGGGCACTAGGAAAGCTGACTACATTTGGTGGTGTCAGATGAGCAAGTTAACAGAGTGGGCAACAGCCAACGCTCCCGCCTTTTGATCTCATAGCCATAAGCAGGTCCCTGACTGATAATAAATGGGAGTGATTTCTTTGTCTTTAACAGAAGGACTTTAAAACGACCCTCTTATTTTTACTGCCGGTGTCGTTGCACAGGCAACTGTCTGGCGTTAGCAAGGCCCCGCGTGGCTTGGTGAATATGTTCCTGTAGTGCTGTTGGAAGGGACATTTTCATTAGACATCCATCAATGTGGCTTCAACACCAGAGCTTAGCACAGCTTTGCAGTAGTGCCTCTCTAATGGCGATGAGTCTAAACTCACCTCAAGAGCTTTTCACAGTCCAGTTGACAAGCTTCCTTCAGAGGCAGGAATAGGTTACCTAAGAGGAAAGCAAGATATTTTTGAGGTCACTTTTGCATGCTTATAGCTCCTTCAAAGCATTAGATGGTCTAGCAGCCGTTAAGCGAAAGTTGCATGTTGCCATCCAGTGCTCTGTTGCATAGGGAAATCTAAACTTTAAGCCCACAGTGAGCCCTCAGGGAGGCCCATGGAATCCTCCAGGTGCCTGATGAGTGGCGGCCCACACAGGCATCCGTTGAGCTCTGGTTGGGGGGCGAAGAGAGCGTGGTGCCACTGACTGGGTCCATCCTCCCATTTCAGCGCCGTGAAGAACCTTGTCGACAGCAGCGTCTACTTCCGCAGTGTGGAGGGCCTCCTCAAACAGGCCATCAGCATCC
>NC_041215.1:15258985-15265505 GCF_002837175.3 Physeter macrocephalus | reverse complement strand
GCGGCCATGGCTCACGGGCCCAGCCGCTCCGTGGCACGTGGGATCCTCCCAGACCGGGGCGCGAACCCGGCCCCCCTGCATCGGCAGGCGGACGCGCAACCACTGCGCCACCGGGGAAGCCCCTCATTGCAATTTTTATACGAGTAGCATTGAATTTGTATATGCCTTTGGGTAGTATTGTCATCTTAACAATATAAGTTTTCAATCTATGAACTCAGATGTCTTTCCATCTATTTACATCTTCTTTAATTTCTTTCAGCAACATTTTGTAATTTTCAATGTACAAGCATTTCCCCTCCTTGGTTAAGTATGTTCCTAAGTATTTTATTCCTTTTGATGCTGTTGTAAGTAGAATTGTTTTCTTAAGTTTCTTTTGGGTTGTTCATTGTTAGTGAATAGAAACATAACTGATTTCTACATGTTTATTTTGTGTTCTGCTACTTTGCTGAATTTGTTTATTAGTTCCAACAGGGGTTTTTTGTTTGTTTTTTGTTTTGGTGTGTGTGGAGTCTTTATAGGGTTTTCCACATATAAGATCATGTCATCTGTGAAGAGAGATTATTTTACTTCTTCCCTTCCAATTTAGAAGCCTTTTATTTCTTTTTCTTGTCTAATTGCTCTGGCTAGGCATTCTAATACTAAGTTGAATGGAATTGGTGAAAGAAGACATCCTTGCTGTTATAGACTGAGTGTGCCCAACCCCACATTCATATATTGAAATCCCAACCCACAATGTGATGATATTAGGAGGTAAGGCCTTTGGGAAGTGATTAGGTCATGAGGGTAGAGCCCTCATGAATGGGATTCATGTCTTTATAAAGAGATCCCAGACAGCTCTCTTGCCCTCATTTCACCATGTGAGGACACAACCAGAAGGCAGCTGTTTGTAACCACAGGAGGGCCTTCACCAGAGTCTGACCATGTTGGCACCCTGATCTCGGACTTCCAACCTCCAAACTGTGAGAAATAAATTTTTGTTGTTCATAAGCCAACCAGTCTATGGTACTTTACTATAGCAGCCCAAACTGACTGACACTTGTCTTGTTCCTGATATTAAAAGAAATGCTTTTAGTTTTTCACTAAAAGCATGATGTGAGTGTGATGTGAGTTGTGAGTGTGTGATGTGAGTTGTGGGGTTTTCATACATGGTCTTTATCCTATTGAGGAAGTCCCCTTCTATTCCTAGTTTGTTGAATGTTTTTACCATGAAAGGGTGTTGGATTTTGTCAAATGCTTTTTCTGCACCAACTGAGGTGATCATGTGATTTTTGTCCTTTTTTAAAGGTGGTGTGTCATACTGATAAATTTTCATATGCAGATTAGTTTTGCCTGTGGCAGAATCTCACATAAGTGGAAGTAGAACTGATTCCGCAGACACTGTTGTGGGCTGGCAGTTGGCTCTTTTTCATGGCTGTATAGTATTGCACAGCATGCCTCAAGCACAGAGTCTCCATACTTCTGTGGATGGGCATTTTGGGTGGCTTCTGGTTGGGGTGACTAGGAATGGTGCTTCTGGGAACATCTGTGTCACATTTCTGTGGGGCAAGTCCCAGGAGTGAAGTTGCTGGCATGGGCATGGGTGCAAGCTAGGGGTGTTTGGATCCCAGCCCTCCCCACATCACACCATGGTTCATCATGTACACACTCACTTAACCTGGACTCTTGGGTTGAGTCTGGGGGCTGCTAACAGTTTTCCCCAGTATTAGAAATGTTGGATTTCCCTGGTGGCGCGGTGGTTAAGAATCTGCCTGCCAATGCAGGGGACACGGGTTCAAGCCCTAGTCCGGGAAGATCCCACATGCCGCGGAGCAACTAAGCCCATATGCCACAACTACTGAGCCTGTGCTCTACAGCCTGCAAGCCACAACCACTGAAGCTCACGTGCCTAGAGCCCGTGCTCTGCAACAAGAGAAGCCACCGCAATGAGAAGCCCACTCACTGCAACGAAGAGTAGCCCCCACTTGCCGCAACTAGAGAAAGCCCACGTGCAGGAACGAAGACCCAACACAGCCAAAACTAAATAAACAAAATAAATAAATTTTTTTAAAAAAGAAAGAAAAAAAAGAAATGTCACTGAGCTGTGCATTACTGTGCCAAAATTTCACAGCCGCCTCTTGAGGAATGAGAGGGCAGGGGCATTTGAGTGTCCTTGATATCCACCGCCATCTGGCCTTCCCTCCAGAAGTCCCCAGTGATCAATGTCACAGGGTTCCTGCATGCTGATTTCCCTTCAAACCTTCCACTTCTTTTTTTTTTTTTTGGCTGCACTACACGGCTTGTGGGATCTTAGTTCCCTGACCAGTCATTGAACTCGAGTCCTTGGCAATGAAAGTGCGAAGTCCTAACCATTGGACCGCCAAGGAATTCCCCAAACCTTCCACTTCTGACTACAAAATTACTAGCTGCCAGTGCTCTGAACTGAGCCCCAAATGAATGAATATTCTGAACTTCTCCTGAAAGAGAAGGGAGTTCCAGGAAGCTGAGGCCACTATGTTCCTGTCCACATCATTTGTTTACAAATATTATGTTGCCACACTGTGCATGGCCCCACACCAAGTGATGCTGGACTCACGAAAACTCAATCCTCAAGATCCCCCCAGTCTGGGGAGCAAAGGCAAACACAGATTCCTCCAGTCCCATGAGGTCAGGGCTGGGTTGGAGGGAGGAATTGGGGCTGGAGGACCCCAGAACAGGGAACTGGGCCCTGCCTGAGGGTTGAGAGAAGACTTCGGGAGGAGGGGGCAATGACGCTGGGTGTTGAAGGATGAATAGGAGTTCAATGGGTGGGGAAGAGATGGCAATGACCCTGACAGAGGGAATTTGCAAGAGCATGAGTCCGAGGACATTGAGCGAACATGGGGAACCGTGAGCAGGTGGGCACGTGGAGGCAGGGGGGACATTGCTTAAGGATCCCCGTCTGTAGAGTGACCTCAGAGGGAAGCAGCTCCTGCAGAAGCAGTGGACAGTCTTCCTCAAGGTCAGCCTCATATGCTCCATCCCGGGACTAGCTTCCACGTCAACATCCTGCAAGACTAAAGACTAGAGAGAAACTTTCTCTTACGGGAAACTCACACCGCAGTGTAAGTGGGCATCATCTCTGTGCCTCTGGGAGCAATAATAGGACATCCACTGCATGCTAACTCCTCATGGCCGGAGGCAAAAACAGCAGCTCAGGAAGGTTCAGGGCTTTGGATTTGAACACTCGGCTGCAAGCCTGGGCCAAACAGGGCCATCTCTTCCTTGAATCACTTCATTTCATCTTCACCCCCAACACTTGGGAGAAGAGAGTCTGATCTCCATTCATTGAACCTCCAAGAGAGGATTTCTGCTTGAGGGTTCATAGTGCTGGTGCCTCCAAGGAAATGCAGAGCCTGAGACCCCCACCTGCACCCATCTCCCCCTACCCCGAGTTCAAAATGGCAGGAGGCTGAGGACCACTTTCAAGGCCAGTCCCTTCCGGAGGGAGCACCTGAAGTCACCCCAGAGTTTTTTTACACGATCATTTTCCAAGCAATTTCCTGATGGAGAACCAAAGAAACAGAAAAGAAAACAAACAAACAAAAAAAGACACAACCCGTCCCACAATCGCTCAGCTCAGAGATAATCTCCCCTGGCATTTCATGTACTGCCTCCCAGCATTTAAAAAATGGCCTTATTATATTTTTATTATCCAAGTAATGTGACTCTCCTGGAGAATAAGCAACTGACAAGATAAGGAGAAAGAAAACATAAGCAGAAATTACCTATCATTTCCAAAACAAGAACTCTTACTATTGTTTTTTGAATTTTTGAATGTTATTTTATTTATTTTTTATACAGCAGGTTCTTATTAGTTATCTATTTTATACATATTAGTGTATATATGTCAATCTCCCAATTCATCCCACCACCACCAACCCCCAGCCACTTTCCCCCAAGAACTCTTTCTATTTTAAAGTATTTATTTTTCTTAGTATGCAACACCTCATGTCTACTGCAAATGATTTAGAAAATACAGCTAAAACAAAGGCAGAACAGTTTCTTTTTATTCCTTCACCCATAGATGAGCCTCGTTAACTCCAGTTCTATGGTTTCTTCACACTATGAATACTCATGAGATGAAGAACAGCAAATGCTTATGAGCAAAGACTGTGGACCCAGACAGCTCAGGTTCAAATCCTAGCTCTGCCCGCTGGCTGTGTGACTTTGGACAAGTAGCTTCACCTCTCTGGGCCTCAGTTTTCTTATCTATACAACAGGAAGGATGATCATCATGCTTCCAAGGCTCAGTGAAGATTGAGATAATGCACTTGCTGTGCCCAGAACATTTTTTACAACTTGATTTTTATGCTTCTTTCCTCTGCTTACAAAGTTAAGATATGCATACCATATACACAAAAATACACACACACACACACAAACGCACACACACACGCACACACACACGTAGCAACAGCTAATAGGAAGGGAAAGGTTGGCAACCCCACCCAGCAAAGCCCAACCTAAAGCAAGTTAGGGCAAGAGACAAGCCGACGTCCAGCCCCAGCCTGATCCCACGGGGAGCCCTGGAGCATGAACAGCACCCCAGAGCTTGTCTCGCTCAGAGGTGAGGGGGCTGGGCTAATATATCCAAATCCACCCTCACAGGGGCTATTATTTCTCTCCATTTTACAGAAGAGGAAGCTGGGACCCAGAAAGGGGTAGGTGATTTGTCCAGGGTCCAGACTTGATCCATGACATGGACGAAAGAGTCAAGTGATTAGGAAAAAAGCTAATTCTTAAATTTTTTTCCTTTTGTTATTTTATTTTATGTATTTATTTATTTATTTATTGGATGAAACCATTTTATAAAATAAAAAATGAAACTCCTAAAAAAATGAAACTCCTGCAATTAGTGAAAATATATATTGGTCCATCCTTTTTTTTTTTTTTTTTTTGTGGTATGCGGGCCTCCCTCTGCTGTGGCCTCTCCCGTTGCGGAGCACAGGCTCCGGACGCGCAGGCCCAGCGGCCATGGCCCACGGGCCCAGCCGCTCCGCGGCACGTGGGATCCTCCCAGACCGGGGCGCGAACCCGGTTCCCCTGCATCGGCAGGCGGACGTGCAACCACTGCGCCACCAGGGAAGCCCCTGGTCCATCCTTTTTGAAGTAAAATTTGACATTATAACCCCCAAACCTTATAAATATGCATGCCCTTTTGCTTAGCAATTCTGTATTTAGAAATTTATCTTGAGGAAATAATCACATAAGTGCTCAGAAAATGTTGTTAATAATAATACAAAACTAGAAGCTAAACATTCAGAAATACAGTATTGCTTACAAAACTTATGGTACACTTGTACAGTGAAATGTGTTTCAGAAATAAAATATGATTATGCCTGCCTATATTTATTGGTATGGAAAGACATTTATGATATGTTATAATATGAAAATCCAGGTTACCAAATAGAGTATGCTCCTTTTAAGATATGTATAATATGTTATTTTATTTTAAATACAAAAATATTATATGCTCAGTGTGAAAAATTCAAATTTAGAGTCCTGTTGAATAAAGGGAGAATCCCTACTTTGCCCTTTTGAGAACAATTTGACATGCATCCTTCCAGTTAGTTTATACCTGCCAGGTATAAATATACAGATGCAGACATTATATACAATTATTTTTTCTTATTTTTACAGAAGTGTGATTCTACTCTACATATTAATCTACAAATTGTTTTGTTTACACACTGTTCTGTGAATATATGTGCACATCTATACGCATAGATCTACCTCATTTTTTTTCCTTAAATGGACTACTTTAATCCCCCTCTGACATTTTTTGTAATGTTTTAAAAAAATTTTGGTAAATGTAAATTTATATTTTTTCTTTATTATTGTAGTATGGCTTACACCCAGGAACATGCATAAAGTGCATTAATTTTAGGTGTAGATTTTGGTTAATTTTTTTAAAATTTTTCTTTAAAATTTATTTATTTTTGGCTGCTTTGGGTCTTCGTTGCTGTGCACGGGCTTTCTCTAGTTGTGGTGAGCGGGGGCTACTCTTTGTTGAGGTGTGTGGGCTTCTCATTACAGTGGCTTCTCTTGTTGCGGAGTGCAAGCTCTAGGCGCGCGGGCTTCAGTAGTTGTGGCATGCAGGCTCAGTAGTTGTGGTGCACGGGCTTAGTTGCTCCGCGGCATGTGGGATCTTCCCAGACCAGGGCTCGAACCCTTGTCCCCTGCACTGGCAGGTAGATTCTTAACCACTGTGCCACCAGGGAAGTCCCTGGTTAATTTTTGATATGGGCACACCCAGGTAACCACCACCCAAGTAAACCTGGCAGGTCACCTGGTGCCTTTCCCAGTACATCATGTTTCAAATAGCTGTATGCATCTCACTCTCTTCATAGAGGTTGTCCCCCACTTTAAAAAATAATTTTATTGTCTTCCATTATTTTCACTATCTGATCTTTTTTTTTTTTTTTTTTTTTGCGGTACGCGGGCCTCCCACTGCTGTGGCCTCTCCCGTTGCGGAGCACAGGCTCCGGATGCGCAGGCTCAG
>NC_041215.1:15250484-15250887 GCF_002837175.3 Physeter macrocephalus | reverse complement strand
CCGGACCGGGGCACGAACCCGTATCCCCTACATTGGCAGGCGGACTCTCAACCACTGCGCCACCAGGGAAGCCCACTATCTGATCTTAATGTCTCAGCGTTGCAAGTCTTTTTCTCCCTTTCATTAAACTTTGGTTTTTGTTTTTGCTTTCAAGTTTTTTTTCTTTTTTTAAAAATTGAAGTATATTTGATTTACAATATTGTGTTAGTTTCAGGTGTACATCATAGTGATTCAGTTATATATCTATGTATATGATTTAGTTATATATTCTTTTCCAGATTCTTTTCCCTTATAGGTTATCACAAAATATTGAGTATAGTTCCCTGTGCTATACAGTAGGTCCTTGTTGGTTATCTTCATTAAACTTTTTTTTTTTTTTTTTTTTTTTTGCGGTACGCGGGCC
>NC_041215.1:15238324-15250382 GCF_002837175.3 Physeter macrocephalus | reverse complement strand
CGCGGCATGTGGTGTCTTCCCGGACCGGGGCACGAACCCGTGTCCCCTGCATCGGCAGGCGGACTCTCAACCACTGCGCCACCAGGGAAGCCTTAAACTTTTTATTTTTAAATAATTCTAGATTCACATGCAGTTGTAAAAATAAGACAGAGACTTGAAAGCATATGTTCATATAAGAACTTGCATGTGAATATTCATGGCAGCATTATTCATAATAGTCAAAAGTAGGAACAATGCAAATGTCTACCAACTGATGAGTGGGTAAATATAAAGTGAGACATCTATACAGTGGGAAATCATTCATGCACAAAAAGGAATGAAAATACTGCCATGCCACAGCATGGATGAATCTTAAAAAACACTAGTGCTAAGTGAAAGAAGCCAGACATAAAATAAAAGGTCACATATTATATGATTCTATTTATATAAAATGTTTAGAATAGGCAAATCTATATGTAGAGACAGAAAGTAGATTAGAAGGTGGCAGGAGCTGGGGGAGGGGAAATGAGAAGTGATTGCTAATGGGAACAGAGTTTCTTTTGGGGGGTGATGAAAATACTCTGGAATTAGATAGTGGTGATGATTGTACAACTTTGTGAATATACTAAAAACCACTGAGTTGAACATTTTCAAAGGGTGAATTGTATGACATGTGAATTATATCTCAATACAACTGTTGAAAACAAAGAAAACATACAGAGAGAATTAGGGTACCCTGCATCCCACTTCAACCAGTGGGAACATCCTGCGTGACTACAGTACATTATCACAACCAGGAAATTGACATGGATACAATCGACAGATTTTATTCAGATTTCTCCAGTTTTACATGCACTCATGTGTGCGCCTCATAGAACTTTAAAGAAATAATAATGGCTGTAGTTTGAGTGCCAGCTGCACAGCAGGCCTACTGGGATCCAATCCCACCACAGCTCTGCAAGGTGGGGACTATCTCCCAGAAGAGGCTCAGAGTTTAAAAACGTAAACTTTTGTGTATGGCATGAGGTAGGGATCAAGGTTTGTTTTGTCCCACATGGATATCCAGTTGCTCCAGAAAAATTTCTTAAAAAGTCCATCCATACCCAAGCTCACACAGGTAACCAGGGATAGGGCAGGGACTCCAACCCAGAAATACCCAACTTAACCCAGAACAGTCTCCAGGTCGCCTGTGGGCCTGTCCTAATGGCTAGCCAGCCAAGCAAGCTTTGCCCTGTCAGCAGAATGGAATGACTTTTTTAGAGCGTTTGCCAGAGGAAGCAGGGTGGGGAGGCACAGGCCAGCTCTAACTTGCTTCCTTCCTGCAGGGATGGCGAAACATCTCACTCTGTCTCCTTCCCGCCCTGACCGCACCTTTAAATTTTTTTTTCCTTTTTCTGTCTTCTTCTGAGAGGGAAGGTAGTTGTCTGCGCTGTGTGTGCAGTCCCAGTGCGGAAGGTCCAGCATGTCTTTGCCAAGGGTACGTTCAAGTGCATGCCTAGATATAGCACTTTTGTCCACTGGGAGAGATGAAAATGAGGCTCCCAGGCCACCCTCAAACTGGCCCAGTTCCCCCCTAGTCTTCCCAAGTCAGGGAGAGGCTCCATCAAGAACCCAAATATCCAGGAGTCTCCCTAGATTTCTTGCCTCCCTCAGCCTCTAGAACATTCCTCCATTGGCCAAATTCTCCCCCTGTTCAGGCAGGCCATCTCTCCCTCAGAAGGTTTGGGGATGGTCAGGAAGCCAGGAGGCCTAGGGGCCACAGTTGGTGCCTAACAAATGTTGAATGGAGCCATAGTTATACTCCATGCCTCCTGACACCACTGTCCCTGAGTCCTTTCTTCCTACAGCAGCCACTGGGGTCTTTCCAGAACTTAAAAATCATATCAGGTTACTCCCCAGCTTACCCATGTCTCCCATAATCCTAGAATCCTACTGCCTGCAACCCCCCAAGGAGGCCCAGTCCCTGCCCACCTCCTTGGCCTCCTCTTTCTCCCTCCCGTCCTTGCTCATCCTGCTCCAGCCTCACCACCCTCCTCAAAGTTCCTCAAACACTCCCAGCTCCTTTCTACCTCAGGGCCTTTGCATGTGCTGTGTCTTCCACCTGGGATGACTTTCCTCCTGATCTCAGTGTGCCCGACTCCTACTCTTTTTGCTCTCAGTTCAAATGCCACCTCTCCAAAGGCCCCCCCACCATGCTCTCCCAGCTATCTCCCCTTTCCTGTTCGATTTCCTTCTCAGTACCTATTGTCATGTGACCTCTCCTTATTTATATATTTGCCTTCTATGCTTTTTGTACCCCCCCAAACACCCAGCCCAGGGCCCATGGCATGGTTAGACCTCAACATATCTTTATGGAATGAATGAATGGATGGATGAATGAATGAATAAATGAAGGGACAGAAGTGGTTAAGGGACCAGAAGTCACAAGAACCTCTTCTGAGGTCCAGCTATGGGGTAGACTGTTTACACTTTCCCCAATTTGAAGATGACCCCAGCCATGGCCACTGGGCATCTCTGGAATGGGCCAGGACTGGGGTGGGATGTGAGGATGCAGCCCAGACCTGCACTCACCTGGCTTGGTGCCCTGGGGCAACCCCAGCACTCTGAGCCTCAGTTTCCTTCTCTGGGAAACAGGCATAATAATTTTGACTTCCTCTGCTCTCCTCTACCTTGTTTGGACCAGGGCAGAGTCCAGGAGTATCAGCTGCTGCCATTGCTGGGATGATTGAGGAGCTGGGAGGCCTGGGTGCCATGGTTACACTCCATGCCCCTTTGGGCTCATAGTTGGCAGAGCCCCAAGTTCTTCTCTCTGCCTTCCCTTACCCCTGCTCCAGGGGCATAGGTCATCTCTGCCCTAATTGAACCCCCGGATTGGGGAGTAGGTGGGGAATTTGGTCCTTGGGGTTCCCACCCCCTCCTCACCCCAGAGAGGGAACATCCACGGGACCCTGAGCTTCAGGGCAGCCCAGAAGGGGAAACTGAGACCCAGAGAGGCTTCCCTACTTGCCCAGCCTTGAGAAGGGAACTAAGGCGGGGGTCTTCCAAGCGACGCCTCTCTGGACCTCTCCAGTACAGGCTGAGGATGGCACCAGGGGGCCGAGGTTCAGGGAGGTTACCTTGTGCACCTAGAGGTAGAGTGGGGAGGGGCAAAGCCGGGGTTCTCCTGAGACAACAGGGGCCCAGGCTGGCTCTGTGCACTGCAGGACAATTGCAAAATCAGCCCAAACACTCCTGCTTCTGAATGCTGACAAGTGTCAGGTGTATGAGAGTCCAGCTTGTAGAAAAATGAGATGATTCTGAGCACCTTTCAATGGAGACCCAGGAAATTCCCCCTTCCTTCCTCCCTCCCCCCCTCCCTTCCTCCCCCTCCTTCCTTCCTTCCTTCCTTCTTTCCTTTCCTTCCTCCTTCCCTCCTTTCCTCCCTCGCTCCCTTCTTCCCTCCTTCCCTCTAATATGACCCCGAAGGTCTTTAGAAACATCCTTGCTTTCTGGCCTCACAAGATACTCCTGGATCCTCTGGCCCATTTCCTGCCCAGACCTGGAATCAGCCATTCCTTCAGGAGCCCTGGCTTCTTTCGTGGGAAATGGTATTTAGAGACCGCAGTTGGCATCAAGGATGCTCATTGCTGCACATCTGGTCACTGTTTCTAGGCCTTTTCAGTGGACAGAGTGAGAGCATACTTCTTCTGTTTGAGAGACAATACATGCTGTATTCTTACTGATTTTCCAATTCAACTATTTAGGATCGCAGAATTTTACTTAACTGCTTTGCTTTATTTGTACATCTTTCCTCTAACACTGAAAATCTTGGTTTCTAACATTAACAAAATGACTTAGTTGCTTTAGCCAAAAAATATATATATATATAATAGTTACAGAATAGCAACACCAATATTATTACTAATGCTATGATTCCCCACCAGGGAATATGATTTATGTACTGTATACTGTGTTCAAATGACTGTGTTCTAAAGTCATCTGAAATAATTCCTGTTTGTGGGGTTAAGCCAACAGCTCAGAACCACAATTAGATTCATTTGTCCCTCTCTCTCTCTTGTTTTTTCTTTATCTGGCCACTCCGCGCAGCTTGTGGGATCTTAGTTTCCCAACCACGTATTGAACCCGGGCCCTCCTCAGGGAAAGCACGGAGTCCTAACAACTGGATGGGCAGGGAATTCCCCCTTTGTCTCATTTTTATTTCAAGTTTTTTGTTTCTCTCTCTCTCTTTCATTTAATTTTGTTTTGTAACCGTGCAAAACATTCACATGATCCCAAAGTCACATTTACAAAACAAGATAAACTCAGATAAATCAGCTTTTAGCCTGTCCCTTTCATCCTGTTTCTTCCTTTTAAATGTTGAGGTTTATTCTTCCATTTTAAATATAAGTAAGTAAATATACATTCATAATCCCCCTTAGATAAATGATAGCCTATTACATGCACTTTTCTCTATCTTGCCCTTTGCACTTTATAACATACCTTGGAGATGACTCCGGTAATATAGAGCTTTTACTCATTGCTTTTAAAAAATATATTTATTTTATTATTTTTTTGGCTGCATCAGGTCTTAGTTGCGGCACGCGGGATCTTTTCGTTGGGGCGTGTGGGCTCCTCGTTGCAGCGCGTGGGTCTGTCTCTAGTTGTGGCGCACACGATCACCAGTTGCAGCATGAGAGCTCTCTAGTTGTGGCGTGTAGGCTCAGTAGCCCCGCGGAATGTGGGATCCCAGTTCCCTGACCAGGGATCGAACCGGCATTGCAAGATGGATTCCCAACCACTAGACCACCAAGGAAGTCCCATTACTCATTTCTTTTTACAGTGGTGTATTCCTATTCCATTGCGTGGATGTATGGATAGTTCATCCCATCATCCCCTCTAGGTCATTTCCAGTCTCTGTTATTATCATGCATTTCCCACACATCTCTTTGGACAAGATTCCTAGAAGTAGGGTTGCTGATTCAAAGGGCAAATGAACATGCAGATTTGCTGCATACTTCCACCATGCCATTATACTATTCTACGTTCTCACCATCGGTGAATAAGAGTGCCTGTTTCTTCACAGCCTCACCAAGAATGAAGGGTCATATTTCTATCTCCATGTATATTTTTCCCCAAACAAAACGGAAGTTTATTTTCTGTCTTGTAAAAGTCCAGAGGTAGATGGTCCAGGGCAGGCATGGTGACTGCTCCACAAAGTCCTCTGGAATTCAGCCTTGTTTTCCCTGGTGGCCTCCATGCCCAATGTCTCACGGTTCAAAATGGCTGCCTCAGCTCCAGCCATCACATCTGCATTCCAGGCATAGGAATAATGAAGGGATAGAGAAGGTAGCAAAGAGAGTGCCCTCTGTGTAGCTTTAATTTCCATTTCTCTTATTGGAGCAAGGTTGAGCATGTTTTCAGGGCTAGTGCACTTATTTAATGTGATCTCTTGTCCATTTTTAAATATCGGGTAGTTGATTTTCTTCTTTATTTTTGGGAACTCTATATTAGGTATATTAACTCTTTGTCTGTGCTATATATTGCAAATGTTTTGTCAGACTTGGAGACTGAGGCTTAGAGAGGCCTAGGGGAGTGGGGCTCAGACAGGGGGTGGGGATCGCGGTCCCATTTCTCTGCAGAGGAGCTTAGGCCGGCAGCCCCCTCCCTTCCACAGTGGACAACGTGGCCCTGCAGCTTCTCGCTGGAGCTGCCAGAGCAGACACCACAGTTTGAGCACAACCATGGGTGGCTGGCCTGCCTAACTTCGCCCCCAGCATATTCTCAACCTGTGGCACACTAATGCCCTTCCCCAGCCCCGCCCACCACGTGTGACTCCACCCCGCCTCACCAAATGGAACAATCCCACCCCCTCACTCCATGGTTCCACCCACCCGTTGTGAGTAGCCCCGCCCCACCAGCCCCGTTTAAGCCCATCCTCCCAGCTGCACACGACCTCTGCACAGGTGCATTCCAGCTGGCCCCACCTGATGGGGTAGCCCCGCCCCAACCCCTCTGGCAGCCAGATTCAAGTCTTCTCCTCGATGCTCGCATCTATGTGTCCTCCGGCACCGTGCTGACCTCTGAGCCTCACCTTCCCCCTCCATACACTGAACGCAGGAATAGTGTCACCCCAAAACCTGCTCCGGCACGTCCTTGATGTGTGACCTTAGGTGTGTCATTTCACCTCTGTGACTTCAGTTTTCCTCTCTGTACAATGGGTACATTGAGCTCCCTCCTCAAAACCCAGTCCCTCATTTCCCATCTGTGTCAACTTGGGCAAGGACCTTAACTGCTCTGTGCCTCAGTTTACCCACTCATAATGGGCTGTTGGGAGAATTTTGAGGAGGAAGATTGGACTCTCAGCATACAGCTGGCACTCCAAATAAATGTTTGGAGTTGTTCGCTTAGTTCCTCCGGGTAAGGAGATACGGAAACAGGCAGTGGTTGGAGGAGGTGGTGGCTGAGGGAGATGACAGCAAGTGGGGGGGCCCAGGGCCAGCACTGCAGACCCCTGGGGTTCCCATAGAAACCACTGCCCAGGCAAAGGCATGGAGGCTGGAATATGCTTGGTGCTTTTTTCTTTTCTTTTTTTTCTGCTATGGAGATTTTTTTTTCTAATTTACTTATTTCATTTATTTTTAAATTTTTTTTTTTTTGCTGTGTTGGGTCTTCGTTGCTGCACGTGGGCTTTCTCTAGTCGTGGCGAGCAGGGGCTACTCTTCATTGCGGTACACAGGCTTCTCAGTGTGGTGGCTTCTCTTGTTGTGGAGCACGGGCTCTAGGCACATGGGCTTCAGTAGTTGTGGCTCGCGGGCTCTAGATCGTAGGCTCAGTAGTTGTGGCGCGTGCGGGCTTAGTTGCTCTGCGGCATGTGGGACCTTCCCAGACCAGAGCTCGAACCCGTGTCCCCTGCATTGGCAGGCACATTCTTTATTTATTTATTTATTTATTTTTTTTGTGGTACGCAGGCCTCTCACTGTTGTGGGCACGAACCGTGTCCCCTGCATCGGCAGGCGGATTCTCAACCACTGCGCCACCAGGGAAGCCCCAGGCGCATTCTTAACCACTGCGCCATCAGGGAAGCCTGGCGCTTTTTTCTTTTTAATATTTTTTTGGTTGCGCCAGGTCTTCGCTGTGGCACGTGGGATCTTTTTTTTTTTTTTTAGTTGCGGCATGTGGGATCTAGTTCCCTGACCAGGGATTGAACGCAAGCACCCTGCATTGGAAGTGCGGAGTCTTAACCACTGGACCACCAGAGAAGTCCCTGCTTGGGGCTTTTGAGGACGAGATTGTTGAGGCCAGCTGGAGTGGGGAGAAGGGCAGGTGCTAGGGAGCTAAAAGCCAAAGAGGTGTGTGGGCAGCGGGGAGCTAGCCCAGATCCTCCTGTTAGCAGGACACCCTCCCCATGTGGACCAACCTGAATTGGGTCAGGGAGGAGAAGAATGCATTAAACCTGCAGTTTCACGGGGCACGTGGTGAGGGAGGGGCTGAGAAGCCAAGTCCGGAAGCCGAGTCCTGGCCTGGAGTCTGCCTGGCTCTCCTCACATCTGCCCCCCTAAATACACCTCACGCCAACTCACACCCCAAGCCCCATACAAATTAAGCCATTGGGGAGAGTTGGAAGGGTGAGAAGGGAGCCAGGCCCAAGCTCAAACCCCTGCACTGTCCCGCCCCTCCTGGCCCGTGGGCCTGTGGCCATGGCCATTACAGTCCTTGGGTTCAGTTTCTGTATCTGTGGCATGGAGATGATCACGCTGAGCTTGGGAGGTCCAAATACCTCAGAGATGGGAGGGTCTGGTCAGGTGTTGGCAGGTGCGGGGCGGGGAGGTCCTCTTTAAATAGCTGTAGATTGAGCAAATCCAGTCCACTCAATCTGGCCACTGTTCATTATCAGTAGTAGTTTGGGGGTCCCAAAAGCTGACTCCACGACGAAGACTTGAGGGCCCCTGGATTACTTGGGAGGTGACTCCAGGAAGACCTAATGGGGGGGTAAAGACCTAAGCGGGGGGTTCTGCAGGCAACGCGGTGGGCAACCGGGGCTCCATCCCACTGAGGACCTCGCAAGACAGGATAGCGCACACCGCAGAGTGGTTTCACCCCAGGGGTGAAGTCACAGTGGCTCGGGCTGCTCTAGTGTCACTGACCTGGCGCTTCCAGCCAGCCCTGCAAGCCCCACTAACATAGCATTTATGTAGTATTAGGTATTATAAGTAATCTAGAGATGATTGAAAGTATACAGGAGGGTGTGCATAGCTTATATGCAAATACTATACCATTTTATATAAGGGACTTGAACATCCACAAATTTTGGTATCCAAGGGGGGTCCTGGAACCAATTCCCGCCATGGATACCAAGGGACGACTGTAAGACATCTTCTTATCCCAGAGACATCCCTTGTCCTCCACTTCTCTCCACCCCGATGCCTCCACTCAAGGTGCCCCAGTCTCTTCCCGGAGGTCCCAAGCCCTGCTTCCTCCTCCTCTCCCTACTTCGGCTGCAGCAGGCTTCTCCAAATCCTCCTGTGGCCCCCAACCCACTAGGAATAAAACGCCAACTCCCCACCAAGACCCTGCTCCATCTTGCCCCTCCCAATGGCCCCACCCCCAAGTGAGTTCAGGCCACTCTCTGCCTGACTCTGGTTACACTGACATCCACCTCATCCCCACTGCTGGGCCATTGCACATGCAGCACCCCCTATCAGAAACACCTTCTCTGGGGGACTTCCCTGATGGTCCAGTGGTAAAGAATCCCCCTTCCAATGCAGGGGATGCGGATTTGATCCCTGGTCAGGGAACTAAGATCCCACATGCCACAGGGCAACTAAGCCAGCACACCACAACTACTGATCCCACGCACCTCAACTAGAGAGCCCACGCACCCTGGAGCCCGCATGCCGCAACTAGAGAGACGCCCTCGCGCCGCAATGAAGAGCCTGCACGCCTGCAATGAAAGATCCTGCATGCTGCAACGAAGACCCAATGCAGCCAAAAAAGAAAAGAAAAGAAAAGAAACACCTTCTCCGGGACTTCCCTGGTGGTCCAGTGGTTAAGACTCCATGCTCCCAATGCAGGGGCCCAGGTTCTATTCCTGGTCGGGGAACTAAGATCCCACATACAACAACTAAGCCCGCGTGCCACAACTAGAGAATCTGCAAGCTGCAGTGAAGACCCAGCACGGCCAAAATAAATAAACTAATTAAAAACAAAAAAAAGAAACACCTTCTCCTGTGCCTGACCCTTTCACCGAGTTCTCCATCCCTTAGCTGCAGCCATCCTCCCAAAGCCTTCCCCAACTCCCCAGCCCAGGTTAGGCCCCCTGATAAAGCTCTCATAGAACTAGTTCCTTTCTTTCCAAATAGCTCCATTTAGACTTAGACATTTATTTCTCTGACTATATCTTCTGCACTGGATCGTTACTCCATGAGGATAGGCCCAGGTCTCTGCTTGTCCAGTGGCATCCCAGGCTTAACCCAAGGCTGGCAGACAATAGGACTCAATGCATGCTGAATAAATCTCCCCCACCCTCCAGGCCCGGACCTCCCTGTGTATACAGCCCTCTCCGTTCTTTCTCTCAGTAAATGTTTATTGAGTAGCGACTGTGTGCCTCACATGATCTGCAGGATTTCGGGCTGGGAAAGGACCTGCATCCCAGAATCTCAGGCCAGAAGTTCCCTGAATCCCTCTCTCAATGCCATATGTCCCCAAAGCATCCGTGGTCTCAGACCATCCTCCTCATCCACTCCAGGCCCCTGAGACTGAAGCCCCTGATGCGTCTCACTCCCAAACCCACATTCACTCAGACTTCTGGTCCTGACGATTCTCCCTCCTCAGTTCTCAACTCCATCCTGCTGGCTGTCCCCACAGCCTCCCGGGTTCCTGCCCAGACCCGGCCCGGGCTCACCCTGGAGGGTCATGTCTCCCCAGCACCCTCAAGTGCCAGAAGGGGGCTCTGTCTCAGCCCTGCCCACCTCAAGGCTGTGCGCAGGGCAGAAGGCCCAGGACAAGGCCAGAGAAGAGGCTGCGCGTTCCTGTTCCACGTGCCCATCTCACCCTAGGGCTGCTTGGCCACAGAGGGAGTCTGTTTTTTTGGAGGTCAGGGGCAGGCTGCGGCTCAGTAGCCCCCCCAGTCCTGTCCCCCAAGGCCTCCAATTTGTGTCCTTACAGAGTTGAGTGGTGCAGCTTCCATTAGTGGCCTGAGGCTGCTACCAGCTCGGCCTTGACTGAGTGCTGGCCCGAGTCCCCTGCCTACTGCTCCAGGGCCCTGCACTTTGCCCACGGCATCCCCCTGGCCTGGGCCCCCTCTCTTGGTTCTGGCTGGCCCACTGAGGCAGGGACAAAGGGCATTCCTCTCTCTCACGTCACAGGCAGGGGATGGAGGCGTCACAGCACACTAGGGTTGGGACTCTAAATTCAGGGTCCTCAGCTGTCTTAACCACTCTATAAGCCCATCAGGATAATTCACAAGTGCTGAGTGGCCCCAAAGCAAGGGACATCCTGTCTGTTTCAGGAGCAAGCGCTGAGTGTCCTCAAAGGCTGAGCATGGTCTTGCAAGGGGGGGAAGGAGAAAAGGCATTCCAAGCGGAGGGCACCGCAATGGGCAAAGGTGTGGAGGTGGGAAGGAGCCGGAGGCGTTCTGAGGCCAGTAATTGGCCTGATTTCACTGCACTATAGGGAATGGCAGGAGAGAGAGCCGAGGTGGATTACGGAGGACTTCTGATACCTACGGGAACCATAACCACTACCAGAATCCATTGAGCACCTACCTACTGCACGCAGGCCGCCTGGCACTCAGTGTTGTGCGTATGTGATGACTCCTCGTGCTGTACTTGGAAGCCTGTGCTCATCCCCACTTTTCACACAGGCAAACTGAGGCTGGGAACACACCGTCCTGCAGCTGGCGAGGGCGGGATGGAGATGGGACCCCACCCCTCAGCCTGCTTCCTTCCTGGTTTTTCTGTTTGCCGGGGAGGGGATGTTAACCCAAAGCATCCAGCAGGGAAGCATGTCTGGCTGTCCCCTGGCTGGTAGGGAGACACACAATGGAGAGACACCTCTGCTACCTCCATGCAAGTCCCACCAGGGGCTTATGTTGGGTTTTTTTAAAAAAAAACTTTGTCCAGAGAATGTAAATGCTGACCAGGGACCAGGAAAAATAACCGAGGGGCCCCAGGGCTTGGGTTTTGTGTTTGGGGACCACGTGGGTATCATCTCAAGCCATGGGAGAGGGTGACCCTTTTCTCTCTGGCCACTGCCCCCTGCTGAGCCCTGCTGCCCAGACACTCAAGACCCAGAGGTCCCTCCCTTGGGCTGGGGCCCCCAACTTGTCACCAAGGACACCTTCTTTCCCTCCCCTTTAACCTTGGGGAGCCACTCCTGGAAAAATTTCTGCCCATCTCCCATACTCTGTGTGATTAAATGCTCACAATTCATTTGGCCTTTGGCTTTTCATAAAGATAGAAATGAGGAAAATACAGACAATCAGGGAAGGCTGAGAATTGTGTGCTCCATCCCCATTCCCTTGGAGTCCTTACCCCCACCCCTTAGCCAGAATGACTCTTTCTGGGTGGATTTTGCTTTTTCTTGCCTGGCTGGGATTTCTCTGTTGTATATTGTGCCTGACCTTTTTGCTGGACAGGATAGCAATAATTGGGTTGTGACTATTGTTTCATAAACACTGATTAACAAATCAGTGTTTTTTTGCTGAGGACCTACTGTGTGACCAGCACAGCTAGTGAGTGAGTGAATGAATGAATTAATGAATGAATGAATGCCAGGGAGTGATGAGAGCTGTGAAGACAAATAAGAGGACTGATGGAAAGTGCTGGAAGGGGCACAGGGGCTTGGGTGTGGTAATGAGGAGAGGCTTACTGGAGGACATTTGAGCAGAGTTTTGGGGACTTCCTGGAAGCCAGAAACCCCAGGTTGGGGCCTTTATTTTGTTGGTTGGTTGGTTGGTTGTTGTTTTGTTTTTGTTTTTTTGTTTGTTTGTTTTTTGTGGTACGCGGGCCTCTCACTCTTGTGGCCTCTCCCGTTGCGGAGCACAGGCTCCGGACGCGCAGGCTCAGCGGCCATGGCCCACGGGCCCAGCCGCTCTGCGGCA
>NC_041215.1:15229608-15236521 GCF_002837175.3 Physeter macrocephalus | reverse complement strand
GCACAGGCTCCGGACGCACAGGCTCAGTGGTCATGGCTCACGGGCCCAGCCGCTCTGCGGCATGTGGGATCTTCCCGGACCGGGGCACGAACCGTGTCCCCTGCATCGGCAGGCGGATTCTCAACCACTGCGCCACCAGGGAAGCCCCAGGCGCATTCTTAACCACTGCGCCATCAGGGAAGCCTGGCGCTTTTTTCTTTTTAATATTTTTTTGGTTGCGCCAGGTCTTCGCTGTGGCACGTGGGATCTTTTTTTTTTTTTTTAGTTGCGGCATGTGGGATCTAGTTCCCTGACCAGGGATTGAACGCAAGCACCCTGCATTGGAAGTGCGGAGTCTTAACCACTGGACCACCAGAGAAGTCCCTGCTTGGGGCTTTTGAGGACGAGATTGTTGAGGCCAGCTGGAGTGGGGAGAGGGGCAGGTGCTAGGGAGCTAAAAGCCAAAGAGGTGTGTGGGCAGCGGGGAGCTAGCCCAGATCCTCCTGTTAGCAGGACACCCTCCCCATGTGGACCAACCTGAATTGGGTCAGGGAGGAGAAGAATGCATTAAACCTGCAGTTTCATGGGGCACGTGGTGAGGGAGGGGCTGAGAAGCCAAGTCCGGAAGCCGAGTCCTGGCCTGGAGTCTGCCTGGCTCTCCTCACATCTGCCCCCCTAAATACACCTCACGCCAACTCACACCCCAAGCCCCATACAAATTAAGCCATTGGGGAGAGTTGGAAGGGTGAGAAGGGAGCCAGGCCCAAGCTCAAACCCCTGCACTGTCCCGCCCCTCCTGGCCCGTGGGCCTGTGGCCATGGCCATTACAGTCCTTGGGTTCAGTTTCTGTATCTGTGGCATGGAGATGATCACGCTGAGCTTGGGAGGTCCAAATACCTCAGAGATGGGAGGGTCTGGTCAGGTGTTGGCAGGTGCGGGGCGGGGAGGTCCTCTTTAAATAGCTGTAGATTGAGCAAATCCAGTCCACTCAATCTGGCCACTGTTCATTATCAGTAGTAGTTTGGGGGTCCCAAAAGCTGACTCCACGACGAAGACTTGAGGGCCCCTGGATTACTTGGGAGGTGACTCCAGGAAGACCTAATGGGGGGGTAAAGACCTAAGCGGGGGGTTCTGCAGGCAACGCGGTGGGCAACCGGGGCTCCATCCCACTGAGGACCTCGCAAGACAGGATAGCGCACACCGCAGAGTGGTTTCACCCCAGGGGTGAAGTCACAGTGGCTCGGGCTGCTCTAGTGTCACTGACCTGGCGCTTCCAGCCAGCCCTGCAAGCCCCACTAACATAGCATTTATGTAGTATTAGGTATTATAAGTAATCTAGAGATGATTGAAAGTATACAGGAGGGTGTGCATAGCTTATATGCAAATACTATACCATTTTATATAAGGGACTTGAACATCCACAAATTTTGGTATCCAAGGGGGGTCCTGGAACCAATTCCCGCCATGGATACCAAGGGACGACTGTAAGACATCTTCTTATCCCAGAGACATCCCTTGTCCTCCACTTCTCTCCACCCCGATGCCTCCACTCAAGGTGCCCCAGTCTCTTCCCGGAGGTCCCAAGCCCTGCTTCCTCCTCCTCTCCCTACTTCGGCTGCAGCAGGCTTCTCCAAATCCTCCTGTGGCCCCCAGCCCACTAGGAATAAAACGCCAACTCCCCACCAAGACCCTGCTCCATCTTGCCCCTCCCAATGGCCCCACCCCCAAGTGAGTTCAGGCCACTCTCTGCCTGACTCTGGTTACACTGACATCCACCTCATCCCCACTGCTGGGCCATTGCACATGCAGCACCCCCTATCAGAAACACCTTCTCTGGGGGACTTCCCTGATGGTCCAGTGGTAAAGAATCCCCCTTCCAATGCAGGGGATGCGGGTTTGATCCCTGGTCAGGGAACTAAGATCCCACATGCCACAGGGCAACTAAGCCAGCACACCACAACTACTGATCCCACGCACCTCAACTAGAGAGCCCACGCACCCTGGAGCCCGCATGCCGCAACTAGAGAGACGCCCTCGCGCCGCAATGAAGAGCCTGCACGCCTGCAATGAAAGATCCTGCATGCTGCAACGAAGACCCAATGCAGCCAAAAAAGAAAAGAAAAGAAAAGAAACACCTTCTCCGGGACTTCCCTGGTGGTCCAGTGGTTAAGACTCCATGCTCCCAATGCAGGGGCCCAGGTTCTATTCCTGGTCGGGGAACTAAGATCCCACATACAACAACTAAGCCCGCGTGCCACAACTAGAGAATCTGCAAGCTGCAGTGAAGACCCAGCACGGCCAAAATAAATAAACTAATTAAAAACAAAAAAAAGAAACACCTTCTCCTGTGCCTGACCCTTTCACCGAGTTCTCCATCCCTTAGCTGCAGCCATCCTCCCAAAGCCTTCCCCAACTCCCCAGCCCAGGTTAGGCCCCCTGATAAAGCTCTCATAGAACTAGTTCCTTTCTTTCCAAATAGCTCCATTTAGACTTAGACATTTATTTCTCTGACTATATCTTCTGCACTGGATCGTTACTCCATGAGGATAGGCCCAGGTCTCTGCTTGTCCAGTGGCATCCCAGGCTTAACCCAAGGCTGGCAGACAATAGGACGCAATGCATGCTGAATAAATCTCCCCCACCCTCCAGGCCCGGACCTCCCTGTGTATACAGCCCTCTCCGTTCTTTCTCTCAGTAAATGTTTATTGAGTAGCGACTGTGTGCCTCACATGATCTGCAGGATTTCGGGCTGGGAAAGGACCTGCATCCCAGAATCTCAGGCCAGAAGTTCCCTGAATCCCTCTCTCAATGCCATATGTCCCCAAAGCATCCGTGGTCTCAGACCATCCTCCTCATCCACTCCAGGCCCCTGAGACTGAAGCCCCTGATGCGTCTCACTCCCAAACCCACATTCACTCAGACTTCTGGTCCTGACGATTCTCCCTCCTCAGTTCTCAACTCCATCCTGCTGGCTGTCCCCACAGCCTCCCGGGTTCCTGCCCAGACCCGGCCCGGGCTCACCCTGGAGGGTCATGTCTCCCCAGCACCCTCAAGTGCCAGAAGGGGGCTCTGTCTCAGCCCTGCCCACCTCAAGGCTGTGCGCAGGGCAGAAGGCCCAGGACAAGGCCAGAGAAGAGGCTGCGCGTTCCTGTTCCACGTGCCCATCTCACCCTAGGGCTGCTTGGCCACAGAGGGAGTCTGTTTTTTTGGAGGTCAGGGGCAGGCTGCGGCTCAGTAGCCCCCCCAGTCCTGTCCCCCAAGGCCTCCAATTTGTGTCCTTACAGAGTTGAGTGGTGCAGCTTCCATTAGTGGCCTGAGGCTGCTACCAGCTCGGCCTTGACTGAGTGCTGGCCCGAGTCCCCTGCCTACTGCTCCAGGGCCCTGCACTTTGCCCACGGCATCCCCCTGGCCTGGGCCCCCTCTCTTGGTTCTGGCTGGCCCACTGAGGCAGGGACAAAGGGCATTCCTCTCTCTCACGTCACAGGCAGGGGATGGAGGCGTCACAGCACACTAGGGTTGGGACTCTAAATTCAGGGTCCTCAGCTGTCTTAACCACTCTATAAGCCCATCAGGATAATTCACAAGTGCTGAGTGGCCCCAAAGCAAGGGACATCCTGTCTGTTTCAGGAGCAAGCGCTGAGTGTCCTCAAAGGCTGAGCATGGTCTTGCAAGGGGGGGAAGGAGAAAAGGCATTCCAAGCGGAGGGCACCGCAATGGGCAAAGGTGTGGAGGTGGGAAGGAGCCGGAGGCGTTCTGAGGCCAGTAATTGGCCTGATTTCACTGCACTATAGGGAATGGCAGGAGAGAGAGCCGAGGTGGATTACGGAGGACTT
The DNA here is from genome assembly GCF_002837175.3 of Physeter macrocephalus. NCBI lineage: Eukaryota > Metazoa > Chordata > Mammalia > Artiodactyla > Physeteridae > Physeter > Physeter macrocephalus. Next base: position 15,232,709 of record NC_041215.1, on the reverse strand, counting down.
CTGATACCTACGGGAACCATAACCACTACCAGAATCCATTGAGCACCTACCTACTGCACGCAGGCCGCCTGGCACTCAGTGTTGTGCGTATGTGATGACTCCTCGTGCTGTACTTGGAAGCCTGTGCTCATCCCCACTTTTCACACAGGCAAACTGAGGCTGGGAACACACCGTCCTGCAGCTGGCGAGGGCGGGATGGAGATGGGACCCCACCCCTCAGCCTGCTTCCTTCCTGGTTTTTCTGTTTGCCGGGGAGGGGATGTTAACCCAAAGCATCCAGCAGGGAAGCATGTCTGGCTGTCCCCTGGCTGGTAGGGAGACACACAATGGAGAGACACCTCTGCTACCTCCATGCAAGTCCCACCAGGGGCTTATGTTGGGTTTTTTTAAAAAAAAACTTTGTCCAGAGAATGTAAATGCTGACCAGGGACCAGGAAAAATAACCGAGGGGCCCCAGGGCTTGGGTTTTGTGTTTGGGGACCACGTGGGTATCATCTCAAGCCATGGGAGAGGGTGACCCTTTTCTCTCTGGCCACTGCCCCCTGCTGAGCCCTGCTGCCCAGACACTCAAGACCCAGAGGTCCCTCCCTTGGGCTGGGGCCCCCAACTTGTCACCAAGGACACCTTCTTTCCCTCCCCTTTAACCTTGGGGAGCCACTCCTGGAAAAATTTCTGCCCATCTCCCATACTCTGTGTGATTAAATGCCCACAATTCATTTGGCCTTTGGCTTTTCATAAAGATAGAAATGAGGAAAATACAGACAATCAGGGAAGGCTGAGAATTGTGTGCTCCATCCCCACTCCCTTGGAGTCCTTACCCCCACCCCTTAGCCAGAATGACTCTTTCTGGGTGGATTTTGCTTTTTCTTGCCTGGCTGGGATTTCTCTGTTGTATATTGTGCCTGACCTTTTTGCTGGACAGGATAGCAATAATTGGGTTGTGACTATTGTTTCATAAACACTGATTAACAAATCAGTGTTTTTTTGCTGAGGACCTACTGTGTGACCAGCACAGCTAGTGAGTGAGTGAATGAATGAATTAATGAATGAATGAATGCCAGGGAGTGATGAGAGCTGTGAAGACAAATAAGAGGACTGATGGAAAGTGCTGGAAGGGGCACAGGGGCTTGGGTGTGGTAATGAGGAGAGGCTTACTGGAGGACATTTGAGCAGAGTTTTGGGGACTTCCTGGAAGCCAGAAACCCCAGGTTGGGGCCTTTATTTTGTTGGTTGGTTGGTTGGTTGTTGTTTTGTTTTTGTTTTTTTGTTTGTTTGTTTTTTGTGGTACGCGGGCCTCTCACTCTTGTGGCCTCTCCCGTTGCGGAGCACAGGCTCCGGACGCGCAGGCTCAGCGGCCATGGCCCACGGGCCCAGCCGCTCTGCGGCATGTGGGATCTTCCCGGACCGGGGCACGAACCCGCGTCCCCTGCATCGGCAGGTGGACTCCCAACCACTGCGCCACCAGGGAAGCCCGGTTGGTTGGTTTTGATGTAAAATTCACATAACATCAAATTAACCATTGTGAAATGGACAATCCTGTGGCATTTAGTACATTCACAATGTTGTGCAACCATCACCTCTATCTAGTTCCAGAACATTGATGAAAGCATCCCCCAAAAGGAAACCCCATACCTATTAAGCAGTCACTCCCCATGCCCCCTTGGGCCCCATTGGGGGCCTCTGATTTTAATCCACATTTTGCAAAGTAAATGTCTCTAATATTTATGTGCAAATGTCAGATGTTCAAAGAAATGGATGCACTCACCCACTGCTGCTAGGAGCAGAGTGAGATATGGGTATCCCGTATGGAAATATAGAAGCTGGTGTGGCCCTAAGTATACATAAGAAACCCTGAAAACGTGTGATTCCACTTTTAAGGCTATCTCCAAAAAGCATCCCTCAGGGAAGCAACCTAGATGCCCAACCATAGGGGATCAGTTTAATAAATCACGAAAGAGCCCCCAGCTGGACAATGATGAAGTCTTTCAACACAAGAGGATAGAATGGTACTGATCAGTGTGGAAAGTGGGCCTTGACTGACAAATCATGTGTACCGTGTGATTCCATTGTGGCTGAGATAAATAAAGGAAAAAAAAAATCTAGAGTGAAATAGACGATCATGTTAGTAACTGTGGTTTCTGGGCATTGATTTTATTTTTAAAATTTCAGGGACTTCCCTGGTGGCACAGCGGTTAAGAATCCGCCTGCCAATGCAGGGGACACGGGTTTGAGCCCTGGTCCAGGAAGGTCCCACATGCCATGGAGCAACTAAGTCCATGTGCCACAACTACTGAGCCTGCTGTCTAGAGCCCACGAGCCACAACTACTGAGCCCATGTGCCACAAATCCTGCGCGCCTAGAACCCATGCTCTATAACAAGAGAAGCCAATGCAGGGAGAAGCCCGCGCACTGCAACGAAGGGTAGCCCCCCTTCGCCGCGACTAGAGAAAGCCTGCACGCAGCAACAAAGACCCAATGCAGCCAAAAATAAATAAATAATTTAATTAATGAAAAAATTTTTTTCATTCACTCTAGATATTTACTGAGCGCCTGGTGTGTGCCAGCCCTCCTTTGCCAGTGTTTTTTAACTTAACAGTGAGCAACTGGCACATCATAAAAATTCACCCAGGGGGCTTCCCTGGTGGCGCAGTGGTTAAGAATCTGCCTGCCAATGCAGGGGACACGGGTTCGAGCCTTGGTCTGGGAAGATCCCACATGCCGCGGAGCAACTAAGCCCGTGAGCCACAACTACTGAGCCTGCGCGTCTGCAGCCTGCGCTCCACAACAGGAGAGGCCGTGACAGTGAGAGGCCCGCGCACCGCAATGAAGAGTGGCCCCCGCTCGCCGCAACTGGAGAAAGCCCTCGCACAGAAACGAAGACCCAACACAGCCAAAAATAAATAAATAAATTTATTAAAAAAAAAAATTCACCCAGGAAATTAAATGCTATAACAAAGGACCTTATTTAGATTATTTATGTCATGCTTGTTTGTGTTTTCTGAAACTGTTTTTATACTGAACATATTACTTTGGCAATCAGAAGAGAAAACACATAAAGCTAATTCCATTAGAAAACATATGCATGTATGTTTCACGCCCTC
>NC_041215.1:15225702-15229108 GCF_002837175.3 Physeter macrocephalus | reverse complement strand
TGGGCCACCGCAGTGAAAGCCTGGAATCCTAACCACTAGGCCACCAGGGAACTCCCAAAGGGCCTGTCTTAGGTTGAATTGTGTCCCCCTCAAAAGATGTGTCCTGGGGACTTCCCTGGTGATCCAGTGGTTAAGACTTTGCACTTCCACTGCAGGGGCCACAGGTTCGATCCCTGGTCGGGGAACCAAGATCCCCCATGCTTCATGGCGCCCCCCACCCTCCCCAAAAAAGGTATGTCCACATGCTCACCCCTGGAACCTGGGAATGTGACCTTACTTGGCAGGAGGGTCTTTGCAGGTGTAATTGAGGGTCCCAAGATGAGATTAATTGTAAATTAGGATGGGCTCTGAATCCAATGACAGGTATTATTCTAAGAGAAAGGAGAGGGGGATTTGAGACACAGACCCAGAGGGGAAGGCCGTGTAGAGACAGAGGCAGAGATCGGAGTGAGGCAGCTGTGAGCCAAGGACGCCTGGAGCGCCACCACCACCCCCCCCGCCCCCTGAAGCCGGAGGGGCCTGGGATGGATCATCCCTCAGAGCCTCTGGAAAGAACCAACCCTGTCCACACCTTGATTTTGGACTTCCACCTCTTGAACTGTGAGGGAGTGAATTCCTGTTGTTATAAGCCACCCAGTCTGTGGTAATTTGTTATGGTTGCCTCAGGACACTTGAGACAGGGCAGTTGTGATGCTTAAATGTGCTGAGACTTGAGAAGGGCTCTGTGGCCCATGGCGGGGGCTCAGGGGTGCCGTCTGCAACACTTGGGGTGGGAGGGTGGCTCAGAGGGTGCCTAAGGTCTATGCTGTGCTTCCTGGTCATCTGTCGTGTCCCCATCGGCCTCAACCCTGAAACACCTCTGACCCCTAGGGTGTGGGCTCCACGTCGTTGGTTGGTTGGTTCACACCTGAGAGCAACAGGATTTGAGAGACACGAACTGGACTGTTCTGGAAAGATCTGGGGCTGCAGGATGCTGGTGGGAGGCGAGGCCAGACATGCAGCAGCACTTCCTGGGGGTCCGGCGTGGCCCCATGCAGTGCTGGCACCAGACACATTGTGACCAGTAGACCGTGAATCTCGGGAGCCCGCCACCTGGTGGGTACAGGATGGGGATGGTGGACAGGGTTCATGGGCCAGGCATTTTGGATGGGGCAAACGTGGCTCAACAAACCAAGAGGCATATGGAAAAGGCCTGGGTCAGTCAGTGGTGCTGTCATTTTTCTTCCTTTTGACCCAGTAAAGGAAGAGGAGGGCAGCTTCAGGGGAAGCTGGGCAGGGTGATTCCGGGACTCCCTGTGCCATCTTTGCAGTTTTTCTGTGAACCGAAAACTTTATTAAAAACAACAACAACAAAGCTAGAGGCCAGTGTGAAGGTGGCTTGGGGGGGCCTGCTCCTTGGGTGGGGTGTCAGGGAGGCCCCTCCAGGATGGGTGTGGAGGGGGAGCTGTCACAGGCTGAGGCCCTGGGGGGGTGGGTCACAAACTCGGGGTGCTTTGGGGTCAGGTGGCCAGAGGAAATGAAGAGTGGGGAGAGCGGAGGGCAAGGAGGCCACAGTGAAAGCGTGGGTGATGGGGCATCTGCCTGCCCTCAGCATCTGGAGTGGGGTCCACTCTCACAGTCGGGGAGCCTGGACTTGGACCCCAGGCTGTCTGACCCACAGGCCAAAAGCAAGGGGGAGCCTGGGAGTCACGGCTCCTTTGAGCCGGTGGGTCTTGTCCAGGCTTCACTGCCCTGTCTGTGCCCACCTCTGCCAAAGCCCATGAGGATGGGGTGAGGGGAAGGGGTGGCCCAAGCCTCCTGAGGGCATCGGGAGTTATGTTGGTGTCCTGAAAGGTTCTTGCGTGGCCTCCAAATGGGACTGTCACCTGGCTGGTGAAAGTCAGCTTCTGAGAGTGGGAACAGTGGTGTTCATTCATTCATTCATTCATTCACTCATGTGTTCTATGTTTCTTTGTTCCACCAGCAGGTGCTGCTGAGTGTTAGACCCTGGCTTGGATGCCGGGTTTATGGTGAGGTTGGGGGTAGGGTAGGGTAGGAAGTGCCATCGAGGGGGTACAGAGTGAGGACCACTGGGTGGAGGGATGCACGAGGGACTCTGGCTTGACAGCGGGAAGAGGCATGAACTTCAACGTCAGGCAGCTTGTTAGGCCCTGACGGGTGGTGTCACTCTGCTGTCCTCCTTGTGGACCCTCTGAGGCATCAGGTCCATGGGTGGAGCCCAGGCTGGCACCTCCTCACCCCAGGACCTTACTCCTGGGGTTTCCTGGCCAGGCCTGGGATGGCAGTCAGCCCCTGCAAAAGTTAAGGGGGTCCCTAAGACCACGTTCACATCTGACACCAACTGCAGAATTTGAGAGTTCCCAAGACTACATTCAGCTCGGCAGTTCACTGGAAGGACTCAGAAGTCACTGAAAACGGTCATACTCACGGTCACGGTCTATTACAGTGAAAGGACACAGATCACAGTTGGCATGGGGCGGCGGCCAGGAGACTAACAAACACAGAGCTGCAGGTTGTCCCTTCCCGTGGAATCACGTGGACAGTGCTTGCTTCTCCCAGCACCAGTGTGTGATGACATACATGGGGGTTGTCAACCAGGGATGCGCCCCAAGCCTTGGCGTCCAGGGTTTTTATTGGGGTTTGCCACGCAGACTCTGCTGACTGCTGTCTCCAGCTGCTGCAGAGGGTGAGCTGGTATTGCATCGGCCTGAGACCTCCACCCGCAGTCACACTGTTGGCATAGATACCCAGCGTGGCCCGAGGACCTAGGCAAACAGAGACACTCTTTATCAGGCAGGGCTTTCACTTCCCAGGAGCTGGGGGCAAAGGTCAAACTTCCCTGGGCCAGGTTGACTCTCCTGCACAGCCCCACAGACAACCGAGGGTGAGCACAGGGGTCCGCCAAAGGACCAGTGGAGCCCCGCACTGTGTCCACTCCAGAGGCCGCACCACAAAGCCTGACATTCCCAAAGCACAGTGGATGGGGGTTGGGAACCATCAAGGGAAAGAAAGACTCCGCCGGAGGGCCGCTGTTGCAGCAGCGCAGAAGCCGTGAGCAGCCTGTCCCCAGTCTGGGCTCCCTCTGGCCCGGAACGTGGCAGCTTCGCAGAGTACTTTCCTGGATGCCGGTGTTTCCAGAGCTGGCATTTCAGCCTGTGACAGAAGCACGTGTGTTATAAGCACTTCCTGTATCACACACCTGGCATTTGTGCGCACACGCTCACCTGGACCACCCACTCTAGAGAGGGGGAAACTGAGGCCCAGAAGGGGGTTGTAGCTCGCCAGGGCCACATGGTACTCGAGAGGTGGTTCTTGAGAGGTGGATGTAAGGCGAGTTCCTGCCACGTGGCTCAGACACAAGAAGGGCCGGGGTGTGTGTGGGGGGGGGGGGGGGGGGGGGGGGTCT
>NC_041215.1:15213756-15225685 GCF_002837175.3 Physeter macrocephalus | reverse complement strand
GCCCCGGGCCCAGGGGGGGGGGGGGGGGGGGGGGGGGGGGGGGGGGGGGGGCGGGTCTCGGGTCCAAGGTAACCCGTGCCCATCGCCCATCCTGCTTGGCCTCCCCCTCCCTCCTGACCGGGGGCTGGCCTGTTTCATCTCGTGCAACCGCAGGGAGGGACACAGTGGGGTGTTCACGGTGAGCGTCTCCAGCCATTGGAAACAGAGCCTGGGCCGGACCCTACAGATGCCTGAGAACCACCCGCGGAGGAGCAGAGCAAGGTCAATCTCCCTCCCGGCTCCACTGCGGCTCTCAGGAAACAGCTGTTTACCTGGGTGAGGTGCTCGGCCGGGCGAGCAGCCAGTTCCCGAGCTTCACTTCCCCCTCCGGTGTTGGAGGCCCCCCAGGAAGCAGGGACTGGCGTGGGAGAGCGGGGCGGTGTGGGCGGACAGCAAACGGAGCACTGCCAGGAGCTCTTTGTGAGGGAACGTGAAGCGGCCTTGTTGTGTACACAGCGTCGACCCTAGCAACCACCCCAGCCGGCTGGAGCAGACACCCGCCCCTCCCCGGGTGCCCAGCTGCCACCCCTCTGTCACAGCACCTGCATCCCAGCCAGGGCAGACTGATGGGCTTTGGGGACCTGGCTGAGGGCCTAGGGCCACCGGTGGTGTCAACCAGGTCACGAGCATCTGCTATTCCTGGCAAAGGGGAATCGATGCTCCAGCGAGGAAAGGCCAGGTCCCAGCCCCGCTCCAAGGCAGCCGTGGCTGGTCAGGGAGCCCCGGACTCCTGGTTCTGAGGCCTGGCCCAGCGGGACGGATCCCCACGCGAGTGATAGTCAGGGGACCGTGCAGGGATGCAGCCACCCCAGACAAGGCTCTGTAATGCGTGAGGCTGGCGGGACAGGCAGAAAGAACAAGGAGCCTGGGGGCTTGGGCAGGACTCCTTAGAACTCAGGCGGGGTCTGGCAGACCCTCTCGCCCTGTGTGTGCTGTCAGAGGGATTGTACATGCTGCACTTTGAAAGCCAGCACTGCACTTCTGAGCTGGCCTCTCTGATTCAGGCCAGTGGAAAGACAATTTCTCCTGTGTCCGGGCGTAAATTCGCAGCCTCTGGCCCGCACCCCAGGAACGCGGCCTTTGGCGTGATAAGAACGGTGGTGTCAACCAGGTCACGAGCATCTGCTATTCCTGGCAAAGGGGAATCGATGCTCCAGCGAGGAAAGGCCAGGTCCCAGCCCCGCTCCAAGGCAGCCGTGGCTGGTCAGGGAGCCCCGGACTCCTGGTTCTGAGGCCTGGCCCAGCGGGACGGATCCCCACGCGAGTGATAGTCAGGGGACCGTGCAGGGATGCAGCCACCCCAGACAAGGCTCTGTAATGCGTGAGGCTGGCGGGACAGGCAGAAAGAACAAGGAGCCTGGGGGCTTGGGCAGGACTCCTTAGAACTCAGGCGGGGTCTGGCAGACCCTCTCGCCCTGTGTGTGCTGTCAGAGGGATTGTACATGCTGCACTTTGAAAGCCAGCACTGCACTTCTGAGCTGGCCTCTCTGATTCAGGCCAGTGGAAAGACAATTTCTCCTGTGTCCGGGCGTAAATTCGCAGCCTCTGGCCCGCACCCCAGGAACGCGGCCTTTGGCGTGATAAGGAATGGTTCCCCCGGGGGGGCGAGGGGCCTCCTGCACAGGCTCCAGGCTCCAGGTCCACTTGATACTCTTGCTTATTCACAAATTGTCTGAATCAGCTGGCGACGCCCCCTCAAGTTCTTGGAGGCAGCACCCCCAGGGCGAGTTTCCCTGCCTGGGCAGGGCCACCTGGGCGTCTCGGATCTCTGATTCTGCTGGTTTTGGTGGAGAGACTCATGGCTCCTTTGAGAATCTGAGTCATGGGGGTGCCACACCCTCCGTGCCTGGTGCCACTGACTCCACTACTTGGGGCCCTCGGGAATGGCGCTCCGCAGGGTGTGCTCAGGAACCACCCCCCCACTCCCCCACGCTATAGCTGTCGGTGTCTCTCTTGCAGCTCCAGCTCCAAAAGTCCCAGTACCTGCAGCTGGGCCCAAGCCGTGGCCAGTACTATGGCGGGTCCCTGCCCAACGTGAACCAGATTGGGAGCGGCACCGTGGATCTGCCCTTCCAGGTGAGCCCCCATTCCTCTCCCCCACCACCTCCCACCTGGAGTGTGTTGCAGTCTGGGCCCTGGCCACAGAGCAAGAGAGCGTGCATGACAGCCTGTGAACAGCTGGGGTCACCAGACAATTGCCGCCACCCACCTGGCCCCCGCCTACTCCTTCCCCTGGGATGGCCTGGCCAGGCCTCACCCGGATCCCCCCTGCCCATCCCCTGTCAGCAGAGCCCGCAGCGAGGCCGAGGTCTGGCTGTGAGTGTTTCGGCAGCCGCTACACCTGTTGGCCGGCTGTGCGGCAGCGGGAACCGCTCAGGGCCTCTGGGGCTTGGCTCCGTCCCGCTTCACTAATCCGCAAGCCCAGCAATTCTCAGAAGGAGGCCCCTCAGCCTGACCCCACTTGTCTGCAAACGTTTTCTGGCAGAGACCCACACAGCACGGCTCCCGCAGGCCGCATAGCTGCCGCGCACGTCCTTATCATAAATAAGAACAGATAAGGTACGCCGCCTGCCCAGTGCAGGGCCGGCCTCTTCTCCAAGGCCATGTCCCTCGACCCTGGTCTGCAGGTGGAGGAAAGTGGGGGCACGGTGGGCCCAGGAGCTGGGCCGATAGCTGGGCCCCCCCCGCCCTCTCCAGCACGATGTCTGGACTCTGCAGGGACAGGTCCACCGAACAACCACGTACTTGTCCCGTTGCTGGGACAGAGCCCCAGAAACAGCCACGTCCGTTAGCATGTTGACAGGCCAGGTGGAGCTGGGTCGGTCCCACGGGGAGCTCAGTCCCCACCCACCCCGCAGTCATTCCCCAGCTTGTACTCCTCCCACACTGCTGCTGGGATGTGGCAGGGCACCAGCCCAGGGTCCCGCAGGCTGGCTTGGGGTCCGGCTGGCTCAGCTCTGAATCCCCAGGGCCTCTTGGAGCACGGCCCTCCTCGGATGGCCTCCACATCAGAGCAGATAGATGGCATGGGGCTGTCACGCTGATCTTGACGTGCTCCAAAAGCCTCGCCTCTTTGTCAGGGCCCTTTCTAGTTTGGGTTTTCTCCTCTCCTCCCTGGCTCCCCTCTTCCTCTGTTTCCCCATCCCCTCCTCCATCAAGGACTGTGTCTCTCTGGGCATCCCCAAGCTTGGCCCTGCCTGAGGCCACTGTAGAGCCCCCGAGGGCCGAGGGTGCATGGGGGCCTGTTGGGCTTCCCACCGGGGGGCCAGGCGAGGCAGGAGTGTCTCAAAGTCTTGGTTCTTTGCATTTTCAGCCCAGCGGATATCTGGGGGAGGCTCTGGCAGCGGCTCCTGTCTCTCTGGTAAATGAGCCCCTGGGCTGAGGCCTCGGCATCCCCAGCACGTGTGCGGGCGCTGGGTATTCCTGTGCGGCCGCCCCCGTGGCCCAGCGGGAGGTGTCCCGTCTGCCAAACGGAAGCAGATTCGCTCTGCACCCCCTTGTCTGGGGAAGTGCATATGGTTGCGTCGAGAGACCCCTTCCCCGGGGGATCCTAGCATGCGTGCCAACGCTGCATGGTTCGTTCCTGTGACACATGCACACACGCGTGTGCGCGGATCCTAACTCGGCCTGGCGAGCTGGGCTGTGGCTGGGCCCGAGCTTCTCTGTGCCTCTGGCTCTGCTTCAGCCGCCTTGGTTTCCCCTCTGGGCTTCCAGGCATCTCTGGGAGGAGATGAACGGCCCCTGTCCTCTGGTGTCTGTGCCTGGACAGTGAGGTTCCTACCCTCCCTCGGTCACTGCCACCTCCCGGGCCCACAGCCTTTTGGAGGCAGAAGCACAGAAAGACCCAAGCTGGCAGCGTCCTTGCTGGGTCAGAGAAAGATGGGGTCCCCGGACGCCAGGGGTCCCGGACACCAGGGAGAGCAGTCAGCCCTGAATGCTAGCCGAGGTTTTCGGACAGGTGGAGAAGAGCAGTGAGCCAGCCAGTGGCAGTCTTCCGGAGGAAATTGCTTTTTGCCTGGCTGCCCAGAGAAGACAGAGGGCCCGAGGGCCAGATGGCCAGGTAGGAGGCTGGTAGCTGCATCCAGAGCTAGCTAAGGCTGCCAGTCTCGCCGCAGTCAGATGGTGAGGGGCCCATGGCACCAGGGCTGGCGGAGAGCAGGCTCCTGGGGTCCTCAGGAGCATGGAGCCAGGAGCGGGAGCCGGGCGTGACCGGGGGCCTCATGCCAGCCCCAGGTGCTGGAAGGGGGCCCCGTCCGGCCAAGCTGTGGGCCAGGGCTCCGGAAAGTGCCTGCACTCGGCTGCCGGTGGTGCTGGGACAAGGCCGTGGGGGAGAGTGCGTGGGGGCCGAGTCTCAATCAGGACCAGCCCCAGGCTCCACGAGGAGCCTCCAGGGAGCCAGCACTTGGCCAGGTGGGCCCCTGACGTCCTGGGCTGGAAGCCCTGGGGCTGTCTCTTGGCAGGCCCCTCCAGGGATGACGTAGGTGGGGAGAGGAGGCCGGCCAGGCCCGGAGAGAGAGGGCGGAGGCCTGTCTGCACCTGGCGAGGCTGGGAGGGGGTGCTCGGGCCGTCTGCACCCCTGGCACCCTGGCCGGCTCCGGGCCCCGAGCTTGCGCCGCTCTGCCTGGCCCGTGCATGCCAGCTGCACTGCACGCCTGCCGCCCCGGCACCTGGAACCCCAGCTCGCCGCCACCCCTACAGTGCTCGGAGGCTGGGGGCAGGGGCCGAGGAGGAAAGGAAGCCTGTCTGGAGTAGCCAAGGGTGTCTCCAGAACTGGGCAGGGGGGTTGTAGAGGGACCCTGAGGTCAGATCCTGGGGGCAGAGCTGGGGTCAGATCTTGGACCACAGCTGGTAACTGTGGTTTGGGTTCCTCTCTCTTTTTTTTCCGTCTCTTCCTCTCCTCCCTCCCCACGCCCAGACACCCTTCCAGTCCTCAGGCCTGGACACCAGCCGAACTACCCGGCACCATGGGCTAGTGGACAGAGTGTACCGGGAGCGTGGCCGTCTTGGCTCCCCACATCGCCGGCCCCTGTCAGTGGACAAACATGGAAGGCAGATATCCTTTTCCCAGAGGATGGGGGGAGGGCGGGGACCACTTCATCCAGCTGATGGACCTGCCTGCTGCCAGCTCTGTGATAGAATCAGGGCCGCTCCAGTCCTCCAGGGCTACTGGGCTCCACCAAGGTGGGGGGGGGGGGGGGCGGTGCCATTGCATGGCAACCCTGGAAGACTTCCTGGAGGAGGCAGTGCAAGCTGAGGAGCCTTTAGCCAGGCGGGGGCTAGGGGGGCACAGGGAACAGTGACACAGAGTAGGCCACTGGAGCACACAGCCTGAGATGAGAGTTGGGAGGGTACGCTCAGATGCCTGACTGGGCAGTGGGGCCCAGGAAGGCTGTGAGCAGGGCACCCACACGTCAGGGCCATGGTGGTGGACCCCTCTGGGGGCCATATGGAGCCAAGGCAGTGGGGCCGAGGGGGATCTGAGCCAGACACAGACAGCTCAGAGGGAGGCTTGATCTGAAGACAAAAAATTTGCCTTTGCACCTCTGCCACGCAGAGAGGTTGTGAGGAATGCCCCCCCGCCACTGACTTGGCTGCCCCTTGGTACTTAACCAGCCAGGCTCCCCCACCAGTAGGGTCTGAGTGGCTGCTCCTGGGAACCCTGGCTCTCTAGAACAGAGAAGCCTGTTCTTTCCTGGTTCTCGTTTCCATGGGCTGTGGGAGCCTGAGCAACTGGGCGCCAGACCAAGCCCTCGGGCCCTGGGAGTCACCCCGTCAGCCCAAAGTTAAGAGTCAAGACCGGGGTCAGCTGAACTAGACTCCCTGCAGCCCCCCCTACGGGCCCCCGTTTCATGGCTGAGGCCCCTCTTGGAAGGGGTGCAGCCTGCACGTGTGCTTGCAGGGGGTGAGTGCTGAGTGCTAGGTGGATGGGGCTGCACCCTGGGGGCTGCTCGCAGCCAGGCAGGAAAGGCCCCCGCCCCGAGGCCCCAGCTGTTTGCCGGCTCCCAGCAGCCTGGCTACTCGGGCTGGCCAGCGCAGGGTTCTTGGGGCTCAGGGTAGGGCCTCAGCCGACAGCACCATCCCCTTAACTCATACTCACGCGGACAGCTGCCCATATGGCACCGTGTACCTCTCGCCACCTGCGGACACCAGCTGGAGAAGGTCAGTGACCCAGAGCCAACCCCCAGCCCTCTCATTGGAAACAAAACTATACTTTCATCGTGGCCGTGCTTGGAAAACCAATACGCAGTCACTTAAAAATGACAAAATTTAGAAGCATCCAGAAGTTTCTAGAAATCAGCTCTATCCCTGTAAACAATGAGGTCACAGTTTTGGGGTCTTCCAGGGATTTTTTTTTTCCCCTCTATTTATGACTTTTTTTTCCTTTTCTTTTTTAAACAAAGTTGGGATTGTAGTGAATATTCAGTGTTGTCACTTGCTTTATTTAATGCTCTATTATGATTATTTCCCACATTCCTGAAAAGCCATAGAAAATTTGTTTGGAAAAGTTTGTATATTTATTACTAAAAGATTAGGAAAATACATAAATGCATCTAGAAGATGAAAAAAAAAGTCCATAAAGCCATCATCTAGGAAGATCTAAGATAACAATAATAATATAGTTAATATAAATACCTACAATAACACAGGTGATGGTTGCACACCATTGTGAATGTACTTAATGACAAAGAAGTGTATACTTAAAAATGGTTAAAAAGGTAAATTTTATATTTATTTTAGCACACATAACACAAAAAAACATATGTAGGTTATTTCAGTAAACTAAGACCCAAAGTAAGCAAGCTGTTAAAAAAAAAACACAGCACAAAATATATCATTCAATTAGGGACTTCCGTAATTAGGGACTTCCCTGGTGGCGCAGTGGTTGAGAATCTGTCTGCCAACGCAGGGGACACGGGTTTGATCCCTGGTCCGGGGAGATCCCACGTGCCGCGGAGCATCTAAGCCCGCGAGCCACAACTATTGAGCCTGCGCTCTAGAGCCCGTCAGTCACAGCTACTGAGCCTGCATGCCACAACTACTGAAGCCCGTGTGCCTAGAGCCCAAGCTCTGCAACAAGAGAAGCCACCGCAGTGAGAAGCCCACGCACCGCAATGAAGAGTAGCCCCCGCTCGCTGCAACTAGAGAAAGCCTGCACGCAGCAACTAAGACCCAACAACGAAGACCCAATGCAGCCATCAATCAATCAATCAATCAATCAATCGTAATTAAATGCCCATCGAGCACGTGTTCATATGCCAGGTCTTATTTCAACCATCACATACGTTAACTGATGTAAGACGCGCAGAGCTCTGTGGAGTTGGTGCTGTTATCCTCCCCATTTTAGGCATAAGAAAGTGCGCAGAGAGGTCAGAACACTTGCTCAGGGGCAGAGAGCTGGTGGGGAGCCAGGATCCCCCTGGCTCCTCACAGCTCAGCTGGCCCCAGTGTCAGAGACAGCCCGGTCCTCCGTAACCTGCTGTTGTCCTTGAACCAAGTTTCCTCCACGTCACTCTCAGTGTCCGGGACATCCCCGCTGGGGGTGTGTGGCTCTTTCCCCAAATAGGCTGTGCAGCTGGACCTGCCCTTTGCGTGTCTGCCCAGCTCCCCGTGGCTGCCCCTGGTTTCCTAGGCAGCTGAGGGGTTTTTCTGGGGACCCTCCCTCCAGGCACCTGCAGCTGGGGGCAGATTGTGTTACTGGGGCAGAGAGTGGAGCCTCTCCCAGACTCCTGGGAGCACTGGGTTGGTTGGAGCAAGACCCCCCCTTGGCCATTGGTCACCAGTAGGGGACTCCATGATGGGTTCATACTCCCGAGGCTGGGCCACTGTGGGACTGTCAGGCCCTCTCTCTTCAGGGTTTCAACAGGAAAGCACTACCTTTTCCCTAAAACCGCGAAGGCCATCGAAGGAGCAGGGATGGGCAGGGGCTAGTTAGGAACGAAGGGATGGCTCTGCTGCAGCCTTTGCAGATGAAAACCACAATCACTGTTGTGGTTCTTCAGGGTTTTTGCTCAGGTATGCAGCTCACAAAAATGACCCATGACTGCCACCCTGTTCCATCGGGTGGGTCCCAGATAGAGTGGGGCCAGGACTGTCCCTTCGTCCTCTTTGGGGCCAAGGCTCACTGTCTCTCTCCTCTCCCCAGGACCAATTCTGACTCTGCCCTGCACCAGAGCACAATGACGCCCACCCAGCCAGAGCCTTTTACGGGTGGGTCCCAGGACGCGCACCAGAAAAAAGGTATCAACAGGGCCCATGGGTGTCTTTCCTGGGGTCAGGCAAGTCCAGTGGGTGACCGCTATTCTCCCAGAGGTCACAAATATGTAGGTGGACAGACCTGAGAAGGAAGACTCAGCAGGTGCTGTGGGACAAGGGGAGGGGTTCAGGGAAACTTTGAGATGGCGCTGTTTGAGTTGGATTTTGAGGAGTGTGTAGGAGTTTTCTAGGCAGAGAAAACAGTCCCTGCAAACTCAGATTGGCTTCTGATTATGGATTCAGGGTATGGCCATGCAGTCTGGGGGCCTTGCAGATTCTTTCAAATGTTGGGAGCAGCAAGCTCGGGGAAAAGGGGCATTTATCAGCTCATGACCAACAGTCGGAGCTAGATGTTCAGCTTCAGGTACCATTTGATCCAGGGCTTCACACTGGATCATTTCCCGGCTCTGATGCTCAGAACCTCTTGGTCCACAGGGTCTGTCCTGGCAACAGTGGGTGGAAAAGAGCCACCCTAAATGTTCCCTAACTCTTGTCCAGAGCCTCCTTTCCAACTGGGTCATGCACACACCCCTGCAGCTGGGGCAGATCTGTGCCCAGGCCTCAGTTCCTCCTTGGAGCCAGGTATGGAGGCAGCATCCCTGGGACCTTCCAGGAAGGTACATGGCATCTTAAAAACTGGGGCAGTGTCACCCAGAGAGGGGAGTGTGACGCTGTGAGGCCAGCCCTAGAAACCCATGTGGGCCTGATCTGCTCCAAGACACTGAAACCAGACAGTTAATCATTTACACTGCAGGTCCAAACGTTTACCACTTTTTTGATAGCATTTCACTGTGCGAGTATGTAAACATACCAGGGAGATTTTGCTGATAGAAGAAGGATGGTCAACCAGAACTTCACCCCTTGGTGGGCAGGGGCTCTCCTCATGTGATCTTTCCAGCTCATTGGGCATCAAACGCGAGATTGCAGAAGGGAATGTCTCCGTAATAAAAGCGAGGATTCCAAATGCCTAGGGGTGACGAGAATGGACCTGGCACTTCCCTCCTGTTCCTGACGCTGGGGGCAATTCAGAGGGCGCTGTTTATCCTGAGGGAGGTCCTCCAGGAACTTGGGGCTTTGGGGGTGGGTGAGTGGGCTTCGCCCTCCCCAGGGACTCTTTGTGACCGTGGAAGGACCCCTGGCAGCTCAGAGTCCAGTTGGCCTTGGCGGGGGTGGGGGGTGGGAGGGGTGGGACACATCACCTCTCCCTGTTTCTCGAGGAGGGGCCCAGGCAGTAACGAAGTCTGGTGTTAGCCTGGCTGTTCTCCCATCCCCCAGTCCAGGTTTCTAGAAGGAGGAATTAACCTCCTCCTTCTAACTATGTTCGTAGTGGTGCTATTGCAGGTGAAAAACTGAACCTCCAACAGGCATCAAGAAATTGGATCTCATAAAGTGTTTAATGTCACCTTAACTGAAAGTTTTAAGGAAAGGGGCCTTCAGGCACAGCTGGTTCCAGGGCCTTGAACGATGCCCATCCAGTCCCTCAGACCTTCTCTCTCCTCCGTTCCTCCTCTGGGACTGGTTGGCATTGCAGCTAACTCACGGAGCCGTAGCTACCATGGTTGGATCGACCTCAGACTACGTTGAGCTACGTGGCTTGGTGCCAAAAGCCCAGGAGGGTCCCGGCCTCTGGGTGCTGACAGCCCAGAGGCGGAGGCAGGTGTCCACAGGGCTGTAGGTGGGGTGCACTGGGTGAGGCGACCAGTCATGGGAGATGGGGAGAGATTCTTGGCTGCTCTCTGCAGCCCGAGGCCTGAGTGGGTCCTGTGAGAGGCAGAGTCGACACACGTCCTTAGCTCCAGAGCTTTCATTTTCATTTCTTTTTAAGTCACAGGTTCTCTGACTTTTTTTTTTTAACTTTTCTTTTTCTTTCTTTCTTTTTTTTTTTTTTTTTTTTTAACCAAACTCTTTTTTACTTTAGTACAATCCCCAGAAGTTACTGTTGGGGCAATTACATTCATGTCACGGTCGTGACTCTATGTCAGGGAGGTGCCCTCCTGGTGCCACCACACAGCTGCAAAGATTCCTTTTCTGCTTCTCCTTCTTCTCCAACCCCACCCCACCCTAGTCTTACTATTAACGGTCCCTGGAATGGAGGAGACCACATCAGAGATGGACAAGAACCTTTCCAAGCAAGCATGGGACACCAAGAAGGTAAGAGCCCTAAGGGTTTTCGGAAGTGGTTTTCCTTCTTGATCTTTTTTTTTTTTTTTTTTTTTTAGCACAACCCACGTGAAGATGGTGGAATAGCACATTGGGGGAGCGTCGCCTTCCCTGAAGTGTGAACCTCATTCAATTTTTTTTTGTTTTTGGCTGTGCTGCACAGCATGCGGGATCTTAGTTCCCCAGCCGGGGATTGAACCTGGGCCCTTGGCAGTGAGTGCTCGGAGTCCTAACCACTGGACCACCAGGGAATTGCCTAAACCTCATTCAGTTTTGACCAGTCGCATAAGCCTTGAATACTAATTACACTGGTGAAAACCATGTAAAGAATTAAAATCTATGTTCCCTTTGGCAGCATGTGTACTAAAATTGGAACAGTGCAGGGAAGATTAACATGGCCCCTGTACAAAGATGATGTGCAGATTCACACAGTATTCCATATTTTTATGTGTAGTGATGGATGTTAACTATTAACTAGACTTATTGTGGTGATCACTGCAGTATATACAAATATCGGATTATTATGTTGTACACCTGAAACTAGTATAATATTATATGCCAGTTATACCTCAATGAAAAAAGAAAGAAAGAAATTGAAGCCGGGGAAGTTAAGTGATTTGCCCAAGGCTGTGAAGATACTTAGGGTTTAGAACGTATACCTCCTATTTTTAGCCTGTGATCGTTCTACTAACCCACAGTATTGGGTAATTATCATCGTTTATCGTCATTCTTTTTTTTTTTTTTTTTTTTTTTTTTTCTGTTGCACCGCACAGCACACGGGATCTTAGTTCCCCAACCAGGGATTGAAATTGTGTCCCCTGCAGTAGAAGCACGGAATCCTAACCGCTGGACCTCCGGGGAATTCCCTGTCGTCATTCTTAAACATAAACTTCCATTCACTTGCACAATAATTGCAGCTTTTATTAGAGTAGAGTCTGATTGGAATTCCCAATTGAATTGGGATTTCTGTGTTATTTCCAGGTCCAGAAAACAGATTTCTCAAGTTCAACCTACAAAAATGTCTAGTGATAAGATAGAATTCATGCCATGAATACGGATTTCAACTAATTTGAATAGAACAAAAATGCATTTAACACTAAAGCGATTTTGAATGTTTTTTTAAAAAAAAATTGAAACCCATTGCTGGTCAAGTTGCAGTGAAGGGGCAGCAACGCGAATTGCTCATCCTTGTCAGGAACTCGGAGGGAGATGATGAACCAGCAAACAGCACTATGTTCCTCAAAGGCATGTGTTCAGAACGTTTGAAATCAACAGGAAACAACCTGAATGTTCGACAGTAGGGGATTTATAAGGAAATTGTTCTCAGTCCCTCGTGTGGAAAGCTCTGTGTGTATGAGTTGGGATCTTTGAAGGAATTTTAAAGGCATGAGAGACTTGTGATGAAACTGGTATGTGGGGGCTTCCCTGGTGGCGCAGTGGTTGAGAGTCCGCCTGCCGATGCAGGGGACGCGGGTTC
>NC_041215.1:15175919-15213529 GCF_002837175.3 Physeter macrocephalus | reverse complement strand
CAGTGAGAGGCCCCCGTACCAAAAAAAAAAAAAAAAAAAAAAAACAAACTGGTATGTGGAAAGAGCAGGACAAAGCTGTTTAGAAAGGCACAAGACATGTAAAGATGCCAACAGATCCCTGGGTGTGCAGGACCAGGCCCTGGGGGAGACCCGAGTGCAGATGTGAGCAGCACTGTTGGCCTTTTAATCCCCGTCTGCATGTTCCAGTTTTGCATAAGGAACGCATGTGATTTTCACACTTGGGGGGAGAAACTTAAAAATTCTAACAACCCAAACAAAGTCAAAAAGTAACTGAAACGTCTAGTTGCATAGAGGTGCGTCAGTAAGGACAGCAGGGTCCCTACACATGCCCAAATGTGGTGCTGCCATAAAGAAAGTGAAGATGGCTAGCGTCCTGACTCTGGGGAGGGGGACGGCCCTGGCATCCTGGGAGTGAGAAGATGGTGGCAGAGCCCAGCATCTTGGCGAGACTTCCTTTAACTGCCGCTCAAAACGATGCGTCTGTGAGGATGTCAGTAAAGGAATTCCTGTGGATTTGTTGGGGGTGGGGTAGGGGGTGATGGGCGAATTTTTAATACTGTTTAGAAATCTATTAGGATCCCATAGCATCCGTGGAATGCTTTTGAAAAGATTCTTTAGCAAAAGTCATTGTCAAAGTGCTTTGTAAAAAATCTGGTAATGAAGCGAGTGTTTACCCACGGAATTAAGGAGCCTGTGGCCAAGTAGAAACCCGTTCCTCCGGCATTCCCTGCAGGGGCTAAATGCCTGCTGGTCACATGTCCCCCATTGGGCTCCCCAGTCACTGCCAGTCGCGCCTCCCCCACCCCACCGCAATGGGTGTGTGCATGGGAGGCAGGCCTAGCCCCCCGCCCGTGTGTCCACGCTCCTGTAACACATCAGCCAGGAGTGTCTGCCCCAGGGCCCGAGAGGCAGAGAGGAATAAGGGAACATGACACAGCCGAGCCCTCCACTGGCATGCCAGGTTCTGTCCAGTCATGTCTGCTGCCATCGGAAGAGAGTTTCCTCCTTTGTCCTTGAACAGGTCTGGGGACCCTGCCTGGAGCCTGCAGTTCTTGGATGGTGATAGTGTCCCGGGTTCACAGAAGGGGAAACAGGGTTTCTCTGGGACCCTCTCCCCGGGGCTGGTCTCCAGGGCAGCCACGGTCTCTGTCCTTGGGCCGCGTGGGCCAGGGAGCACGTCAGCACCAGCGTCGCCGTGGGAGTTGCAGCTCTGGGGCACCGCACCGCTGGAAGGCGGGCCAGCAGGGGGCGTGGGGAGCGCCCTCTGTGTTACTTAGGGCATGCGGTTTGAGCCTCCTCAGGCTTCTCCACGTGGTGTCCTTCCTTGCCCATGGACAGAGGCACACAGAACAGAGGCAGCCCCGGCCACCGGAGCCCTGCCTGCCTTGATTCAGGAGTGACACAGGGTGTTAGCCTGGAGGCCCCTGGGTTTTCAGTGACCCTGCCCCCCCGGCTGGCTGCTAACAGCCATGGTACAGCCCTGGGGGGTTCAGATGTGAAGGGTGGGCAAGCTTCCTCTTCTTCCCCAGTGCCTGCTCTCACAGGGGACCACACCACCCCTGGGCTGTGCCCACAGGTAGAGTTGAAGCTGGGAGGGGGCTGTAGAAAGACCATCTCCACACAACTCTGCGTTTTGCCCCTGGGTGTGTCTGGGGCAGGCCCCCCCCCCACCAATCCCATGGGGCCACGTGTTCTTCATCTGCAGATAAACTCCATTCTTGTTGAGCGTTTCTTAGCCCTGGTGGGGAGAAGCCATGTTGTGAGGAGGAGCAGCGCACATGAGGAGGCCAGCTCAGCCTCTGCTGTCTTCTCTTTCAGACGGGGTCCCGGCCCAAGTCCTGCGAGGTCCCTGGAATCAAGTAAGTCTCAGCAGGGCCCACCCTGTGTGCCCAAGGCCACCCTGGGCTGCTTGGACGATGCCAGGGCTTCCCCTCCGCTCATGAGGCTACATATCCTGACAAGAGGGGCCCTGTACCGCTGGCAGCCACCCAGCAAGCCCCCCCACAGGGGGGACACTCCTACCCCTCCTTCCCTGAGATGACAGAGCCCCTGTCCTAGCCCCAGCACACTCACCTCTTCAGACACACCCTTTTCCCGGGCAGTGGGAGGACCCTCACCCCGGCCCCCATCCCACAGGGATAGGCTGCTTCCTGAGGTTCCACTAGAGGTGCTGACAGTCGTTTCTCTAGCAGGGCAGTGCCTAATTATGGGGTGTCATTTTGCGCCTGCGTATTTTTTTGCACCAGCCTTCTCCTGCCCCTGCCACAGCTTTCGTGGGAGAACAGGCCGGCCGCCACCCCGAGAGCTCACCGCCCGCTCTGTCTGGCCTTTCCCCCCAGCATCTTTCCATCCGCCGACCAGGAAAACACTACAGCCCTGATCCCTGCCACCCACAACACGGGGGGCTCCCTGCCTGACCTGACCAACATCCACTTCCCCTCCCCCCTCCCGACCCCGCTGGACCCCGAGGAGCCCACCTTCCCCGCGCTGAGCAGCTCCAGCAGCACCGGCAACCTCGCAGCCAACCTGACACACCTGGGCATTGGAGGTGCCGGCCAGGGTAAGGCTGGGCTGGGTGGCGGGGACACTCCCTTCCCTGACAGAGGTCACCGTCTAGTGAGAATGACAAGTGTGTTTGAATGATGACTTAGCAGGGTCACGTCCAAAATGCCAGGCATGGGGGTGGAGCACAGAGTCCACCACGGGGGTTCAGGGTTGCCAGGCTGACCCAAGGGGAAAGGCATCTGGGCGGAGGACCAGGGCTGGGAAAGCTCATGCCCCCAGGGATGGGACCATGGTTCCTAGGGGGGGCTGGGGGCTTCAGAGAGTTGGGGTGGGCCAGGCTTTCCTCATGCCCCTCATCAAGGGACAGGCCTGATCTGTTCCTCTCCCCCACCTCGACCCCCCAATCCCCCGACCGTGGCTGCCTGCTTAGGATGCTCCAGCCCGGCCCCCTCCCCTGAGGACATTTCATGGGCCCCTGGCCTGTCCCAGTATCCCCCGGTGCTGCCGCAACCCTGTTCCTCCTCGGGAGGGTTCAGGGTTGCCAGGCTGACCCAAGGGGAAAGGCATCTGGGCGGAGGACCAGGGCTGGGAAAGCTCATGCCCCCAGGGATGGGACCATGGTTCCTAGGGGGGGCTGGGGGCTTCAGAGAGTTGGGGTGGGCCAGGCTTTCCTCATGCCCCTCATCAAGGGACAGGCCTGATCTGTTCCTCTCCCCCACCTCGACCCCCCAATCCCCCGACCGTGGCTGCCTGCTTAGGATGCTCCGGCCCGGCCCCCTCCCCTGAGGACATTTCATGGGCCCCTGGCCTGTCCCAGTATCCCCCGGTGCTGCCGCAACCCTGTTCCTCCTCGGGACTTCTGCAGCACCGTCCTCCTATGACTCAGGCAGGGACCCTGGAGGTGTCCTCCTCCACTCAGACCCTCTCCCCTGCGTGGCCTCCATCTGCTCGCTCCCCGCCCAGCCCCTGCCTCTGCTCCACCCAGAAGGGCCATCAGCTCGCGGCCCTCCTCTGGTCAGGACCTCGCACAGCGCCTCAGTTTCCTCCCTAGTGAAAGCTTGAGACCCGCGGGGCCCCCTAATTCCTGCTCCCCATGCCGACTCCTCTCCAGCCAACAGGCTTACCGCTGACCACCGTGGGGCCTTTGCACATGCCACCCCACCCACACAGCGCTCCTCCTCCAGGCTCCTCACCCCATCCCCTACGCAGACCCCCTCTGCAGGCCTTCCTGACTCCCTGCCCATGCCCCTGCCCCTGCCCCCTCTCACACTGGGTTGCTTGTCTGCAGTCACCATGCTGCTGTTGAGTCACTATTTTGCTTTTTCGTCTGTCCCCTGGGCTGGGCCTTGATCTCCCACGCCCTTGCTCTGACCCCTCTACCCACGTTGACCGTGGGAGGCGTGGGTTGGCGCCCAGTGAGGAGACAGGACGGGCCCCCAACAGCCTGCTGGTGGGACGGGCAGGAGGGGCCATGGTAACTCACATGTATCCCCACATGTGTCCGCACTTGGCGGTCAGTGAGAGCACTGCCTCGCTGTGCCCTCCCTGTGTCCTGGAGCCACAGCACAGGTCAGCGCTCACCCCGTCCACAGGCCCACGGCACCTCCGCCCCGAGCATGGTGGGTAGCGCCGCGCAGGGTTTTCTGAGAGAGAATCACACGCTCACATTCGTGTTTGCCACACTTCCTCTGACCGCCCCTGGGAGAAGCTGACCGTGAGGAATGGGCGGCAGCCCCTGGGCCAGGGCAGAGCCCCATTGGGAGCTTTGCAGAGAGATTTCATGGTGAAATTGGCCAGCCTTGGAGCCGGGTTGATTCAGGGAGTGAAGGAGAGCAAGGAGCCCGGAGTCATTCCCAGCTTTGGTGCCGACCGGGCCAGGGCCAGGTGAGGGTTGTTGAGGGTGGTGCAGACGTTCCCTAGGTATTTAGGCGAGGAGATAGAGGCCAGAGTGGTGAAGAGGAGAGTGACATTCTGCCTCATGCCGTTCAGGCTGTGTTCTTTTTCCCATGCACCTGGCCCCGTGCCCGCTGAGGCTCAGCCATCGGGCAGAGGATACGGGCCCTGGCCATGTGCACCCCACTCACCCACCCACACCTCCAGGGAAGGCCCAGAAGGCAAAACGAGCAGATTCAGGGGAGCCCCAGATCCGTGGCCCTCCCAAGACACCAGTGGGTGGGCAGCGTCCACAGATGCCTGTGCAAGGCAAGAAATCAGAAGGTCGGCCCTGGGGCTGCTGTCCCTCCGGCAGAGAGTCGCTGTTTCCCGGCCCCCGTTTTTCTCCTCACGCCTTGGCAGCGGCCTCCAGGGCACCACCTCCTCCGCTGGAGGGCCTTTGGCAGCCCCCCAGCACCCGCCCAGGAGCCTCGCACCTCCAGCCCGCGCCGAGTCTAAACAAGTACAGGAAAACACAACACATGTGAAAACCATAGATGCGGGAACGAGTGCAGACCCCGAGCGTGGGGCCCAGACCCCAGCCTGCCTGGCTCAGAGCTTCGGCCCGGTGATGTCTGACATGTGTTCGGTTGTTTGCGAACCTGCCGCGCTCCAGCAGCTCGCCTGGCGGGGGCCTCACTCTCCGGGCGTGTTTTAAATCAAGCAGAGCCGCCGGCCCCTGGCACACATGGAGATTGCCCCCCCCGCCCCGCACCACCCGGCCCACCCTGCAGTCAGGACATGAGCCGGTGGAGGAGGAAGAGGGAGGCCTCCACGGCCAGGGAGACAGTGGCCCCTCTCATCTCCTTCCAAGTTTGCCAGAGTCGTTTCCCTGGCTGCGCGCCGGAAGCGGGAAGTGGGCAGGCTGAGGTCCTCCTTCCCTGCACAGCTCCGTGGCCGGCTAGCCCCGTGCACAGGGCTTCCATGCCACTGGGGCGGGCTCCTGCCACCTGGGCTGCCCTCCCCTGGCAGCTCTCCCTGCCCACGCTAGGCTTCCCTTCCAGCTGGCCCCACTTCTTTTCCTAAAGTTGATCCAGGTTGTCAAAAGGAACTCAACAGCAAGGCATCCCTCGGCCCTCCCGGCCCAACTGGTGTCTCGGGGTGGTGGCCGCCCCATGTGAGGCCAGGAGCTCACGTTACAGCCTAGCAGAGGATTAAAAACTCCCTTGTCTTCAGGACAGATGTCAGAGGCGGCAGCCGAAGGGCCAAATCCAGCCCCCCAGTGTGTTTTGGCTTTCCTACGATTGTGTGTGTGATGCTTTGAATTGACATTCAAATATGCACGTAAAAACCTGGATTTCCAGCTTCTCTTGAAGAGTCAGGCCCAGCAATGGTGGGTCGAGGTCGTGTGCCTCAAGCTGGGCTAGAGCACTCCAGTTTGCTGCGGGCCCCTCCCGTCCCCGTGCCTCTGCTGCTTACCGAGCCCCGACATCAGCTCCCGACGTGCATGTTGAGCATTCCTCGGCCCGCCGGACACATGAAGCGTCGGATGCTCAGAGAAGATGAGGGAGCAGTGCAGGGTCCCGACTGCCAGTGTGCTCTCAGCAGGCGTCTTCCGGACTCCTCCTGACTAGGCCTCTGTTGATGGCTCCCTTGACGTCGCTGTGTTTGCAGAAGCCTGATTCTGGGCCCAAGGTCTGTGCAGAAACTGGCCCCCGGGGGCTCTGCTACAGGAGCTGTCGACGGTGCCAGGCCCCCCCCGCCGGCATGCTCAGCCGACGTGCATGTTGAGCATTCCTCGGCCCGCCGGACACATGAAGCGTCGGATGCTCAGAGAAGATGAGGGAGCAGTGCAGGGTCCCGACTGCCAGTGTGCTCTCAGCAGGCGTCTTCCGGACTCCTCCTGACTAGGCCTCTGTTGATGGCTCCCTTGACGTCGCTGTGTTTGCAGAAGCCTGATTCTGGGCCCAAGGTCTGTGCAGAAACTGGCCCCCGGGGGCTCTGCTACAGGAGCTGTCGACGGTGCCAGGCCCCCCCCGCAGCAGTGCTCAGCCGAGTGGAGCTGCCAGGGCATCCGAGGGGAAGTGCAGGCATGACCGGGCTCGCCTTGCACAGATGACACAGCCCCAGCGAACAGCTGCCTGGGGTGGAGGGAAGGCTGCCCGTCATCTCCCCTCAGTGTATGCTGGGTGCGTTCTTGCCAGCCCTGGAAACTGCCGCCTCACCCGCTGGAACCAGGTTGATCTGGTGCCCTCCGCGGGGTGGGCCCAGCTCCCCCAGTGAGTCAGGCACCTTTACCTGGCCTTGACTGCGGGCCAGATTCTCTTCTGAGCCTGCTCACGACCTCCTTAAGGCCTCACGGTGAACTGAAGAGGACAAAGAAACTGAGTTTGGGGTGATCAGGCCAGGCCCCCAGGGCTCCCCTCCTGCCCCCAGCATCTGGGGGCCCATTGCTTCCCTGACACAGTGCCCCAGGATCATCTGGCAGGCCCCAACACACTGAACTTGACCTCACTTAGCTCCTTCACAGCAGACACTTCCAGCGATCAGATTGCTGGGGGAGGGGGCCAGGGTGAGGGAAGGGGTGACTTGGAGCCCCCCCCCCCAGCAAGAGCTCCATCAGGAAGAAGATAAAATAACTGAGTTTCTTGCTCGGGCATCCTGGTGGGGTTGGTGCTGCAGCATGGGGAGTGCATGAGGCGGGAGGAGAAGGTTGTGGGTGCGTGATGTGGGGGGAAGGGCTGCCAGATACAGAGGTCAGGGGCCAAGAGGAGATCTGGCCAAAGGAGCAGTTATGGGAAGGGGCATGCTCACGGAATGAAGGTGAGGAGAACGATGAGGCTCAAGAAGAAACTGCAGCATCAGGCAGCACCGATTTAGTTGGAGCTAACCAAAACCCAAGCCATTTTAGGAAAAAAAAAAAAAAAAGGAGGGGGACTGTCTCTGAAACCAGGGAAGTGCCAGTGTGGCTGGATCTGGGGCTCAGGCGCTATCTCTGCCCCTCAGCTCCCTTGTGGTTACTAGGGTGCCTCCTCACACAATTTTGGACCTCCCTTCCTGGAGTTCCGTCAAAAGCCCCCGGGCAGGGTTTCATTTGGCCAGCCTAGTCACGTGTCCATCTGGGGGCCAATCATGCGGTAGCCCAGAGGTGGGGAAGCGCTGATTGGCAGGGCCTGCGGGACACGCCCCTCCTGAAGGGATGGCAGGATCTGTGGGGAGAGTATTGGTCAGCACTGGAGGTGGGAGCCCATGCAGAGCTGGGGGACCCTGAGGTCAGGGTATCGGGACCTCAGAGGAGGCATCCCGGGTTTGGTGATCAGGATGTGCCCCCTGGCATCTGGCTGAGCGATTGGACTGTCCTCAGCAATGACCCTGGGTGTGTGAGTGCCCCCTGCCGTGATCCCAGTGGCTGGCGTCATGCCCACCCTCCCTTCCTTTCAGGGATGAGCACGCCTGGCTCCTCGCCGCAGCACCGCCCGGCCGGCGTCAGCCCGCTGTCCCTGAGCACGGAAGCAAGGCGGCAGCAGGCCCAGCAGGTGTCGCCCACTCTCTCCCCACTGTCACCCATCACTCAGGTGCGAGGGCTCAGTGGGGCGGGGGTGGTGGGGCCCGGCTCAGCCTCTCTGGGAGCCCTCACGCTCCTTCCAGGGAGCAGAATCCTGAAAATCTTGCCAACATTTTTTTTGCTTTTTGTTGTCAAGTTTTCAAGCACACGGGGAATGCAGAAATCAGTGGCGTGGATTCCCCTGTGCCCATCGTGGCTGTTAGCTTGTGACTGGGCATTGCTTATTATGCTGTTCTCTTCTTTAGGATCTAGTTGCAATTTCCCAAAATAAAATGTTTAGAGAAGGTTCCCCCCACCCCAATTTACCATATTTGCTTCGTCTGCTTCTTTGGTAGTTTTGTGTGTGTCTAGGAGTTGGTCCGTTTCATCAGAGTCATCCCACGAGCCAGCATACAGTTGTTCGTAGCACTGTCATAATCCTTTTTATTTCTGTGAAGTGGTTAGTAACATTGCCCCTTTCGTTTCCAATTTCCATAATTGGAATCTTCTCTTTTTTAGTCAATCCAGGCTCGTAGAACGGAGTTAGGAAGTGTTCCCTCCTCTTCTGTTTTTTTGAAAAGTTTGAGAAGCACTGGTATTAATTCTTCTCTGAACATTTGGTAGAATCCAGTGAAGGTGCTGCAGTCTTGGCGGATCTTCACTGGAAAGTTTTTGGTGGCTGATCCCACCTCCTTCCTCGGTATCGGTCCTACCCAGATGTCCTTTTCCTTCTTGGGTCCGTTTCGGTAGTTTGTGTGTTCTGAGGAATTTGTCCATTTTGTCTGCTCTTCAGTCCCTAATAGATAATATTCTTTCTTTGGTTTTTAACATGACCTCGACGGTCTAATCCACCCACAACGAAATTAACAGTAGTTCTTCTATACCTTCCGATGCCCGGCCTGGTCTCGGCTCCCCACCGTGTCTCTCTCTCTTGTACAGTTCTTGTTCAGATCAGGATCCAAACAGAGCCATGCGTGGCTCCTAGCGGCTGTGTCTTCAGTCTCTTCATCCGCGACCCCAGCCTCTTCTCCCCTCCCCGCCACGCCCCACCCCTGAGGCCTGCCTTCCCTTTCCGGAAACTCCTTTCCGGCAACTCCTTTCCTGCGTTCTGCTAAGTGTTTACATCCTGTAGCTCCTGGGCATATCCAGCCTCCCTCAGAGGGCAGGAGCCCTTGCCTGCCTGCCTGCCTGAGGAACTGTCCGCGCAGACTCGTGAGCCTGGAAAACTTGCCTCTGGTTATTTTCCTCTTTCCAACTCCAAGAGGGGCCCGAGCTGGTCACTGCCGAGTGACCACACAGGGGCCTCCGTCAGCCCCACCGTCTCCAGCCTCCCCTTGGTGCCCAGGCTGCAGGGTGGCGGGAGAGGGTTCCTTCTCCCCGGCAGGACCCCACAGGGGCTAGGTGCTGGCTCCCCGCTGGGCTACCAGAGTGTGGTGCCCTGTGCCTGCCCACAGTGGGGAAACTCCAGCTCAGAGAGGCGGGGGATGGGGGTGGAGCATCCTGAGTCTCTGCAAGTGTGGAAGGGTGTGCAGTGAGAAAGGCTCACTGGGGGCAGGCCTACTGAGCTGCAGCCCAGTCCTCCGTGAGCCCTGGGGGAAGCCCGCTTTGCTTCCCTGGTCCAGGGTCTGGACGTCCCTCTGTTCATCTCTCACTTCAGCGTCAGTCACGCCAGGCCATGGGGGTGCCCTGGGGGCCAGGTGCTCACAGCCCGCCCGGCCCACTCCTTGGAGCATGTGTCCCACCTGATGCCCTCCTCTCCCTTCAGGCCGTGGCCATGGACGCCCTGTCTCTGGAGCAGCAGCTGCCCTACGCCTTCTTCACCCAGGCGGGCTCTCAGCAGCCGCCGCCACCTCAGCCTCAGCCCCCGCCCCCGCCGCCGCCTGCGTCCCAGCAGCAGCCGCCCCCGCCGCCCCCGCAGGTGCCCGTCGGCCTCCCCCAGGGCGGCTCCCTGATGCCGAGCGCCAGCCTGACTCGGGGGCCCCAACTGCCCCCGCTTGCGGTCACGGTACCGTCCTCTCTCCCTCAGTCCCCCCCAGAGAACTCGGGCCAGCCGCCGATGGGGATCGACACTGCCTCGGTAAGCCTGGGGCGGGGCCTGACAGTCGGGGGGCGGGGGGCCTTGTGCAGGAGGAGCCCAGGGGCTGTGGGAGACCCCCGTCGGACCTGCAGGAGGAGTGTCAGGGTGCCTGGCTTTATCTGCAGCCACCTTGAGGCTCCACTTTGAGGCCAGCTCGGCCAGGGGTTGGGGCTGAGGCAAACGCTGCCTGGGGCCGGGAGCTCAGCGGGGGGTTCTCCCTGGAACCCTCAAGCCAAGTTTGTCACCCCGGTATAGACGGGGAAACTGAGGCACAAGCAGGGGTCAGGTGCCCCAGACTTCACCCAGGACGGGCCACCCCACGTCTGGCTGCCAAGCCCTCCCCCATGGCCCCGGTTGCCCCCCTCAGCCCTTCCCACCCAAGACAAGGCTTCCTTGGAAGCAGGGAGAACACGGAGCTCTCAGGGCCTCGGGAATGGACTGCTGAGAGCCAGAGGGACGGAGGTGAACTTGGAGGAGAAGAAGGGATGAAGCCAGTTCTGTGGTTCATACAGCACAGTGCCCTGGGCCGGGGGCCTGCAGCTCAGACCGTGGGACCCCTTGCCTGGGGCCAGGCTTGACCCCTGCACCCCAAACCTTCCTGCTTGTCCAGACTTTCACCCAGGTTGCCCTGATGGGAAGGGAGTGGTCACAGCTACCTTTGGCCACATCCAGAGAAGCAGGGACCCACGTTTGGGGCCCAGCCAGCCCTCCCCACTCACTTGGCCCATGGCTGCCAGCCCCAGGATAAATGTCATCAGAACATCATGTGCTCTGTGAAGAACAGGGCCCGCCACCCCTGAGTTGGCCAGGGCGGGCAAGTAACCCAACAGGTAGAAACCCACATTTCCAGGCTGCTCTGATACCTCAGAAGGCAGACCTCAGGGGTCCCTTTGGATGGGACTGCACCCAAGCCTTGCCTTGGGCAGAAACCCAGCAGGTATGGAGGTGGCTCTGACAGTGGGGCTGCCGGGGGCACCCAGTTCCATGACACCCTGCCATGGCGGTGCCTCTCTGGAGCTGGGGGGACATTGGAAACATGGGCTATCCAGGCCAGCCTCTCGGGTCCGGGTGCTGTTTTGGGGCAGCCCCATCCCCTCCCGTGAGAGTGGTGGCTCCCGCAGGGCTCGGGTTCCAGTGGCCTCCTCTGTGAGTTTCTGTAGATCCACCCAAGCGAGGAGAATGTCCCTCTGGTCATTTTCCTCTTTCCAACCCAAAGAAGGCCTGAGCTGGTCATTGCCAAGTGACCACGCTGATGTCTCTGACACCCACACCTTGCTGCACGAGCCCCCTGCCCCATCTGGGCTCAATCCCCATCCCAAACTGCTCAGAACAGGCCACTGAGGAAATGAAGGAGACATAGCACTTAGGGAGCCCTGGGCCGGCCGCCTGGGTCTCATTGAACAAGCTCAGAGAGCTCAGGCAGCTTGCCCAGATCACACAGCAGGGCCTCACCGGGTAGGACCAGAGCAGGGTCTAAATCCAGGTCCTGGCATAGCCCATCCTGCCCCCCAGGGGTCTGATAAGAAGCCAAGACCCTTTGTCATTCGAGTGAGGAGGTGGCCGTCCTTTGGAAGTCTGTGGACAGCATAACCCGGCGGTCTTGTCCCAAGCAATACCAGTGATAGTGACTGCCCGGCGCCAGGAGCCCTGCAGTGTGCCCCAGACGGCCTTGGCTGTTAGCCCGAGAGCATCTGACTGGCCCTGGGCCTTCCCTGCCCGTGCGGGTGTGCGTGTTCACACGTGTGTGGCTGTGTGCACACATACGTGGGTGTGGTGTGCGTTCGTGTGAGTGCCCTAAAACCTGCTGAGTAGAGGCTGATCCCTCCACCCCTTCCCCAGCCCCCCAGGGCGATTCTGTGAGGCTGGGTTCCATGCTCTCTGACCGAATGCCCCTACCCCTCCCAGAGTTGGGTTTGGAGGTAGGGCCCCTTGAGGCCCTGGGCTCAGGTGCCCTCCTGCAGGTGCCCTGGGTATTCAGCTCACCTGAGGGATGGGGGCCCTGCCGGGGGTGTCAGCAGCGAACAGCCAGTCCCGGGAAGCCAGGCCTGGGGCCCCGCGAGCATCCTGACCTGTCTGTCGTCACAGGCGCCGGCTCTGCAGCAGTACCGTACTAGCGCTGGCTCCCCAGCCAACCAGTCTCCCACCTCACCCGTCTCCAATCAAGGCTTCTCCCCCGGGAGCTCCCCGCAAGTAAGGGACGCCGCCTCCCCTCCCCGGCCTCCCCATCTGCAGCCTAGCTGGCACCCCCCCCCCCCACGTGTCCCCCATCCACCTGTCTGTCCTCCATCTGTGCCTCCCGTCTCACTCCACCCCATCTTGTTCACTCCACCGGGGTGGGGACTGGTGAGGGGCGGCCACCCTGGGCAGTGGCCAAGGATTAGGCGTCCTCTCCCAGAGCTGTCACGTTCCCTCGGCGCCTCTGTGGTCCACGCCAAGCCCCAAGTGGGGTTGGCGGGCTCCCCATTTGCTTCGGTGACGTTGGTGTCGGCTTCGCCCCAGCTCCTCACCCCGTGGCTGGGATGCCGAGCCCGGTGTGCGGCTCAGAGCAGGCATCGAGCAGCCCGTGCACCCGTCCCCACCCATGTCTGCCCGCCCTGAGGCCTCCTGCTTCCAGGCTTCTGGAGGTGGGGGTGTGCTCCCCCTGCGTCAGGGTGCAGGTGAGGTGACGGCCAGCCTGTGATGGGGGCCCTGACTCTTCAGCCCCCTCCGCCCCTTAGGATGGCGTGTCTCTCGCCTTCAGACCCCCAGCACAGGAAGCAGCCCCTCCAGTGTCCTCGTCCTCTTCCCACAGATGAGGGGACTGAGGCTTGCCCCAGGCAACAGGCAGGGCTAGATCATGTCTGTCAGACTCAGGTTTCCCCTCCATACCGGGCACCACGGGACCCCGATCTCTGACACAGACACACACACACACACACACACCCCTTCTGGGTTCCTCAGAATCCCTCTTGGCTCTGCTCCACCCATGGCTGCATTCTGTCCGGAACCTTCCATCAGGGGAGAAGGGGTTCCTGCAAAACGGACAACCAGGCCCCAGACTTCTCACTGTAGCAGCAGAGCCTCCCCAGGACCTCACCACCCCATCCCCAGAACGTCACCAAGCTGAGAAACCTCAGGAGCTACTGCAGTGCCCAAGACCCTGAAGTCTCCTTCTCAGCCAGGGGAAGATGGGGCCTTACTTCCCGGGTAGAGCAGGGGGAGGAGCTGTTCCTCCAGGCAGGACGTGGGCTCCCTTGTCCCCGGCGACATGCCCCGCTGTCCATTTCCCAGGCTCGCAGCAACGCACCCCGAGCCAGGCCCTGTGTGTCAGGACAGTAGGCCTAGCCCTCAGGGGACCTGAGGCTGTTCTCATGGCTCACTGATACAGGAGGGGCTCTCCCAGGGCGCTCCCTCCACCACCCACGGCAGCCAGGGGTCCCGCTGGGACTGTCGGCGTGCAGCCCCCGACTCCGCAGAAGGCAGGGAAGGTGCAGTGAGCTCGGGGCCGGCCGGGGGTCAGCCTGGTGTCTGCATGCTCTCCGTCCATCCCTGTCGGCTCTGAGCTCTCGCGTCTGGTCTCGTCACGTGGTGCCGAGGGGACGCGGGAGTGGGAGAAGTTGGTCCAGGCAGGGGAAGCAGTAGGAGGCGCCTGCCCGCGGTGGGCAGCCCTGCCTGGGGCTGGTGTACATGAGGCAGGACGGGAATTTAAGGGTGGAGCAGATGGCTCTCAGGAGAGGTTCTCCTGAACCAAAGTGGGCCATTCTAAGCGGAAAGCACGTCGCTGTCTCATCAAGCCCGTGTCTTGTGTGTTGGTTTGTCCGTCTGTCAGTTGGGCACTGGCCAGGGAGGCAGGCTGTCTGGCCCCAGCCAGGGACTCGCCTGGGGGCAAACCGTGGTTTCCCACTGCAGCTGGATCTCTGGGGACACATTCATCAGCCCCATGGGCCTGGGTCACCCCACGCCTCCCCGGCCCAGCCAGCATCTCCCCTGGACGCACGAGGCAGCCGCCCTGCCCCACTTGGCCTCAAGCGGATGTCACGTGCGTCCGGCTGCACCCTGAACCTTAGGCAGCTGGAATTGGCTCCTTTGTGCTGCCCCCTCCAGCCCCAGCCCTTCCATTCTGGGCAGACCTTTCTGGCAAACCCTCATGGTAGCTTCACAAGAGAAACCATATCTGGGGTCTCCTGTGTGTGCCGGGCCTCTCTGGGGTCAAGGCCATGGGGACAGGGTCAGGTGCCCCAGAACAGCCTGTCCCCGGCCTCAGCCAAGGCCGTCATCTGCCTCCTTCGCAGCTAAACCCAGCAGCCTCACAGCCCCCTTTTCCAAACCTGAAGCTGGCGATTTTTAGGGCAAATGTGGCCTTTTTGCCACGTTGTCTTTTTTGCTTCTTACTCCTTTCACATTTTTAACCCTTTCCTGGTGTTTGAATGGAATATGCATCCCCAGGAGCCACCGCACCAGCCGGAGTGGCTGTCCCTTTCTGCGGTCAGTCCACTGAATACCCAGAGTGGCTGGGGGCTTTGTGGCCAACTCCTCTCTGGGATGGAGGCCTGGGAGTCAAGCTTTGGCAGTTGTCAGAGAACACGGGGACCTTTCTAGAATAGAGAGCTCAAAGCGGGGGAGGTCCAGGGCCTGTGGTCCGTGAAGACTCTGACCTGGAAACGGCCGCAGGGGAGCGCCTTCTGCAGGCCACCCTGTTCTACAGAGGAGGAAACAGGCCAGAGCTCCCAGCCTCGGGGACGCTGAGGGCCCTGGGCGGGGCATCCGTTTCCCCAGGTCTGTGGCCTCCGGTGTGACCTGGCCACACCCACGACCATCCCTTTCCTCCCTTCCACATCCCGCCAGACTCTGTCCTGCCATCTCCCTGGCAGCATCTCGAGAATGGGCGGGACCACACTCCTATTCTTGGCATCTCCACTGCCTCAGAGGATCCCCAGCCCCTGCTCCTCTCCCAGGGGCAGCCCCCATCCCTCTGCACCAGCTGGCATTGGGCAAACAGGAGTGGGACTGCCTGCCATCCCCCAGGCCCCAGGGCCTCGCGGGCAGGCAGGCAGCCACGGCTGGACAGGTGGGCAGGGGCTTTCTGTGTACCTGTCCCGTGCTCACTCTGTGCACCCTTCCTGCCCACGTGTGTGTGGCCTGCTGCCTGTCCCGCGTCTCCCATGTCTGACAAGGTACGCATCCCACCCTGAACACCCAGGGTATCTCCCACCTTGCCCCACTCCCACGCTTTCCTCTGGGGCCTGTCAGGTGGGGTTCCCGGTCCCTGTGGCCCCTCGTCTTCCATCTGACAATAGCGGGTTCACCCACACCTGAGCTTAAGGAGAGGAGATGGGATGGCACTTTGGGGGAAGTTGGGCGGCAGAGGCCCCCTCCCCCAGAAGCAGGCGGTGGAAAGGAGCAATCATCCCGAGATTAGGGGTGCACCCCTCCACCCCAGCGGGTGTGGGCTCTCCCAGGAGCCCTGAGATAGGTGTCATCAGCCTCTCACGTCCTGAGCATCTTCCAGGAAGTTCCAGAGGCCTCCCTCCTCTCCCAGCCCAGGCCAGTGGTGAGGTCCTGGGAGAAGGGTATGGGTGCAGCCAGCCCGTGGGAGCACCCCACCCCCCACCCCATAGCAGCCTCACCCCCTGCCTGGTTTTGGGAACCCTGACGACAGTGGGCCTCTCTTCTGTCTGCAGCACTCTTCCACCCTGGGCAGCGTGTTTGGGGACTCATACTATGAGCAGCAGATGGCGGCCAGGCAGGCCAATGCTCTGTCCCACCAGGTGAGCGGGCGCCCACCGCAGACGCTCGCCAGACCCCGCCCGCTCCTCTGCGTGAGCTTCTCAGCCTCTCCAGTCTCCAGGCTGCAGAGGCCCAGGCCCTGGAGGGGGTGGCTTGGCTTGGCCTCTCCTGGCGTTTGCACCCTGCCCGCAGAACGAGGCCGCCAGCGGAGGGGGAGGAAGGGTGGGCGGTGAACGCCGGTAGGGACGGGCAGTGGCTGTTGCAGCGGTGCCTCGGTGTGGGCCGTGCATGTGGGTTTGCTGGGAGGTTGCAGTGGCTTTGCGTGAAGGTCAGGATTGGGAGCGTGTGGGCACGGGAAGGGTTGGCTGCTGCCTGGAGCTGTTCACTCACTTACCCATCCATCCATCCATCCAGCTGTGAGGGGGCCATGTGCCGGCAGGCCCAGGCAGGTTCAGAGACGGGGAGACCCCAAGGCAGAGGGACTCATGCTTGGCAGCCCCAAGTGTACCTTGGCACGGGTGCTGGCCGTCCTGTAGGGGAGGAGGTGCTGGCGGTCGCAGGCAGGCCGGCCAGCCAACCGCGGCCGGGGTCCCAGGGTGGCCAGCTCGGGGGGCTGGCCTCACACCTGTATGCTTCCTCTCCCAGCTGGAGCAGTTCAACATGATAGAGAATGCCATCAGCTCCAGCAGCCTGTACAGCCCGGGCTCGACACTCAACTACTCACAGGCGGCCCTGATGGGCCTCACAGGCAGCCCTGGGAGCCTGCCGGACACACAGCAGCTCAGCTTCCCCAGCCACAGCAGCATCCCCAATATCATCCTCACAGGTGAGAGGCCGGGGGAGATGGAGTCCCCGCCCTGCAGGGTGAGGCGCGACGGGGCTGAGGTGTCCCTGCCCAAGGAGGCCAGAACCCACCAACCTCGACTCACTGCTGGGCTCACAGGACACAGGCTGGGGGGACGCACAATGGACCCTGGACCAGGTGTCCGGTGTCCCAGGCTCAAGAGTGAGAACAGGATGAAACCAGTCACCTAGCCCTTCACCTCCTGCCCAGTCCCCTGAACCACAGTAGCTGAGCGTGCCGGGGATGCCTGTGACTGTGGGACGGGCCCTGCCTGCTGGGGCTCGTCCTGTGCAGCTGACAGACACGTAAGAGCTCGCGCATGCTGCGTCAGGCCTCCCCGAGCAGCCTGAGCACGGCGCCCAGGCGCCCGGGCTTGCGCACGCGCATGTTGAGTGAGTCTTCTCCCAGCAGAGCTCAGACCCTGCAGTCCCCCACCCCCACCCCTCGTCATGCCCCTGAAGGTTCTAGGTTTTATCAGAGACGGAGGCGGTTTCCTCATAAGCCAGGGCTCTCGGGGAATTGAGGGTGAGACCCTCCCAGCAGTCCCCACGGACATCTCTAGGATGGAAGGGGTTCCTGCCCAGAGCTCCCCACAGCCGGAGTGCAGACCCAGTGCCTCCTCCCCTCCCCAAGGGTCTGCAGGAGATGCTCTGGGTGCAGAAGCCTTGGCCTTGGAGGTTGTGTAAGAAGGATCAGGCCTCTGTGATTGTCCAACAGCCCAGAAAGAACGAAACTTTCATATCCGTTTCCCAGATTGGGAAACTGAGGCCCAGGGTCTCGCCACAAGTAGAGGAAGGAGCCCAGGTGTGAACCTGGGTCTCTGCAGGGAAACCCGGGCTTCCCTTCAACCCACAGGGAGGCCCCTGATGCACACGGAGCAGACTGCCTGGCAGAACCTGGCAGAGCCTGAGAGCCCCCTGCTCCCTCCAGGTCACACTGAAGTCTGTGTCGCAGCCCTCATCCCAGGGCTTTCCGGCCTTGGTACCCCGACACCTGGGTTGGAACCGTCCCGTGTGCTATGGGGTGTTGAGCAGCATCCCTGGCCTCCACCCACCTGATACCAGTAGCATCCCCTCCAGTCGTGACAACTAAAAGTGTCCCCAGACATCGCAAATGTCCTTTGGGGGACAGACTGCTCAGGTGAGCTCCCTGGTATGGCCTGAGCATTGATGGGAGCCATGGAGGCGCAGAGTCGGGGTGCGGGGAGTCAGGGCCACGCTGAGCCTTTTGTGTGTACCCCCCACCCCCAGTGACAGGAGAGTCCCCTCCCAGCCTCTCTAAAGAACTGACCAGCACGCTGGCCGGGGTCGGTGACGTCAGCTTCGATTCTGACAACCAGTTCCCCTTGGACGAACTCAAGATTGACCCCCTGACCCTGGACGGACTGCACATGCTCAATGACCCAGACATGGTCCTGGCCGACCCGGCCACCGAGGACACCTTCCGGATGGACCGTCTGTGAGCCGCACGCCCGGCACACGGCCGCCCAGCCCCCGGCTCCGTCACCCCACCGGTCAGTGGTCCCCACGGCGTCTCCCCCAGCCTGGGGACAGCGGCGCTCCGTCCCTCGCAAACGGCCGAGCTTGTGATTCTGAGCTTGCAATGCCGCCAAGCGCCCCAGCCCACCCGCCCGCCCACCCCGGTCGTCCACCTCCCGCGTGAGGCCGCGTGTCGTCGCCCCCGCGGACCCTCCCTCCCTGCTCTCTCGTCCCCCTGTAAGATGCGGAAAGCGTGCTGGGCGGGGCCGCCGGCCTCGGGGGGGCGCCGCGCCCTGCGACGGTGGTGGGATGAGGTGCATCTTGCGACTGTTGTCCAGCTCTCACTGCCTTCCTTTGTCCCCGGTACCCCCACCCGCCCGCGCCCCCCGTCCTTGGTTAGGTAGCGAGCCAGCCCCACCCCGCCAAAAGGAGAAGGCGCCGGGGGCGGGGGGCGGGCGGACATGAAGCGGAAATAAACACTATTTGGACTGCCGTCTTTTATATTTCTGAGCACACACAGAACACTAGACTCCATCCCACGGAGGTGGGATGCAAACATGTGAACGGAGCATGCGAAGCAGCTACGTCTCCCCCGGGGCCCAGTAGGGAAGCCCACGCCCCCGCCTCGCCACCCCCAGCTGGGCCCCTCGGTGGCCACCTTGGCTGTGAAATCCCCACCCAGGCCTGTCGGGGATGCACGTGGAGGCGGGGATTATTTCTAGGGGGTTTTGCGACTTGTTTCCATCTTTCTTTCTCTGTACCGTGGTCACTGTTACTATTATTTAAAGAAGGCCGGGGGTGGGGGGTGGGGGGTGGAGGCGGCCGGGCCATTTTTTTGGTTTGTTTCTTTCGGTTTGTATTTACATTTTGGTTGTAGATGAATAACTGATTCCTTCAAGCCAACACTTGCCTGAGAGCATGTTTTTGTTCTAGAAATCCAACGTTATAATATTTATAAGCTAACTGGAAGCGGTCTGCTGCCTGCCCGGGTCTAAGCCGCATCTCCGGCCTTTTAACTTTTGCTCCGTTATCCCAAAACAGAAGGACATGAGGTTGGGCTGGGCTCGCTGGGCTGGGTGGGCACTCTGGCAGAAGCTGGCAGCAGCGGCCAGAGGGACCTCTGCTCTGATCCCTAACAGACTTCTGGGAAGGAGCCCCGGCTTCCATCAGGGGTCTCGTAAAGACCCAGCTCTGCCCGGCCTTCCCAAAGGTGCCAGCCAGTCCTCAGGGCAGGCCTGTCCTAGACCCCGAGGCTGGCGGCAGCAGCTGCGGCCCCCCTCTGTTCTGAGATGCCCCGGAGACGAGCCTGTCCTCAGCACCCCCATCCCGAGGACCAGCCGACATTCATCCCCTCCCACCATCCCGCCGTCTCTTTCGTAGACCTTCCTGGTAGGGCTGGATTTGGAGGCAAAGAGCAGTGTGCATTTTAGCGGCTGGTTTCCAGGTGCTTCTCAGAGTGCCTCAGGAGGCCCAGGTGACCATCCATCGGGGCTCACTGGAGCACCAGAGGCCATCCGTCTGCCCTACAGGCCCTGCGAGGGAGTGACAGGGCTGGCTTTGTGTTCTGTCAGTTGCTTTGGAATAGGAACGTCTGTTTCATTCCCTCCGACGTCACATCTCGAGTTCTTACTCGCTCCTCCGCCTGCCGGCAGGGCTGGCACCTCCTGCCTGGTGCGTTTCCGCCTCCGTCGGGGTCTTGGGAGCCCCCGCCTCTATCTGTGGGAGCCAGATTTGCTCCTAGCGACCATCCCTCTCTCTTGTTCCCTGGCTGGGCTCTTAGCACGTGGCCAAGTGGCCGCGTGGCCCCACAGACGGGAAGCCCCCTGTCCTCGGTCACTTGGCCTCCGCCGCTGTTGTCTGGACTGGAGTTAGGGTTAGTGTCAGTCCATCTAGGTCAAGGGCCCGTCTTCTTTCCAGGGCTGGGGGCAAAGAGTGAGGACTCTTTTTCTTTTTTTAAAGAAAAACTACATGTATGTACATAGAAGGGTTTGATTACCATTAGACTTGTATGTAGAACTTTTTAAAAAAAAAATGGCCTTAATAAAATTACAAGCAACCTTCCTGGATGCAATTTTCAAACAAGGAGTTGGGGACCCCGTGAGGGAGCCCCGTCAGCCCACACTTCCCATCTGCCCAGCACTGGGTTCTTGGTGCAGACGGGCAGGGAAGGAGGGGCCCGTTTCTAGCATCCCTCGGCCAGGAGCACAGGTGACGCTGTATTAACACGGCAGCCTCAGCCCGTGAGGGGCGTAGGTGCAGAGCATTCCCGGGGAGGGGATCCAGCCAGGAGCCAGCGGCCAGGCGTCCTCAAAGGGTTCACTGCCCCCT
The DNA here is from genome assembly GCF_002837175.3 of Physeter macrocephalus. NCBI lineage: Eukaryota > Metazoa > Chordata > Mammalia > Artiodactyla > Physeteridae > Physeter > Physeter macrocephalus. The sequence continues at coordinate 15,193,154 of NC_041215.1, read as the reverse complement.
CCTGGGCCTGGGCAGGCCTCTGGGGGTCTACAACAGGGGATTTGGGTTTTTTCTTAAATATCATTTCTCTACTAAATATTGAATATGAATTGCCAAGACTTTTAGAAACAGGACAGCTTAAGGGAATCAGCCCTTTGACTTGTGATGTGAAAATACTGTGATTTCAGGCGAGCTGTGCCGTGAGGGGTGAGCTGGAGCCCCTGCATCGTGTATATAGACCCGCTCGCTGTGGCCGAGCCCCCCTCAGCTGTGCAAACCTTTCCTCCGGGAGCGTGAGCCAACCAGCGTGTCCCCACCTGCCTCAGTTTACCCTCTGTCCTCTGAGCCCCCAAGGTGGTAAATTTGTTCCCCCATGAGGCTCCATGCGCCGAGGATGAGACCTGGGGTCAGCCTGTCTCTGTGTCCCCCGGAGAAGAGAGTTCATGCGCCTGGTCCCCACGCCCTGCCTGTCAGCATCACCCCCTGCAGTGCCCAGGGTTGACTTGGGGAAGGAGAAGGAGGAGTCTCGTCGGGGTCACATCCCTGTCACAGGTACCCGTAAGGACCTCCACCCGCACCGTGCCCTTAGCAGAGGGAAGACAGGCAGCACTGTTTGGGGTACCCTGCAGCCCCCTCCCCGCTTTCCTTGCACGCCTTGCTTCCTCCCAGCACTCTTCCGGGCAAGAAGGGTAGGGGCCAGTCCCCTGGGGCAGGGGGCCCTGAGGCCCTCAGTGGAAAGCTCAGGGGGCAGGTCGACCCTTCAGCAAAATTTGGAGGCCCACGGCCAGTGATATCCAAAAACCAGTCAGGCTTCCCTGTGGGGACAAGTACACAGCAGAAGGGACCCTAACTGCGTTGGGTCCAGCCCCCAACCCCAGTGCGGTCCACGGATTTCCCTGGGACCGGGCCTGAGAGGCTGGAAGGCAAGGGCAGGTGTGTGTGTTTGCAGCCCTTTCCCCAGCAACGCTTCCATGCACTGGGAGTGCTTGGCTGGCCTTTGCGGCCTGTGTGTTATCTCCTTGTGGGTTTTGAGGGCTGGGCAGGAGGGTTCTGACATCGTAGGTGTGTTTGGCCTGATTTCTTCAGGCGGCCGACCTCCCAGGAGGGCGGCTAGCCAAGTGGGCCCTTCGTGACGCCTGTGTGTCACAGTGGGGCGGGCAAGGACAGCAGCTGTCCATCTGTCCGTCCATCAGATTCTGTGAGACTCCTGCGTGGAGGGAGAGACGTCCAGTGTCGTCCATCCATCCTGCTGGCGTGGGTGTCCAGTTTGGGGGCTGCGTGCATGCCGGCTGCTGGCTGCGGCCTGGTCACAGGGGACGGGAGTAGGTACGAGGCCCATGGAGGTGTTGGGTGGGACTCAAGCAGCAGGGGCGACCCCCCTCTGTCCAGCCTCTTGGGCCTAATGAGCCCCCATGATCACCTTCTCCTAGAGAAGACTTTGTTGACCTGGAGGCCTCCAGGCAGCTGAGAACGCCTGGCATGGTGCACCCCTCCCCAGACCTCCACATCTCAGCTGACCCTGAGCTAGTTCATAACCAAACTTGCTGCCAAACTCCTGTCCCCAACTGGATTCTGAGTCTTCTGCATTTCCAAAGAAGGCATCCCCACCCCAGGGTGCAGGCTGGGTGTGGTGAGGCCTGGTGTGGGGTCAGGAGACCCTCCACCCCCCCCCGCCCCCGCCCCCAGCCCTGACACAGCAGTAGCAGCACCCATCACCCTCACTGGGTTCTGAGGGAGCTGTAGTCAGAATTCTCAGGGTGCCCTTGGCGTGGTGTTGGGGCACAGGGCTGCAAGGTCAAGGGTACCTGCTGCCCTTGGCCCTGGCCTACCACCCCTGCAGGTGACACTTCAGGTGAGGGAGCTGTGGCCACCTGAGCTCCTCCTCCCCCACATGACCTGAAGAGCTGGGGGAGGATTTGGCACCTCGCCTACCCTGGGAGGCCTGCCTGGGGTGAGTGGGCAGCCAGGTCTGTTTCTGCCCGAGTTCTCCGTGGACCCTGGGCCCCCATCCCCTGGGGGTCTCACAGCATATGACAGGGGTCCTCGGGACATTCCTTGGTCAGGCCCTGCCCGGCCAGCTTGGCCTGAACCAACTCTTTTTGGCTTCCTCGGCTTTCGGGGGTCCTGGCTGCGTGGGGCTCAGGCACCTCTCATAACCGTTGGTGTGCCACAGGTGGCTGGCCACAGACAAGAGTTCTCCCCCAATGGAGGTGGGGTGACCTGCACCCCCAGGCCTGGGCACTGGGGTACTCCTGAAGGCGCCGGGGGGCAGACAAGACCCTTGTGACCCGGGCCTCAGTTCCCTCTTGTCATTAGCTCAGGCCCACGGGTCTCAGGGCCCCGGGCTCATCCCAGGCAGGGGCTGGACAGCAGGGGCTGGTTCCAGACAGCTCCCTCTCTCTCTGCCCCACTGGCCGCTGCCCGACACCCTGTCCCGAGGAGCCAGTGACACTTGGGTTGCCCCCATCTTGCAGGGTTGTGGAATTTGGGGGTAATCGATGCCCAGCCTGTCATTTCTGACCTCCTGCCAACCGGGGACAAGGGGACACGGCTGTGGCATTTGCCACCAGACTCCGGAGGGGAGGGCTTTGGCAGTCAAGGTCCACTGACCCCGCCATGCCCTCCATTGGAAACTGCCCCTGCCCCTCCAGGGACTGGGTGGCACCACTGATATATGCAAACCCGCCAGTCCAAGCCCTGTCCCACTCATGTCCCTCTTTCCCCCAGGCTGGCTCTGCCCCCACCCCCAGCATGTACATTGTGCTGTAGATGTCCCGTGGGCCGCACGCGTGGGTGCCCATGGCGGGCGGGGGCGGGCGCTCAGGGCGCACTCGGCCGGCCCCTGCCCATCCTCTCTGGCGTGGACGCTATCGTCTGTGTACCTTTGCATCCTTTGTAATGAAACGTAATAAAAATCCAGTGTTTTCATCTCTGCCTCCTCCCCTTTTTTCCTGCCCTCTTCTCCCCTCTGGAGGATGAACTGTGGGGGTTGCAGGTGCACCAGGCAGGAGCCACACAGGGGCCACACACACACACACACACACACACACACACACACACACGGACACACAGACACGCAGGCGTGAGCCCCTCACACACACAGCCCAGGATCCTGGGGCAGACGCCCCAGGGGAGTGAGTCGATGCAGCAGGGCCGGACACTCCTAGTCAGGCTCCTAGGGCCCCAGCCAGTCACGGGGGGAGTCAGTGGCAGGCCCCCAACTCTCCCAAGGCCTGAGTTTGGGGTCCCTGGCCTCCCCTCAGAGGCTCGACCCTGCCATCCCCCCGCGGCAGAGACCACAGCCGGCTGCTCCGCCACACACACACTTTATTTTGTCCTCTCTGAGCCCCTCTCCCTCCCCACCAGGCCAGCTGCCTCTTGGGGCCGGGTGCTGATGGCCTCCCACAGTGAGTGCAGCCCTGAGGGTGGCCGTCGTCCAGTGGCGGGTCCCCACCTGTGTCCCTAGGCCTGCACCAGCCTCTGGACCTCGTAGTCCTCGGGGATGGTGTCTGTGGAGAGAGGGTGAGCAGGTGAGGGGGGGTGAGGCTGGGCGGTACGGACTGCACACCTTCCCCAACAGGGTCCTCTTACCATTGCAGCGGTAGCGCAGGTTGGCCCAGATGATGTTCTCCTGGGAGAAGCAGAAGACTCCCAAGCGGCCTCCCCGCATGGTCGTGTCCAGGACCACATTGCTGTCCGCAACCAGCTCCGGGCCCTCGTAGAACCTCACTCTGCAGGGAAGGAAGGGACTGTGATTCGGGGCCCTGGGCCAGGTGCCTCCTCCCCTCTCAGAGCTTCAGCATCCTGCCGCATGAGCTAGGCCCCCTCCTCTCTAGGAGAGGGGGCCATATGTCTCCCTGCCTGGGCCATGCTCAGGGCAGAGGGGGCTCCTGACCTGAGCCTCAGTTTCCCTGTGTGAGAGGATGGATATCTAGAGCCCTGCACACAGTAGGTGCTAAGCATAGTGCCTGGACTTCCTGGCAGCGCAGAGTGGGGATTGAGAAACCAGGAGTGAGTGAGACCCCACCTACTGCTGTGTGCAGAGTCCAGAACCACCGGACCCTTGAGCCCAGACCACCCAAACCGGCCCCGCCTTTTCTGAGTCCAGGCTCCCCCATGTACCACCTCTCCTCTGGCCCTGCCCCCTGAGCAGCTTTCTGCACGGCCTGGCCCCTCACCCTGTCCTGGGAGGGGTATCATGCCCCGGGGCCAGACAGTTATTTCTAACTGCCTGTATTATTTCCATTTTACAGATGAGGGGACTGAGGCCCCCTGAAGCACTCCCCGCTTCCCTCAAGAGCCAGGATAGAGCAGGGACTCCGGAGGGCGGGTTCCCACCTGATGTAGCCCACTTGGGGCCGGTGCTGCAGGAACCAGCGGTAGGACGTCTTGTCCTTCCAGCCCACGTTGCGGGGGTCCTTCCACAGCAGCCGCACCTGTGACTTTGTGTCCCCCGTGTGCCACAGTGCATTCCGAAGCTGCTCCCCAGGGCCTGTGGAGGACTTCACGGCCTGCCACACCGGAGAACAGGGGAGCGGGGGTCAGAGACCACACAGGCCACCAGAGCCCCCAGACAGGCAAGGAGCTGTGAGTCATAGAGGAGTGGTGGGGGCCCCCAGTATGCCTGGATGGGAGACCCACGAGGAAGCCTTGGGGGCCACATGGAGCTTTGCAGGCAGGCTGTAGGGGCAGCAATGGTTTGTGGGATAAACTCGAGTCTAGAGGACTTGGGGAATTCTAGTGTTTCAGTGAAATACTGGGGTCTATGGGGCCTGCAGGGGGATTTGGAACCTGAGGGAAAGTTTGGGGCTCTGTGAGAGGGTTTTGGGGCCCACAGAAAGATTGGGGGATCCTGGGGGAGTGTTTGAGGGCCTGTGGGAGGAACTAGGTAGAAAGACTTCGAGGTCCACAGAATGAGGCCGGGGGCTGTAAGGCTTTGGGGATCTGTGGGAGGGTTTGGGGCCTCCGAGTTGGCGCTGAGACCAAGAGTTCAGGTAGGGCCCAGCACCTTGAGCTGGATGCCAGGCTCCGCCACTGCACGGAAGGGGTTTGCCTGCCAGTATGTCTGCTCCATTTGCTTCCACATGACCACATAGAAGCTGGAGCTGTCCTGGTAGCCAAAGATGAAACCCGCGTAGTCGTCATCCGTGACCGTGTTCACGTGGAACGTGCCTTCGAAGTCCACGCCATTGAAGGCCGTGTAACCTGGGGAGAGGAAGGGACGCTAGCCCCTGCCGCACCGGGGCCCAGATCCGCCCCCGGCCCCGCCCCTCCAGAGTCCAGAACGCCCGACCCCTGAGCCCAGACCACCCAACCTGGCCCCGCCTTTCCTGAGTCCAGGCCCGCCCCGTCCCACCTCTCCTCTAGCCCCGCCCCCTGAACGGCCTGGCCCCTCCCCATGTCTCACCCACACCCAGGCCAGGGTCGCTGTTCATCGTCTGCACGATCTCCATCCCCTGGTGGGGTTCAAAGGAAGAAGGGCCTCAGGCCAGCCGTGTGGGCCCTAGGCTCCCCGCCCCTAGCTTAGGACCCGCTGTGGCGGTCCTGGGCTCCCCCCACCTCCCGCCTGGGCCCCGCCCGCACCTGGTTGAGCACCACCCAGTTAGGGTCTATCTGGGCGTCGCCTTCGGGGTCCAGCACGACCGTCTGGAAGGCCCGGAAGTCGGTGAGGGTGACCTCAGCGTTCTCCGGACACACATCGATCTTGTCCACCACCTTGTCTGCATCAAAGTCCCCCTGGCACGCGTCGCCCACGCCGTCCCCTGAGAGGAGATGGGAGGCCCCCCCACCGTAGTAGAATCAGCTCCAGGCCCCGCCCCAGGCCTGGCCACGCCCACACAGGCTACCGGCCCTGCCCACACCATGTCTCCAGCTCCGCTCACACGTGCCACCGGCTCCACCATGCCCACCCCAGATCTCACCCTAGTGGCTCCACCGTTGCCCTGTCCCCACCACAGGCCCTGCACCCTGCCTTACGGTCCACGTCTTCCTGGCCCGGGTTGGGCACCAGGCGGCAGTTGTCCCGACTGTCGGGGACCCCGTCGTTGTCATCATCGTCGTCGCAGGCGTCACCCTGGCCATCGTGGTCTGAGTCCTGCTGGGCGCTGTTGGGCACTGTGGGGCAGTTGTCCCGCGAGTCCTGGTGCCCATCCCCATCCCTAGAGTGGGTGGGTGGGGCACAGACAATGAGACCCCAGAAAGCTGGATCAAGGGCTGCCCACCCTGGGTGCCCACCTCAGCCCCAGATGTCCTCCTTACTGGTCTTGGTCGCTGTCACAAGCATCTCCCACAAAGTCGTGGTCCACATCCCTCTGTGGGCGGGGGAAGGATGTAGATGTCCATAATCAGGGCAGAAGAATTCAGAAGCCTCCCGCCCACCCCCAGTTCCAGAGCCAAGTCCTTCCTGACGTGGAGGAACATCCCCCCCAACCCCACCCCAGGCTACTCGGACTGGGCTGGAGTCTTGTTAATCAGCCTGGGGCTTACCCCAGGAGTCTGACCCAGCTGGGGTCTGGCCTGCCCTCACCTGGTCTGCGTTGCTCTTCTGAGGACAGTTGTCACAGACATCCCCTACACCATCGCCATCACTGTCTTTCTGGTCTGAGTTGGGCACCGTGGGGCAGTTGTCCACCGTGTTGCGGACCCCTGCGGGAAGCAGAAGGACAGAACGAGATCCCAAGATTAGGACGGGGCCAGGCTCACTTCAGCAGGGCAGGTGCAGACCTGGGGCTAGCTTGGGACAGAGTCCCACCCCATCTTTGGCTCCCAATAACTATAAAGTTAAACCAAGTATTCGTGCCCAGTCGCCAGCCTCCTAGAGACTAAATGAATGGACGGTGGTGAGGGGACTAGCTCTGTGAATGCACCACCTCGAGTCCCTGCCCAGACGTAAAAATGGTACCTCCTCAGCCCTAAACCCCAGGCTCACGTCTCTGTCCTCTTATTTCCTCCCTGCAGCATCTAACACAGGGACCACCTTCCCCTCCTCCAAAAGTTCCTTCCTTTTCTCCTCGGCATCATATCCCAGCTTGCATTTTGCTGCCCGCCGGAGCATGGTCCACGGTCCCTGGAGCCCTAGGCGAGCATACCCCCTCCGGCTTCCAAAGGAGGCCGAGGCCGCCCCCACCCAAGCCCCGCCCCTTGGTGGCCGCCCTTCCCTCTCCTCTCCCCCCTGCCACAGAGCTCACGGTCGCCGTCTATGTCGTCGTCGCAGGCGTCGCCTCGGCCGTCGTTATCTGTGTCCCTCTGATCGTCGTTCTTCTGGGACCGGCAGTTGTCGCATGCATCGCCCCACTTGTCGCCGTCCGCATTGCGCTGGTCTGGGTTCCGCACCAGTGGGCAGTTGTCCTAGAGGTCAGGGCCGGTTGGGAGTAGTCAGGCCTAGAGAGGCAAATGTCACTCCCCAGACTGTCCATCTCCGAGGCCCCGCCTCCTCTGCCGGGAACCCCCTAACCCTCTGGGACCCGCGAGATCAGCCTCTAAGGCTACACCCCTCACTCGAGCCAAGCCCCCATCTGGTCTCGCCTAGGCCCCCGCTTTTGCCCCACCTTCTCGTTGAGGACGCCGTCCCCGTCGGCATCCGGGTCGCAGGCGTCTCCGATGCCGTCGCGATCCACGTCCTCCTGCCCTGAGTTGGGCACCGTCACGCAGTTGTCCTAGGGGTGGGCGCGGCGGGCATGAGGGGGGCGGCTAGGGAGCCCCGCCCACCCTCATACCAGGCCACGCCCTTCAGACCCCGCCCACCTTTCGGCACTGGCGCTCTGAGCAGCTCAGCTTCTCGTCGGGAAAGCCGTCCAAGTCTGTGTCGCTGCCGCAGAAGAGCCCGTTGCCAGCCCAGCCGACGCCGCACTGCGGGTGGGGGAGTGAGTGGGTGCTCCGGCGTGGCCCCACCCCCGGACCCTCATCGTACGCCCCTCTTTGGCCCGCTCGCACTCACCACGCAGGATCGCGACCCATCACGCTCCAGGACGCAGTCGGCCTTCTCGTGGCACGGGCTGGGCGTGCCGTCGGGGCAGAAGCGCTGTGCGCGCCGACGGCAGCCTGATGCCTGGTCTCCCACGAAGCCGGGCTGGCACGGGCCGCACTGGAAGGAGCCCTGAGCCCGGGCCACAGGAGGTCAGCACCCCGCCACCCCCTGCCTGACACTTCGCGTCCCATCCTCCATCTCTCAGTCCTTCCCCTCTCCTCCCAGGCCTTACCAGGGTATTGACGCATACGGAGTTGGGGATGCAGTTATGCTGCATGGTCTCACACTCGTTAATGTCCGTGCAAACCTGGGTGGGAGGGAGGGCAGAGGTCACTGCTCCCACGCAGATACCCCCAGACCTCCCACCCGGTTCACGTCTCCTCTGAATCCTACCTCTCCCCTACATCTTGCCTCCAACCCCGACCATCCCTGACGTGGACCCTTAATTTCCTCTATTCCCCAGACTCTGGTCCTTATGCCCTCACGCTGGAGCGAGGCAGGAAAAGGCTGCGAGGCTGGAGGTCGAGTTTACTCAACAAAATGCCTCCCACCCCAAAATGCTCCTCCTGGCTCCCCACCCCAACCCCCCACGGCCCTCACCTGCTTGTTGGCCTTGGCGAAGGCCAGCCCCACGCCCTCGTGGGTGGGGCCGCTGTACCCCGGTGGGCAAGCCTCGCAGCGGAAGCCCGGACTGGTGTTGATGCAGCGGACGTGGGGGAAGCAGGGATGGGCGTTGCACTGGGGGAGGAAGGGCCCCGGAGGGTCAGAGGACGGACGTGTAGCTGGGCCTCCCCGAGAGAGGCGCCTCAGGGCTTATTGGGCTTGTAAAGTTCAAGGGCCATCGGCTAGCTCCTGGGGGTGGGGGGAGTGCCATGTGGGGCAGAGGCCACTGTCCCAGGGGTCACACACGGCTTTGCCTTGATGTGGGAAGGGGCAAGACCAGGCAGGGAACAGGGCGTGGCTGAGGGGATCTGTTCCTGGGACCCGGTGGGCTGGGTGCTCATGGGCGGGGGAAGACATTTTGAGGGCGGGCGTCCCCAGAGGAGGCGGGAAGTGGTCGTCGGGGCGTGCGTGCCCGGCGGTGAGGAGGCTGTCGGGGCGGGAGCCCCCCGGTGGTGGAAGGGTGGCTGGGGTCGGCGGCTCCCGGCGGTGAGGGGGGTCGTTGAGGAGGACCACTCCCGGCGGTAGGGGAGTCGTCGGGGCGGACGTCACCGGCTACGGAGGAAGTCGTCGGGATGGGCATCCCAGGTGGAGAGGGGGGTGGTAGTGGTGGGTGTTCCCCGGCGGTGGGGAGGTCGTCTGGACCTGCGCCCCTGGAGATGAGGGGGCTCTCCGGGAGAGCACCCCCAGCGAGTGAGGAGTTCGTCGGGGCGGTGGGGAGCTGTGGGGTCACGCGTTGGGGGATCGTCGGAGCGGTGGTGACGGACGCACCTCGTTGACATCGGCGCAGTGCGAGCCGTTGCCGGTGAAGCCTGCGGGGCAGGGTCCGCAGCGCGCGCCGCTTGCTGTCTCGGTACAAGCCACGCCGGGGAAGCAGAAGCCGGGCGCGCACTGGCTTAGGGGCCTCACGCTCAGTCTGGGGGTGAGCGCGGGTTGCATCCCTGCGGGGGGTGGGGCGGGAATGGTTAGGGCCACGTCCAGGGGTGGAGCCTGGCGGGGGGGGGATGGCCCCTGAGGGCGTGGTGAGATCCTGGTTGTTCTGCGACCCCGCCTCGTACTGAGCGCTCTGCCAGCCAGGTCTCTCCAGTATCTGTATCTCTGCGCCCGGCCGTTTTTTGCTTCTCCCTCCGCGACTCTCCACCTCCCAGCATCTCTCGCATGGTTTCTGGCCCTTTTGGGGTCTCCCCCTCCCATAGTCTCTGTCTCCTCTTCCTGTTTCTCCCTCTCCATCCCTCATCCAATCTCTCCATCTCCGTCAGCCTCCATCTTCTCCTCTGTCTCTTTTCCTCCCGGTCTGTCCTTCGCTCTCTGTCTCTGTCTCCCCATCTCTTCTCGCTCCCCCGCCGCCCAGTCTCTGCCGCCCCAGCTGCGCTCACCGCACGCGTCACACTCCATCACCGTGTTTTTCAGAAACGTGATCTCCTTGACCTTTGGTGCAAGGGGGATGGGGTGTGGTCAGCGGGTCCATCCCTCTCCTCCCCCGTCGGGTCTCCCCTCTGCCTCTCTCAAACTCCCTTCCCGCAGACCCACCCACTCGGCCCGGGCCCCCTCCCCACGGACTCCCTACCCCGAGATCCCTACTCTCCCAGCCCCTCTCTCCCTTCCCTGGGATTCCCTTCCCCCCTCACGGATCCTTACCCCTCTCCCGCGGAACCCCCTGTCCCTGGGACCCCTCTTTTTCCTCTTTTCCATAACTCTGGGCCCTCTTCACCTCCACCAGGATCCCCTTCTCCGGTCCTCCTCTCACCCCCCCCCCCACTCCCCTACCTCCGAGACCCCCTACCCCTCTTCCAAGACTATCTGTGCCAACCCGGCACCCCCGTCCCCACAACCCCGGCAGGCACCTGCTGCCGCAGCAGTTCCCGCACATCCTGCAGCGCCGCGTTGGTCTCCTGTAGTTCGCGTAGCATCTGCGGACCCAGGTCTGCACCTGCGCTGACAGGGGGCGCTGGTGGGGCGTCGGGGACCGGAGACCCCCATCACCACCCCTCACACCGCCGCCGCAGGGACCCCTGACGCCCACCCCATTTCCTGAGCCTCTGCCCCGCTGCCTGCTTTCTCCGCCCCGCACGCCCGGAGAACAGTCCCCGAGTCCCAAGAAGCCGCGACCCCAGGCCTCCCGCGAGTCCTGTCCGTTTGGGGGTCAGGCGCGGCTTACCCAGCGGGATCTGCCCCTGGCCCGATGCGCCGAGGGCAGCCAGGGTGAGCAAGAGAACGCGGGCGGCGGTGAGGACCATGACTGCGGCGGGGAGCTGGACAGCGGCTCGCTCTCTGCCGCCCACGAGGCCCGCGCGGTCTATTTATGCCGGCGGCGCGGCCGGCCCCGGGGACGGCCCTCCGCGGCCCAGCCCAGCGTCCAGCCTCAAGGTAAATAGACGGCGCTGGCCTCCGCGTTCAAGGCCCCGCCCAGCGCGGCTGAACCCGGATCCGGCGGGGAAACTGAGTCACGGGGGGGGGGGCCTGTGCCGGGGCTGGTGGGGCAGGGAATCAAGCGGGACCGCCCTCCAGCCCTCTCATTCGCTTATCTGAGCGATGGTTGCGTGCCAAGACTCAGGCAGAGCTGGGAACGAGGTGATCACCACAGTGGCTCCCCTCAGCTCACACTTGGGGAAACGGAGTCAAGAGTGGCTAAAGGTTAGGACTCACCTCCTCCCACAACCCCTTTCTGATCTCTCTCTGCGGTTCTTTAGCTGGTGAGTAGGGGAGGGGGGCAGCCTGGTCACCCAGGGGCCGGTGCCCACTCAGTCTCCCAATCTGTGCACTGGGCTGTGTGTGTGTCCCTCCACAGCAGGAGGGTGAGCAAATTAAAGGGCTCTGGAGGAGATCTGAGCGGGGGAGGCCCTGTGCTTCTGTTTGTCGAGACTTTGCCGTACCATCCAAGCTCCAGTCCAGCTCTGTGGGAACAGCCTGTAATAAAAATAGAAATTACTGCTAATCAGGAAAATCCTCCCAGCCCAGCCATGCTCTTAAGCTACAAAACGCCTCTGTTTTCTGGAGTTAACCCTCTTTGCCCCTACCCTCCAGCGTTTGCAGCCTCTATTCTATAGGCAGGGAAACTGAGGACCAGAGAGGGGAAGTGACTAGCCTAGGGCCACTGTGAGGGGCAGGGATGAAGCCAGGGTAGGTTCATTGCCATATTTGTTCTCATGGGAGGTTGCAGGGAAGTCACTGAGGGCTTCCTGGAGGAGGTGGCAAGGAAACCTAAAGGAAAGGACTCAGATCAGCAGAGACAAAAAGGTGAGGACGGTTCTGGCAGAGGGAAGCATGTGGAGCTTGGAGGTGGGGAAATTTCAGGCACATTCATTATTCTCAAACATGCATTGAGAACCTACTGTGTGCCATGTCCTGTGCAGGACGCTGGGGACACAGAGTGAACAAGCCAGACTGGGCCCCTCCCTCGTGGGGAACCCAGGTTGGTGAGGAAGCAGCTACATGTAATCATCCCAAGGGGCCAGGACTGTGGTGGGGGGTGCACAGGCAGCAGTGGGAGCTCCAAGAAGGTGCCTGACCCAGCTTGGGGTGGCAGGGGGAGTCTGGGCAGGCTTCTTAGAGGAGGAGGGAACACCGAGCTAGGACCAGGAAGGTGAGGAGGCCATGGCCAGATAAAGAGATGGTGGAAAGGCATTCCAGGTAGAGGAACAGCATGTGCAAAGGCCCTGAGGCAAAAATGAGCCTGGTCTGATGGACAGATTGATCTCAGGGTAGAGAAATCTTGGGGCTCAGGAGAAGTAATACCAGTGGGGCAAGGCTTGCGCTGTCTTCTGAGGGCAATGGGGAGCCACAGAGGGTGAGTGAGGAGTGGTGGTTCTGGAGGGGAGGCTGGGTAGGAACACCCGCTCCCAGCCTGGGCACTTCCAGTGAAGTGCCACAGGCCCGTGCCCTGATGCCTGTGGCAAGGCCATGAGCTCACCTCCTGTTTTCCTTGGCATCCGGCACACCTGGGGGCCGCTCCCAGCTGGTGCTGGAATTCTTGGGAAAACCATGGCTCCAGCAAGGGCTGTGGGCTTGCGTGTGCCTCATGCAGCTGGGACGAGGGCACATGGAAGCCAGGCCCCCACCACAGGCTTGGCATGGGGCTGCGGCTTGGACACACGTGGCCTTGTTCACGGCCCGGCCATGAGGAGATGCGGGGAAGGACATTCTAGCCAGAGGGAATGGCAAAGGCAGAGGCCCTTAAGATACCCCAGTCTGCAGATCAGACAACAGAGGCCTGGAGACATGGGCAATCTGGTTTCATGCTCCTGCCTCCTGGATCCCATCGGCCCTGAAATCCCCCTTCCAGGCAGCAGCCCCCTCCTCCCACGCACACCTCGGCAGCCTCACGTTACACAATAACTCACTCAGGGTGTCCTTCCGGCCTTTGTACCTGCTGTCCCCCACCATCCCGAACACCTTCCTCCATCCTCCAAGATCTGGCTCTGGTGCCCCCTCCTTCAGGAAGACCTCCCTGCTCTTCTTGGGCAGGGCTTAGGGGCTGGTGCCTTTGTGACATTCTTCTAGGATGCCTGACAGAATATTTCTGGCAGAGAAAGTTGGGATGGCCTCACCCGGGGGACTGGAAATGTCTGTGTTTTGTTCTGTTCCTCCTACCCTGGGGGCCTCTGGGCCTGCAAAGAGCACCTGCCGTGATTAGTGTAACATTGTTATTATTCCTTATAATTTTTTTCCTTATAATTAATGTAATGTAATTACTATTAATAATAGTAACCCCTGCTACCACTGTACTTTAGGACAGACTCAGGAGCCACATGGCCTGGGTTCAAATGTCAGCCGGGCATAGCCTTGCTGTGTGACCTAAGGCAAGTTGCTTGACTTCTCTGTGCCTTGGTTTCCTCACCTAGAAAGTGGGAGTGATCACTGTTGAGAGGATTGAATGAGCTAACCCGTGCCCCATGTCTGCCTCCTGTGTTAGCCTCATTATATAATCTGTAATTTATACACTATGTCACTTATACCTCAGATCGTTCTTATTCACATTTCTCTCAGAGAGGGCATGAGACAGCTCAAGGTCACACAGCCAGGATTAAAACAGGAGAAGGCAGGACCCCTAAGGCCTTCATACCACCCACTCTCTGCCCTTGGCCACAGATTCCAGACGAGAAATGCTAGCCCAGGCCCCTCATTAGATGTGAAAACTCTGCTACCCAGGACCTCCTGGCCTGAGCCCTTGGCTGGAGCCCCAAACAGCCCCGCTTCCCATGATGCTGGACCCAGTGGTTCCAGGAACCTGGCCAGGCTGGGGCAGAGGGGCTGATGCCTGTGTGATGGGGCCCCTGAGCCCTTCCTGGCAGAGTCCTGCTGGGCCAGGAGACATGTGGGCGCCCCCAGCTCCCCCAGCCGCCTCTCCCTGTGAATCCAGAGAGAAAGTATGTCGGGAAGGCAGCCGCCCTGCCCTGGGCGGGCCCCGCCACAGGCCCAGGGTCTGGGGAATTCATTAGAGCAGCAAGGGAGGCCACTTAGCCACTGCTGCATCTGCAGCTGAGGAGCCTGACCCAGCCTGCCTTGGATGGCCCGATTGGACCCATCTCTCCAGAAGGACCAAGTGGTGGGAAGAAGGGCAGGGGGACAGATAGGGTGCCATCTGGGCACTGGAGTCTGGCAGACCCACCGTGACTTGCTCTGTGAATTTCAGCAAGCCCTGCCTCCCCTCCCACTCTATTGTCATTCGGTCTCAGGCTCTCCAAAAGGTATGCTAAAGAAAGAAGAAAATAACAATAAATATAGTGACTACGATTTTATTGAGCAAGTGCCAAATGCTCAAAACCTTGCCACATCACTTTTGTGGGTTTTCCTCTTTTGCCCACTCTCCCCGCAGCCTCAGGAGGCAGGAACTCATCATCATGGGAGGCAGCAGGACACTGCCGTGAAGGTCTTGGCCTCTGGCACCAGGACCCTTGAGTTTCATATCCCAGCTCTGCTGTGCAACTTGAGACAAGTTGCTTCCCATGGCTGTGCCTGGCAGCGGGTGTGTGTGTGTGTGTGTGTGTGTGTTTCTTTTCTTTTCTTTGGACAGGGTGGGGGAGGACACCTTCAAAAGTTTATTATAGTGTAAATTTTTACTTCTCCAGTTTAGAGAATGGACTATGGAGTTGCCTTAGGGGACAAAGGACTTCACTAGGAAGAGACTGGAATTTAACAATGTGGCATTCTATGGGCACTGATTTCTGAAAATGATTTTACACCACCATTATCTTCATAACTTTCCAGGGATAACTGTGGCAGGACAAATGACTGCCCTGCTCTTTTCTCCTTTCCTCTCACATTTAGTGAGAGTTTTGTAGGTAACAGCAAAACAAACCTGTGTCTGTGTTACACGGAGAAAGACTGCCTGCGGTCTCACTACAGTGGTTTCCTTCTCTCCCTCAGTCTGTCTGTCTGTCTGTCGGTCTGGCTCTCTGTCTAATGAAGTGAAGATTGGAAATTCCTAAAGTTTTTTTGCACTATACCAGCAGCACTAAAAACCCAGGTGAAATGGGGACAATGAGAGCCCCAACTTCTTAGGCTCATCATGAGACCCGAATACATTAGTCCATGAAAAGCGCATTCAGCACTTTTTGATGCTGGTGGTTGCCAACGTTCCCCACTCTGCAGACGGGCAAACTGAGGCTCAGTGTGGCAGGCTCGTCGTGCCTCCTCTATTTGGGCACTGGATGCTCAGAGAGGGAAGACGCACAGCCTTGCCGTGGGGAGAAAGCCCCCCACTCAGGTTTCTGTGGGTGGGTAGGCAGGAGAGATCACAGGAACCAGAGCCCTGCCCCAATTCCTCCTCCCCGCTTCTCCAGCCCCCACCTCAGCTCATTAACAGGAGGCCCTTGTTCTAGCCAGTGACGGGCGGGAGGCCGAGGGCGAGGGCGGGGTATGTTTACCCACTGGCCTCCTGGCAGGCAGAGGCCCAGGCTCGAATGGGCCAGTGGGGGAGGGAGGCTACCAGGCAGGGGAGAGCCCCAGCCCCGAAATGGGAGGACTGCATACACTATGTGCCAAATAAATGCTTAGCAATCAATAGGATAAAACTAAATAACTCCATCCACTGCACAAGCATTGACCCCTTGCTGCACAGCGGATGGGAAGGAGGTGGTCTCGGCCTCTCAGCCCTGCGGTAGGTAGCCTCGAAGATGGACAAGTGCACACAAGCTGCATGGAAGTAGGGGCTGGCTGGGCTGTGGAAACAGAGCCCAGGGGTCAGGGAGGCCACTCTGCAGTGGGATGTTAGTATCAAGACCTGAACAGGTGGACGGGTTCCAGCTGATGAGGGGTGTCCCGGGCAGAGGGCAGAGCAAGGGTGAAGGCCTGGGGGGAGGATGTGCCTGATGTATGGGAGGTTCAGCAGGGAGGCAGGTGTGGCTGGAGCAGAGGGGTGAGGGTGTGATGGAAGGGGAGAGGGCTGGACGGGACAGAGCCGTGAGCCATTCTGGGCTTCACGGGCCTCTCCAGTCCCATCTCTTTCTGCCCTCCGGGCCCTTCGCTGGGCTGTGACTCTCCCTGGTCCACCTTCCCCTCTAACATCGCTCACTCCTCCTCATCCCAGCTGGGTTAGTAGCATCCTCTGGCCTCCAAAGTGCCCTGAGTATCATCTGTCACAGCTCTGACCACACTGAATGGGCACAGATGGATTACATGGCTACGGGGCTGCATCCTTCATCACACTGAGTCCCACCATATCTCCAGCATCATACACATGTTAGAATAAATGAATGATGGATGGATGGATGGATAACGGGTGAGTAGATGGATGGATGGATGGGTGGATTGATGGACGGGCAGATGGGTGGGGAGATGGATGGATGGGTGGGTGGATAGGTGGCTGGGTGGGTGGCTGGCTGGATGATAGGTGGATGGATGTATCATAGACAGATGGTAGGATGAATGGATGAATGAATGGACGCCCCCTTGGGGCCTCTCTAGCTAGGTGACAAGCCCATTCAAAGGTCATTGTGAGAAGTCAGTCAGACAGTGAAGGTGAAGCACATAGCAGGTGCCTCTGTCCAGTCTCTGTCTCCCTTACCTTACATGAGACAAAGGAAAGTGAACTGGCCTGGCTCTCTCTAGCCGCACTGGCTGCCTCTCCCTGTGCCTCCTACTCTCAGGCTTCTCCCCACCCTAGGACCTTTGCACAGGCTGTGCCCTCCCCCTGGAGCACTCTTCCTGCTGTTCTTTACCTGGCTGACCCCTATTTACCCTAACTTAAAGTTTACTCCCTCAGGCCGGACCAGGCTGGCTGGCCTGTGTGTCCCTATTCTCACCCCACAGAAGGAGACTGAGGTGTTCATTCAAACCCTCCCAGGAATGGCCAAACTACAGCAGCTGTTGGGATAGTCTGCGAGAGAGCTACGGGACGATGACAGCCACATGGAACCCTCTGGAAAAGGGGTGATGCCACTGTTGCTGCTGGCCCACATGGTGCTGGTGCAGGGGGGTCATTGCAACACCCACCGCATGAGTTTTCTTGACTCTGTTTCCCGCTGGGTTAGATGATTTACCCTTTTCTAAAGTCAGGAAGTGGGGCTTCCCTGGTGACGCAGTGGTTGAGAATCCGCCTGCCAATGCAGGGGACACGGGTTCGAGCCCTGGCCTGGGAAGATCCCACATGCCGCGGAGCACCTAAGCCCGTGTGCCACAACTACTGAGCC
>NC_041215.1:15159565-15174621 GCF_002837175.3 Physeter macrocephalus | reverse complement strand
GCCACAACTCCTGAAGCCCGCGCGCCTAGAGCCCGTGCTCCGCAACAAGAGAAGCCACGACAATGAGAAGCCCGCGCACCACAACTGAGAGTAACCCCCGCTCGCTGCAACTAGAGAAAGCCCGCGCACAGCAGTGAAGACCCAACGCAGCCAAAAATAAAAACAAACAAATAAATAAATTTATTTTTAAAAAGTAAAGTCAGGAAGTTCCAATGAATCCAAGAGTCACAAGACCACAGAACAAGGAGCCACAGAACTAAGGAATGACAGAGTCATAGCATTATGGGTTAATGGAGACATGGGACCACAACATGCTAAAGCCATGGTACTGTGGGATCCTAGGGCCATGGGATCACAGTGCTAAAAACCACAGACGCAGGTGATATGGCCACCAGTCAACAGAAGCACAGAACCGTGGGATGGTGGAAACCACAGGAGCCCAGGGAGCCTGAGACACAACACTGGTGAGCCCCACATATGAGATGCCACAGGATGGAGTCTCAGAGGTGATCCCATAAGAATCACCCTCTCTGATCCACCCTCATCTGTTGGCCCCTGTCCAGGGAGGCTCCCAGAGGCCACGGGAGCTCTGAGGTGCTCTCTCCCTGCTCTCTGGGGGCAGCCACAGGAGAGAAGGACCACGCCATCGCCAATGCCTGGAGCCAGCCAGCCGCCAAACACTCAGCGAGTCCCTGTTGCCAGGGCCAAGCGAGGCTGTCCAGGTGCCAGGAAACAGTGCCAGCCTCCGGCCAGGCGCGCCGGGACGCCGAGTGCTCAGCAGCAAGTGGAAAAAGAATCAACGAGTTCCTTCTACATCCATCCATATCCTCTTAAAAGCCAACAGCAACACGGCATGGAGGGGAGGCGGTATCCTGGCTGCGTTGCCTCCGGATGGCAGTAAACTGGTAAGCTGCCCCCCAGCGCTGGCCTCTGCCCAACACCAGGAGTCATAGCCCAGCTCGGATTCCACCAGACACATCCGTGTATTGATGAGCTGTCCCAGGACAGCAACTGTTCACCCAGCAGACCCGGCACCTGATGCCCAGAATAACCAGTCTGTTTTGGAGAGGGGAAACCGAGGCCCAGAGGTGAAGACCACTGGCCCAGGATCACAGAGGGCCAGAGCCGAGACTCGAACTCAGGGCTGTTGGACGCTAAGAGTGAGCTTGTCACCACCCAGCTAAGCCTCCTCTTGGGAGCCCTAACCCCCCACCTCCTGGGGCCCCAGCCATTTGTTTCCAGATGTGACACAGCGTCAAAGGCAGGAGCGTGGGCCTCGGCAATTTCTTCCCTTTGCTGAACTCAGAACACCTTGTTCACAGAGCTGCCACGGGGACGAAACATGATCATACATGATCAAACATGAGTGCACACTGGGACCTTGTATTGCTGGCATGGAGGAACTTTCCCTTCCTCCCATTTTATAGATGGGAAAGCAGAGGGTCAGGGAGGGGATTCCAGCCTCCTGAGGCCCCCGGCACCTTCGGTGAGGGCTGGTCTCATCATGATGGGGACGTGGGTATGAACGAAAGCAGCTGATTTTCTGAAATACCAGGTTACAGGGAGGGAAAGCCCATCCCTTGCTGCCTTACCTTAGCATCAGGGTTACCTTCAGCTATGGCTGGATCCAGAGCCCCAAATGATGCCTTCAGGATCTGTGTCTCTCTGTCAGCTGTCTTCTCCCTTTTCTACAAAAAAAATTGTGATAAAATACACATTACATAAAATTTATAATTTCAACAATTTTAAAGTGTACAATTCAGTAGTTTTTAGTACATTTGTGATGTCATGCAAGCATCACCTCTATCTAGCTCGAAAACATTTTCATCTTCTCCCAAAAGGAAACCCCATTCCCCTTATCAGTCACTCCCGTTCCCCCTTCCCCCAGCCCCTGGCAACCACTCATCTGCTTTCTGTCTCTATGGATTTGCCTGTTCTAGACATTTCATATAAATGGAATCATACACCATGTGTCCTTTTGTGTCTGGCTTCTCTCACTCAGTATGTCTACAGGGTTCATCATTTTGTTTATCCATTCACCAGTTGATGGACATTTGGGTTGTTTCCACCTTTTAACTATTGTGAATAAAGAACCCTATGAACATGTGTGTGCAAGTTTTTGTTTGAACACCTGTTTTCAATTGGGTGTATACCTAGAGTGAAATTGCTGGATCTTGTGATCATATGGTGGTGAACTATGTTTCACTTTCAGAGGAACAACCACCACATTGTTTTCCACAGCGCTGCAACATTTGACACTCCCACCAGCAATGCCCAAGGGTTTCAGTTTCTCCGCATCCTTGCCAATGCCGTTTTTTAGATTTTTTTTTATTATGGCCATCCTAGTGGGTATGAGGTGATGTCTCTTTGTGGTTCTGATTTGCATCTCCCTGATCAGCCCTCTTCCTGCTTCTTGGAGTGGCAAAGATGGGCCAGGCTTAAATTTCTCCAGCCCCATGGTCCAGCGGAAGCA
This sequence comes from Physeter macrocephalus, assembly GCF_002837175.3. Classification (NCBI taxonomy): domain Eukaryota; kingdom Metazoa; phylum Chordata; class Mammalia; order Artiodactyla; family Physeteridae; genus Physeter; species Physeter macrocephalus. The sequence continues at coordinate 15,172,148 of NC_041215.1, read as the reverse complement.
GAGCACCTTTCCCCCTGCTAGGCCCAGTAGAGATCTCAGGGCTGAGGCTCACTGGCCCAGCTCAGGTTCCATGCCCTTCCCGGAATCAGTCACTGTGGTCTGTAGATGGAAGGTTTTGATTGGACGGGCCAGGGGCTTGAGTCATCCTCTCGAGGTGGGGAAGGGGGTAAGCCCCAGCGGGATGCCACCAGATGCAAATGATGAAGACTGGATCCGCCACCTGCCTCCTGCCTTAGTGAGCATTCTGGATTACAGGTTGTTGGACATCACCTGCTTTAATGGAGGTGACCCTGGCAGTATGCCAAGCCTCCATCGTCTGCCTCCATCTTCAAGGCCCCTCTTGTTACCTTCTGCCTGCAGGAATGGTGGTGGTCCCAGCGCTGGCCCAGGCTTTCCCTGGAAGGCTGCCACTGGGGGAAGCTCCAGGCCCAGCCAAGGCCCTTCCTTAGTCTGCTGGCCTCTTGACCTCCCCTGGGTACCAGGCAACGTTGAACATCACAAGGAAACAGGCTTTGCCCAGGACGGCTGCCGTCGCCAGCGTGTTATTTCCAAATGGCTGGCAGGTGGCAAAAGGAGCCCACACATACTAGTTTCTCTCCCCATCACTCATTTCAAGGCTGCTCAGCTGACGTTCATCTCCCTTGCTCCCCAGCGCCGCTTCAAGCCCCAGAGGGTTGCCATGGGGGAAATGCACAGTCACAGGGAATCATCAAGATCAGAGCTGTGACTATGATCCAGAGCTGGAAGGGAGAGAAGGAGCAAACAGAAGCCCAGAGAGGGCAAGACGTTTGCTCAGGCCACGCAGTCCATGAGAGGCAGATCTGATTTCAGTCTTCACCTTTTTTTTTTTCTTTCTTAAAAGTTATGTTTTATTGTGGTAAAAACACATAACATAAAACTTTCCATCTTAATCAGTGCACAGTTTGGTGGCATGAAGTGTGTCCAGATTGGTGGGCAACCATCCCCACCATCCATCTCCAGAACACCTTCAGCTCGAAAAACGGAAACTCTGTCCCCATTAAGCAACACCCCAGCCCTCTCCCCGCCCCTGCCACCTGTCCCCACTTCTTAAGCCACACTTGAACCACTTCCTCCTAGTGCCTGGGATCAGAAGACCTGAAAGTGATCCAAGCCAGTTCCCACCCCACCTGATTTTAAACAGCTGACTTGTGCCCCTGATCTGGAAGATTTGGGACCACTGGGATCTTGTCCATGGGGCCCCAAGCTGGGTCATGAATGGTCCGAAATGAGGAAGTTGTCATGGGGATAATGCTGACTCCCCGAGGTGGGGCTGTTTTTCTCCCCATTGCAGAGATGGAAAACTGAGGCCCAGGAATGTGACAGCTGTTGTCTAGCGAGCCCCACACCCCGTCCCGCTGGACTGGGAGGCCCCCTGGGCAGGGCTGGCCATGGCTTTTCTGAGGGGTTGGACTCCAGTGCGTGGCCCTCGGCTGAGCACACAGCTGGTGCTTCAGGAGACCTTGAATGTGGATGCGAGTCCAGAGCAATGCCCACTTTTCCAGGTGGAAAACTAAGTCAACTTTCATGTCTAGAGAGATGCTGGGAGCCAGTCTTTTGCCCTCCTGACCCCTGCCCCTGCTCCTAAACAGGTCCCTGGGCGGGTCTCAGATCTGTGGATTGGCGGGGGGCCCGGGGCCTGTTTTTCCACCCGGAGCTTGGGTTGACACCGGGAAGGGTGAGGCCTCGGCGCTGGGATTATTTTTTTAAACTTTGCAGTTGCAGCCAGAGACACAAAGCTGAAACCGTCCTGCCCCCCACACCTGGCCGGGCCATGGCCAGAGAGGCCACACGGAGGCCTGACCCACCGGACGCCTGGATGCTGGGCCTCCCCAGACCGCACGGTCTCGGGGCTGCATCCAACTCCACATCTGGATTTCTCCACTTGGTCCCAGTTTCCAGCTGGAACAAAAGGACCCGGATGGGGAAAACTTGAGCCCTGCCTGCTTACACAAAGCTTGGGGTTTTAGGGCTCGGGCCTCGCCCCTGCCTGCCTCTCCCTGGTGGAGCCGGTCCAGGCTTGGACGTCAAAGGCCACTCTTTTCGCCCACAAGGTCCACAGTTCCATCTGGAGCTCGACTAGCCTGGCCCAGGCATGTGGTTCCAACCAGACACCTTGACCGCACGGCCAAGGCACAGCCATTGGTACCCTGATGTCATCTCTCCGAGGCTTTCTGTCTCAGGCAATGGTCCCACCATCCATTCCATGCTGGGCCTGAGACCTGGGCAGCATCTGAGGCTCCTCCCCCCACCCCCCCACCCCCGCCATGTTCAGTTTGTCAACAGCTCTTGTCCCCTCAGCCTCCAAAACATACAAATCCAAACACTTTGCCCCTCCCAGCAGCTCAGCCCTGGTTTCCACCCCGCTGACTCCTGCCTGGACACTGACCCCCATTCCCCAGGGTAGCCACAGGGGATGTCTCAAATTCATAAATCAGATCATGTTCCTCTCTGGCTCACACACCCTCCATGGCTCCCTATTACTCTCAGAATAAATTCCACCTCCTCTCTGTGGCCTGCAAGGCCCCACACAATCTGACTTCATCCGATCCCTCCTGCCTGTCTCCTCCTTCCCTCACTCTGCTCCAGTCACACTGCCTTCCTCACTGTTCTGCCAACAGCCACGTCCTTTCCCAACCCCAGGGCCTTTGCACAAGCCATCCTTTCTGTCTGAAATTCTCATTCTCCATATTTACACAGTACTTTCCTGTCCTTCAGATCTCAGCTTAAATATCACCAACCTCAGGAGGCCTCCCCAACCCCTGAACAAAAATACCTTCACTCGACTTTCTTCCAAACACTCTTCACTCTTTGAAATTATCTTCTTTGTGTGTATGTTCATACAAATACAAACTGTATTTTACCCCCAGCATGTACCATCATGCCCAGCCCATAGTAGGTGGGGTCCTGTCTTCTAGGGGACAAAGGGACATACGAGCCCCAATGACAAGGTTTGAGAAACATCTACCCCTCTGAGTCCCCCTGACCTCCCCCAGCAATGCCCCAGGATTTATAATCAAGAACTTCACCCTCAATACATGCCAGTGTAGACAAAGGCCGGAGGGGATGAGAACAAGGCAGTGTTCCTGGACCTGGCTGTGGTGGGGCCCAGCTCACATGGGGGCAGGGGACACAGGGCGATACAACTAGACAGGCCAGACAATGAGGTCTGGATTCCATCCTGGGACAATAGGAAGCCGTGGGAGGTGTGTGGACCCCATTGCCCTGTTCTGGGCACCGGGAGGTTCCTTCCTCAGACGTCAGCTCCCTGTGGGTTGCTCATGTTTGCTGGGAACATCTCGAAGCAGCTTAAAACGAATTCCTGTGGAGAGCTGTCTCCGACTGGTGAGGCCACGCACCATCTCCGTCACCACAGGACTCAGGGAGGTCTGTCGGTCTGTAGGAGCCTCCCAGACCCAGATAACGTGCTGACAGCCACCTGGCCCTGCCTGGGCCCCTCAGCCTCCCCCAAGAACAGCAAGGTCCCCCCAAGGCCCTAGGCCTGGCTACCCCTTCCAGGCCCTTCGTGGATGCCAAAGACCTCTCTCCTTATTCCCCTGGAATTTTCCTCACAGGCCCTGCCAACGCCTCCAGGAATATATTAAAAGAAAATGTTTCCAGTCCGAGCAGGGCTGTTTTATGGTTCTCGGGGCTGGGAGTCTGACCGCAGAGTGGAAAGGCCTCGTCACGACGCTGTTCCTTCTGCAGAGCGGCTTCAGCCCTGCTTGTCTCCTGTGCCCTCCTTAGAGGCCTGGGTTCTGCAGGGATTTCCTAGCCAAGCAAAGTCCCCCTTGCCCCCTTCCCCCGGACTGGGGAGAAATTCTCCAGCAAAATAGAGGCTCAGGATAAAGTCTGGAGCTAATACATTTTCCAACATTTATTCATTCAACAAGCGTCTGCTGTGCTCCTACCGTGTGGTCTCCTTCGGGTGCTGGGGACACAGCAGGAACAAGTGGGACCTGTCCTGCCCTAGAGTGGGGACCAGAATCAGGTGGGAAGGGGCACTAGAGTACCCCCAGGTCACAGGTCTATAAAGGGGGGCAGGGAAGGCGGCGGCTTTCCCGAGACGGTGCAGGGAATAAGCAAAGGGGCAGAGACCAACATGGGCAGAGACCAACATAGGCAGAGCAGTTCCAAAGACGCCTTTCTTTTGTCTAATTGAGGTGAAATTCCCAAAATGTAGAAATCACCATTTTAAAGTGAACAATTCAGTGGAATTTAGTACATTCACAATGTTGTGCAACCGTCACCTTTGTCTCATTCCAGAACTTTTTCATCATCCCAGGAAGAAACCTTTATCCATTGACAGTCACTCCCACCCCACTCTCCAGCCCCTGGCAACAACTGATCTGCTTTCTGCCTCTGTGAATTTGCCTGTTTGGACATTTCACGTAAATAGGGTCATACAACCTGTGGCCTTTGTGTCTGGCGTCTTTCACGTAGCGTAATGGTTTCTAAGTTCATCCACGATGTAGGGTGTGTCAGGGCTTCATCCCCTTTTACAGTTGTGTAATATTCCACTGTAGAGTTGTACCATGTTTTGTTAGTGGACATTTGGGTTGCTTCCACTTTGGGCAACTGTGACTAGTGTTGCTCTGGTCCTGGACTTTTGTTTGTAGGGAGTTTTAAATTTTTCATATTTAAAAATATTTTATTCATTTATTTATTTTTGGCTGAGTTGGGTCTCAGTTGCGGCACGCAGGATCTCTTTTTTGCAGCGTGCGGGCTTTTCTCTAGTTGTGGCACATGCGGGCTTAGTTGCCCCGTGGCATGTGGAATCTCAGTTCCCCGACCGGGGATGGAACCTGCGTCCCCTGCATTGGAAGATGGATTCTTAACCACTGGACCACCAGGGAAGTCCCTGTAGGGAGTTTTTCAAGTTACAGATTCTATTTCACTGCTAATGATCGGTCTGTTCAAATTATCTTTTGCTTCTTGATTCAGTTTTGGTGGCCTGTATGTTTCTAGAAACTTGTCCATTTCTTCTAGGTTGTCGAATTTGTTGGCATAGTATTCTCTTATTTTTTTTGTATTTCTGTGGTATTGGTTGTTATTTCTCCTTTTTCATTTCTTATTTTGTTTATTTGGGGCCTCTCTCTTTTCTTCTTGGTGAGCCTGGCCAGAGGTTTGTCAATTTTGTTTACCCTTTCAAAGAACTAGCTCTTGGTTTTATTGATTTTCTTCTATTTTTAAATTTCTATTTTATTTATTTCCTCTTTGATCTTCATTAGTAAAAATATCTATTTCTTCTTGATTTAGTTTTGGTGGGCTGTATGTTTCTAGAGACTTGTCCATTTCTTCTAGGGTTGTCCAGTTTGTTGGCATATAACTGTTCATAGTGTTCTCTTGTGGTTTTTTTAAATTTCTACAATATCAGATGTTTTTTCTCCTCTCTCATTTCTTATTTTATTTGGGTCCTCTCTTTTTTTTTCTTGGTGAGCCTGGCCAGAGGTTTGTTGATTTTTGTTTACCCTTTCAAAAAACCAGTTTTCGGTTTTATTGAGTTTTTCCATTGTTTTATAAAACTCTATTTTATTTCTTTCCTCTCTGATCTTTATTATTTCCTTCTTTCTGCTGACTTTAGGTTTTGTTTGTTCTTCTTTTTCTAATTGTTTTAGGTGGTAGGTTAGTTTGTTTATTTCAGATTTTTCTTGTTTTTTGAGGAAGGCCTGTTCACTATGAACTTTTCTATAAGAACTGCTTTTGCTTCATCCCGTGGATTTTGTATGGTTGTGATTTCATTGTCATTTGTCTCCAGGTATTTTTAATTTCATTGTTGACCCACTGTTTTTTTTTTTAATGTCCCTTAGACATTTTTTTAAAATTAATTAATTAATTAATTTTATTTTTGGATGCATTGGGTCTTTGCTGCTGCGCGTGGGCTTTCTCTAGTTGCGGCAAGCGGGGGCTACTCTTCATTGCGGTGTGCGGGCTTCTCCTTGGCGGAGCACGGGCTCTAAGCATGCGGGCTTCAGTAGTTGTGGCTAGCGGGCTCTAGAGCACAGGCTCAGTAGTTGTGGTGCACGGGCTTAGTTGTTCCGCAGCATGTGGGATCATCCCGGACCAGGGCTCAAACCCATGTCCCCTGCATTGGCAGGTGGATTCTTTTTTTTTTTTTTCTCCCGTTGCAGAGCACAGGCTCCAGACGCACAGGCTCAGTGGCCATGGCTCACGGGCCCAGCCGCTCCGCGGCATGTGGGATCCTCCCGGACCGGGGCACGAACCCGCGTCCCCTGCATCGGCAGGCGGACTCTCAACCGCTGCGCCACCAGGGAAGTCCCAACCCATTGGTTTTTTTAGTAGCATGTTGTTTAGTCTCCATGCTAGTGCTGCTCTGAACATGCGTGTACAAGTTTTGGTTTGAACAGCTGTTTCCAGTGCTCTTGGGTCTATACCTGTGAGTGAAATTGCTGGATCATTGCTGAAATTGCTGGAAATTCCATGTGGAACTGTTTGAGAAACCTCAAACCAGTTTTCCGCAGCAAAGCCAGGTTCAGTGTGCTGAGTTTGATATACCAGGAACACACGGACCCTTCTTTGGACAGTCCAGACCCTAGAAGCCACCTGGACCCACGCAGAGCCAGTTGCCCAGGAAATCGGCTGACATGCCCCAGGACGGCGTGCCTGGGATGTGTCCGCATTAATTCCCTCCACATCTCAGCAAACCTTCTGCTGAAACCCCGTTGGCACGGGGAGCTCTCAGGCCTGGGTGACTGCCGTCCCGTCCTATTGACTGGAGTCTACATCCCAGCTCCAGAAGGCTGGGGGGAAAGCCGGATCCACGATCAGCCTGGGGCCTGCAGTCAGCCCATCCTGAGGCCGAGAGTGAGCCCTTGGTTCACCTCCCACCTGGACACCTCGCTGGGAGGGCACCGGCTACTTGGGTCTCGCTTCGGCAGGGCAGGCACGAACCTCTGGTTTAATAATTCCCGTCTTCCTCCACGAAGTACTCCCATTGTTTATTATAAATATGTTCAAACATACCCCCAAATCGAGAGAATCATACATTACGCCTGCCATGGACCCATTTCTCAGACTCTAAATTATCAAGCATTGGCCTCACTGGCTTCCTTGACCCTCTTCACTATTTTTAGACAGCTTTCTTGAGATAGAGTTCACACAGACTGCAATGCCCTCCCCCCTTTTTTATTGAAGTATAGTTGGTTTACAATGTTGTGCTAATTTCTGCTGTACAGCAAAGTGATTCATTTATACATATATATATATATACAGTCTTTTTTAAAAAATTAATTAATTAATTAATTATTTATTTATTTTGGCTGTGTTGGGTCTTAGTTTCTGTGCGAGGGCTTTCTTCTAGCTGCGGTGAGCGGGGGCTACTCTTCATCGCGGTGCGCGGGCCTCTTACTGTCACGGCCTCTCGTGTTGTGGAGCGCAGGCTCCAGACGCGCAGGCTCAGTAGTTGCGGCTCATGGGCCTAGTTGCTCCGCGGCATGTGGGATCTTCCCAGACCAGGGCTCGAACCCATGTCCCCTGCATTAGCAGGCAGATTCTCAACCACTGTGCCACCAGGGAAGCCCTACAGTCTTTTTTTAATATATTCTTTTCTATTACGGTTTATCACAGGATATTGAAAATAGTTCCTTGTGCTATAAAGTGGGACCTTGTTGTCTGTTCATTGTATATACAATAGTTTGTATCTGCTAACTCCAAACTCCCAATCCACCCCTCCCCCACCCCCTCCCCCTTGGCAACCACAAGTCTGTTCTCTAGGTCTGTGAGTCTGTTTCTGTTTCGTAAATAAGTTCATTTGTGTCGTATTTTAGATTCCACGTATAAGTGATATCATATGATATTTGTCTTTCTCTGTCTGACTCTCCGCGGCATGTGGGATCCTCCCGGACCGGGGCACGAACCCGCGTCCCCTGCATCGGCAGGCGGACTCTCAACCGCTGCGCCACCAGGGAAGTCCCAACCCATTGGTTTTTTTAGTAGCATGTTGTTTAGTCTCCATGCTAGTGCTGCTCTGAACATGCGTGTACAAGTTTTGGTTTGAACAGCTGTTTCCAGTGCTCTTGGGTCTATACCTGTGAGTGAAATTGCTGGATCATTGCTGAAATTGCTGGAAATTCCATGTGGAACTGTTTGAGAAACCTCAAACCAGTTTTCCGCAGCAAAGCCAGGTTCAGTGTGCTGAGTTTGATATACCAGGAACACACGGACCCTTCTTTGGACAGTCCAGACCCTAGAAGCCACCTGGACCCACGCAGAGCCAGTTGCCCAGGAAATCGGCTGACCTGCCCCAGGTCGGCGTGCCTGGGATGTGTCCGCATTAATTCCCTCCACATCTCAGCAAACCTTCTGCTGAAACCCCGTTGGCACGGGGAGCTCTCAGGCCTGGGTGACTGCCGTCCCGTCCTATTGACTGGAGTCTACATCCCAGCTCCAGAAGGCTGGGGGGAAAGCCGGATCCACGATCAGCCTGGGGCCTGCAGTCAGCCCATCCTGAGGCCGAGAGTGAGCCCTTGGTTCACCTCCCACCTGGACACCTCGCTGGGAGGGCACCGGCTACTTGGGTCTCGCTTCGGCAGGGCAGGCACGAACCTCTGGTTTAATAATTCCCGTCTTCCTCCACGAAGTACTCCCATTGTTTATTATAAATATGTTCAAACATACCCCCAAATCGAGAGAATCATACATTACGCCTGCCATGGACCCATTTCTCAGACTCTAAATTATCAAGCATTGGCCTCACTGGCTTCCTTGACCCTCTTCACTATTTTTAGACAGCTTTCTTGAGATAGAGTTCACACAGACTGCAATGCCCTCCCCCCTTTTTTATTGAAGTATAGTTGGTTTACAATGTTGTGCTAATTTCTGCTGTACAGCAAAGTGATTCATTTATACATATATATATATATACAGTCTTTTTTAAAAAATTAATTAATTAATTAATTATTTATTTATTTTGGCTGTGTTGGGTCTTAGTTTCTGTGCGAGGGCTTTCTTCTAGCTGCGGTGAGCGGGGGCTACTCTTCATCGCGGTGCGCGGGCCTCTTACTGTCACGGCCTCTCGTGTTGTGGAGCGCAGGCTCCAGACGCGCAGGCTCAGTAGTTGCGGCTCATGGGCCTAGTTGCTCCGCGGCATGTGGGATCTTCCCAGACCAGGGCTCGAACCCATGTCCCCTGCATTAGCAGGCAGATTCTCAACCACTGTGCCACCAGGGAAGCCCTACAGTCTTTTTTTAATATATTCTTTTCTATTACGGTTTATCACAGGATATTGAAAATAGTTCCTTGTGCTATAAAGTGGGACCTTGTTGTCTGTTCATTGTATATACAATAGTTTGTATCTGCTAACTCCAAACTCCCAATCCACCCCTCCCCCACCCCCTCCCCCTTGGCAACCACAAGTCTGTTCTCTAGGTCTGTGAGTCTGTTTCTGTTTCGTAAATAAGTTCATTTGTGTCGTATTTTAGATTCCACGTATAAGTGATATCATATGATATTTGTCTTTCTCTGTCTGACTTACTTAGTATGATAATCTCTAGGTCCATCCATGTTGCTGCAAATGGCATTATTTCATTCTTTTTCATGGCTGAGTAGTATTCCATTGTATATATGTACCACATCTTCTTTATCCATTCATCTGTCTATGGACATTACATTGCTTCCATGTGTTGGCTACTGTGAATAGTGCTGCAATGAACATTGGGGTGCATGTATCTTTTTGAATTAGAGTTTTGTCTGGATATATGCCCAGGAGTGGGATTGCAGGATCATATGGCAACTCTATTTTTAGCTTTTTGAGGAAACTCCATACTGTTTTCCACAGTGGCTGCACCACTTACCTTTCCACCTGCGGTGGAGGAGGGTTCCCTTTCCTCCACACCCTCTCCAGAATTTGTTTGTAAACATTTTAATGATGGCCATTCTGACCAGTGTGAGGTGGTACCTCACTGTAGTTTTGATTTAATGCACTCTTTTAAAAAAATTAATTTTATTTATTTATTTTTGGCTGTGTTGGGTCTTCGTTGCTACTTGTGGGCTTTCTCTAGTTGTGGCGAGCGGGGGCTACTCTTGGTTGCGGTGCGTGGGCTTCTCATTGCGGTGGCTTCTCTTGTTGCAGAGCATGGGATCTAGGCACGCGGTCTTCAGTAGTTGTGGCGCGCGGGCTTAGTTGCTCCACAGCATGTGGCATCTTCCCAGACCAGAGCTTGAACCCGTGTCCCCTGCATTGGCAGGCAGATTCTTAACCACTGCGCCACCGAGGAAGCCCCTAATGCACCCTTTTTAAAGTGCACAATTCGGTGGTTTTTAGTATATTCACAGTGTTATGCAGCCACCACCTCTATTTAATCCCAGAACATTCCCATCACCCCCGAGGAAACCCTGTCCCCATGAGCAGTCACTCCCATTCTCCTCTCCCAGCCCCTGGCAACCACTAATCTGCTTTCTGTCTCTATGGATTTGTCTATGGTGGACATTTCATATCAATGGATCCTTACATTATGAGGGGTTTTGTGGCTGGTTTCCTCCACTCAGCGTGATGTTTTCAAGGTTACTCTATTTTCAATTTATTTTTACTTTATTCTGCTGAAATATTTTAAAGCACTCCCAAGCCTCGAGTCACTTCTCTGTTTCTCTGCCACTGGGCTCCAGAAATGATGGGGATTTTCATAGGCACCCACGATGCATCATGTGTCTCCCAATTTCCCCAGCTGTCTCGCAAGATGACTTTTTACAGTTGGTGTATTAGAATCAGGTTCCAAACAAAGTCCGTATTTGGTTGTCGTCTCCCTTAAGTCTCTTTTTATCCCCTCTCTTTTTTTTTAAAATTGTCGTAAAATAACATAAAATTTAACATCTTAACCACTTCTTTTAAAAATTCTTTTGGCAGTGCCACGCGGCTTGCAGGATCTTAGTCCCCAACCAGGGATTGAACCTGGGCCCCCTGCAGTGGAAGCGTGGAGTCCTAACCACTGGACCACCAGGGAAGTCCCCATCTTAACCATTTTTAAGTGTCCATTTCTGTGGTAGTAAGTACATTCACATGTGGTGCTACCGTCATCACCATCTTCCCACAGAAATTTTTTGCAAAACTGAAACTCTGTCCCCATTAAACACTAACTTCCCCTTTCCCCTCCCCCTCACCGCCCCCTGAAAACCATAATTCTGCTTTCTTTCTCTATGGATCTGACTGCTCTAAGGACCTCATATAAGTGGAATCATACAGTATTGCCCTTTTATGACTGGCTTATTTCACTCGCCATTATGCCCTCAAGGTTCAACCACATTGTAACAGGTGTCAGAATTTCCTTCTTTTTAAGGCCAAATAATATTCCATTGTGTGGATACACCACATTTTGCTTATCCAGTCATCTGTCGATGGACATTTGGGTTGTTTCTACCTTTTGCCTTCCGTGAATGTTGTTGCGGTGAGCACAGCTGTGTAAGCATCCGTTCAAGTCCCTGCTTTCACTTCTTGTTGAAGGTGTTTTGTCCAGGAGCCAGAATGTGAGACCAGAGGAACGAGAGTGCACTGACTGGGGGACACCCACTTGGAACACGGGATTTAACATCCTGGCAAGGACTCAGAGGATGATGGGCCAGCTAGGTTGCTGAATTGGCTCTTAGAAGCCTGGAGAAAGTGCTGGCCCAGGCTGAGAGGAGTGGAATCACCTGGGTGAGCTGTCCTGGCAGCGGCTGAGGGCAATGGAAGCATATGTGGAAGCATCCCAGAAGATGGTGTCCCGTGGGAGGGCCCAGAGGGCACGCCATCTCCCAAGGCTGTCAGAGAGAGATACCAGCACCAAGAGGGAGCTGGGTAGTGGTGTCTTCTGCAGGCGGTCACAGAGCCGTGGGCATGACGCTCCAAGTACGAGGTTGGGTGGGCACTTCACCGCCAAGAGCCAGAACCCGCAATTATTCTAAGAACAGTACCATGGTTTTACATGTCAGCTTGTTTAGTTTTACATGTCAACTTGGCTAGACTGTGCCCAGTCATCCCTTAAGCCCCAGTCTAGGGGTTGCAGTAGAGTATTTCGTAGATGTGGTTCACTTCCATATCCAGTTGACCCTAAGTAATCAGGGTGGGTCTCATCCAGTCAGCTGAGATGATTTAGGAGCAAAACTAAGGTTTCCCCAAGGACGGAGAAACTCCACTTTGTCCAAGATAAACAAAGCCAGACCCTAGTTAAAGTGGTCAGGACAAACTTATGGTTACCAAAGGTGCATGGCGGGGGGCAAATTAGGGGTATGAGGTTAACAGATATTGACTACTATACATAAAATAGATAAGCGGCAGGATGTACTGGATATCACAGGAAATTATGCCCAATATCTTGCAATAACCTGTAATGTAATATAATTTGCAAAAAAAAAAAAAAGAAAAGCCAACAAAACACCCTGAATCACTATGCTGTATGCCTGAAACTAACATGACATTGTAAATCGACTATACGTCAATAAAAAAAATAAATAAAATAAAGCGGTCAGGGGAGATTTTAATCCATAACATACTATTGCCATAAGGAAAAAGGTTCAATGTGGAGCGAACTCAACTTTAATTTGGCTTTTTTTTTTTTTTTTTTTTTTTTTTTTT
>NC_041215.1:15154108-15159545 GCF_002837175.3 Physeter macrocephalus | reverse complement strand
CTCTCCCGTTGCGGAGCACAGGCTCCGGACGCGCAGGCTCAGCGGCCATGGCTCACGGGCCCAGCCGCTCCGCGGCATGTGGGATCTTCCCAGACCGAGGCATGAACCCGTGTCCCCTGCATCGGCAGGCGGATTCCCAACCACTGCGCCACCAGGGAAGCCCTGCTTTGGCTTTATAAAGGGAGAATGAGGGAATGGAAGTGGGGGGTGAAGGGGGGCTCTGTAGAGGCAGGGAAGTGAAAATGACAAAAAGCAGGAAGGAAGGCTTGTTCCACGTGAGACTCATCTAGGTTTGCCAACTGGTGCTTCTCAAAGATTGGCCTCCACCCTCCCACCGAGGCCGAGAGACCGGGGTGCCATCTCCAAGAGCTCACTGGAACAAATGGTCAATTCTTTTGGCAGCCCTGAGTTTTCTCAGGCAGGCGCTTTAAGAGGGGCTGGGGTCGGGACTTCCAGTGGTTAAGACTCTGTGCTCCCGGGGGAGCAGGGGGCCCCGGGTTTGATCCCTGGTCCGGAAACAAAGAGTCTGCATGCCGCAAGTAAAGATCCTGCACACGGCAACTAAGACCCGGCAGAGCCAAATAAATAAATAAATATTTTTTTTAAAAAAAAAAGAGGGGCTAGGGTCATCCTAGGGAAGCGACCTTGAGCCATTGGATACCACATTAGTTTTTCATTCAAGTCTTTATGGGCCAGGATTGGAGCCTAGTTGAGAAGAGGGCTCAGAAGGGTTTGGCTTGAGTTGGTCAAGGAGACCAATTTGTTGGCTCCTGCGGGGTGAAGGGGGGCTCTGTAGAGGCAGGGAAGTGAAAATGACAAAAAGCAGGAAGGAAGGCTTGTTCCACGTGAGACTCATCTAGGTTTGCCAACTGGTGCTTCTCAAAGATTGGCCTCCACCCTCCCACCGAGGCCGAGAGACCGGGGTGCCATCTCCAAGAGCTCACTGGAACAAATGGTCAATTCTTTTGGCAGCCCTGAGTTTTCTCAGGCAGGCGCTTTAAGAGGGGCTGGGGTCGGGACTTCCAGTGGTTAAGACTCTGTGCTCCCGGGGGAGCAGGGGGCCCCGGGTTTGATCCCTGGTCCGGAAACAAAGAGTCTGCATGCCGCAAGTAAAGATCCTGCACACGGCAACTAAGACCCGGCAGAGCCAAATAAATAAATAAATATTTTTTTTAAAAAAAAAAGAGGGGCTAGGGTCATCCTAGGGAAGCGACCTTGAGCCATTGGATACCACATTAGTTTTTCGTTCAAGTCTTTATGGGCCAGGATTGGAGCCTAGTTGAGAAGAGGGCTCAGAGGGGTTTGGCTTGAGTTTGGTCAAGGAGACCAATTTGTTGGCTCCTGCCTGAAGCCCCAGTCTGCCAGTCTGGATTTCGAACTCACCAGCCCCCATGATTGCATAAGCCAATTCCTCGCAATAAGTCTTTTGACGTCTACGTGTCCTAATAGCTCCATCTCTGGGAGAAACTGGCTGATACAGACAGACAAGGTGGAAGGGGGCTTGACCCCAGCGAGCTGTGGAGATGATGAATAAGGCTAATAGAATATCCCTGGGGTGAGATGGATGGGCAGCTACCAAGGATACCGCGTAATTAACAACCACGATCCGAAAACACGAGAACAGAGGAGCTGGATGCTGAGTCTCTATCCCTTTGACCAGTTCCCAGACGCGAGCTGGCCTGAAGAGCTGGTCAGGTGCAAGGAGGGAGGACTCTGGAAAGTTTTTTCCTTGACAAACCCTCAGTCCTTTCTCACGGCGACCCGTGGTCCTGTACTCAAGTGGCCGTCCACTGCAGAACCTGGATGCCCAGACATTTTGAGGACTCTCAGACAGAGGGTCTGAGCTGACACTGATACTCAGAAACCAGTGAGTCACCACGGCCGCCCGCAGACAGAGGGCTGGGGGGCCAGGTAATGAACAAAGTCCTGGAGAAAGTCTAGCTCATGGTGCACCAGCTCAGCCGTCCCTGAGTATACAAGTAGAGCTGATGAGAACAGATATACTTGGAAGTTGGAGGAACTTCCTCTCACTGTTGAGGCCTGAAGGATAAGAGTGGGGAAGGCCACAAGAAACCTCTAAATCTGTCCCCACCTGCAGCCAAGTAGTAAAACACAAACGATATCACATCCATAGAGATCCGCCACCATCAAAGGACACAGGGGAGGGTCCCTATCACATCTCTGTTTAATTCTCCAATCGAACTCTCCAGTCAGCCTCTGAGGATACCAGATGGGCCCTGGAGAATGAATGACCATGGACTTCCTCAGGTCTGACCAAGTGGGGGCCCCATCCAGCTGCTGTGTAGAGGGGGTGGCCCTGACAGAGCTTATTCCTGAGGCTTCAGCTATGTCACCTGTGGCCACTGGTTTGGTGGATGCATTCTTTTCTATTCTGATTAGAAAGAAGGACCAGAAACAGTTCACACAAGATAGACAGGATATGCATTTACAGTTTTGCCCCAGGGCTAGGACTGCCCGAAAAGCTACAGATGCCCATTCTGTTTGGGGAGGTGATGAAAAAGTTCTGGAACTAAATAGTGATGGTGGTTACACAACATGGTGAATGCACTAAATGGCAATGAATTTGCACACTCAAAAGTGGTTGAAACGGTAACTTTATGTATATTTTACTGCAATTAAAAAACAAACAGGACTTCCTGGGTGGCAAAGTGGTTAAGAATCCGCCTGCCAATGCAGGGGACATGGGTTCAAGCCCTGGTCCGGGAAGATCCCACATGCTGCGGAGCAACTAAGCCCGTGCGCCACAACTACTGAGCCTGTGGTCTAGAACCCACGAGCCACAACTACTGAGCCCACACGCCTAGAGCCCGTGCTCCGCAACAAGAGAAGCCACCTCAGTGAGAAGCCTGCGCACCCCAAGAAGAGTAGTCCCTGCTCGCCACAACTAGAGAAAGCCTGTGCACAGCAACGAGGACCCAGCACAGCCAAAAATAAATAAATAAAATGAATAAATTTATTTAAAACAAACAAACAAAAATATAGGATGCACCATTGAATTTGAATTCAGATCAACAATGAATAATTTTTTAGGATAAGTATGTCCCAAATATTACATGGAAAATACTTATCCTAAAATTTTATTTGCTGCTCAACATGAAGAAATGCAAATCGAAACCACAGTGAGGACTTCCCTGGTGGCGCAGTGGTTAAGAATCCGCCTGCCGATGCAAGGGACACGGGTTCGTGCCCCGGTCCGGGAAGATCCCACACGCCGCGGAGCGGCTGGGCCCGTGAGCCATGGCCGCTGAGCCTGCGCGTCCGGAGCCTGTGCTCCGCAACGGGAGAGGCCACAACAGTGAGAGGCCCGCCTACCGCAAAAAAAAAAAAGAATCCGTCTGCCAATGCAGGGGACACGGGTTCGATCCTGGTCCAGGAAGATCCCACATGCCGCAGAGCAGCTAAGCCCGTGTGCCACGACTACTGAGCCCGCGCTCTAGAGCCTGTGAGCCACAGCTACTGAGCCCGTGAGCCACAGCTACAGAAGCCCACGCACCTAGAGCCTGTGCTCTTCAACAAGAGAAGCCACCGCAATGAGAAGACCGCGCACGCAGCGAAGAGTAGACCCTGCTCGCCCCAACTGGAGAAAGCCCGCGTGCAGCAACGAAAACGCAACACAGCCAAAAACAAACAAATAAATAAATAAATAATTTTAGAAAACCACAATGAGATATCACTTCATCTCCACTCGAATGACTACTATTATAAAAACAAAACAAAACAGAAAATAACAAGTGTTGGTAAGGATGTGGAGAAACTGGAACCCTGTGCACTGTTGGTGGGAATGTAAAATGGTGCACAATATGACAATCCCTCAAAAAATTGGAAACAGAATTACGATATGATCCAGCATTTCCACTTCTGTGTACATTCCCCAAAGAACTGAAAGCAGGGACTCAAAGAGATATTTGTACACCCATAATCATAGCAGCATTGTTCATGACAGCCAAAAGGTAGAAGCAACCCAAGTGGCCATTGATGCATGGATGGATAAATAAAATTGGAGTATATCTATACAATGGAATATTATTCAGTCTTAAAAAGGAAGGAAATTCTGAGACATTGACGAACCTTGAGGACATTATGCTAAGTGAAAGAAGACAGACACAAAAAGACAAACATTGTATGATCTCACTTATATGAGGTCCCTAGAGTAATCAGAGACAGGAAGTAGAATGGTGGGTACCAAGGGCTGGGGGAGGGGGAATGGTGAGTTAGTGTTTAATGGGCACAGAATTTCAGTTTGGGAAGAGAACAGAGTTCTCGAGATGGATGGTGGTGACGGTTGCACAACAATAATGTGTTTAACACTACTGAACTATACACTTAAACACGGCTAAAATGGTAAATTTTATGCGGAGCGGCTGGGCCCGTGAGCCATGGCCGCTGAGCCTGCGCGTCCGGAGCCTGTGCTCCGCAACGGGAGAGGCCACAACAGTGAGAGGCCCGCCTACCGCAAAAAAAAAAAAGAATCCGTCTGCCAATGCAGGGGACACGGGTTCGATCCTGGTCCAGGAAGATCCCACATGCCGCAGAGCAGATAAGCCCGTGTGCCACGACTACTGAGCCCGCGCTCTAGAGCCTGTGAGCCACAGCTACTGAGCCCGTGAGCCACAGCTACAGAAGCCCACGCACCTAGAGCCTGTGCTCTTCAACAAGAGAAGCCACCGCAATGAGAAGACCGCGCACGCAGCGAAGAGTAGACCCTGCTCGCCCCAACTGGAGAAAGCCCGCGTGCAGCAACGAAAACGCAACACAGCCAAAAACAAACAAATAAATAAATAAATAATTTTAGAAAACCACAATGAGATATCACTTCATCTCCACTCGAATGACTACTATTATAAAAACAAAACAAAACAGAAAATAACAAGTGTTGGTAAGGATGTGGAGAAACTGGAACCCTGTGCACTGTTGGTGGGAATGTAAAATGGTGCACAATATGACAATCCCTCAAAAAATTGGAAACAGAATTACGATATGATCCAGCATTTCCACTTCTGTGTACATTCCCCAAAGAACTGAAAGCAGGGACTCAAAGAGATATTTGTACACCCATAATCATAGCAGCATTGTTCATGACAGCCAAAAGGTAGAAGCAACCCAAGTGGCCATTGATGCATGGATGGATAAATAAAATTGGAGTATATCTATACAATGGAATATTATTCAGTCTTAAAAAGGAAGGAAATTCTGAGACATTGACGAACCTTGAGGACATTATGCTAAGTGAAAGAAGACAGACACAAAAAGACAAACATTGTATGATCTCACTTATATGAGGTCCCTAGAGTAATCAGAGACAGGAAGTAGAATGGTGGGTACCAAGGGCTGGGGGAGGGGGAATGGTGAGTTAGTGTTTAATGGGCACAGAATTTCAGTTTGGGAAGAGAACAGAGTTCTCGAGATGGATGGTGGT
>NC_041215.1:15145172-15153608 GCF_002837175.3 Physeter macrocephalus | reverse complement strand
AAAGTTGCTGTGAACATCTGGGTATGCGTCTTTGTGTGGACATATACTTTCATCCTCTTGGGTAAATACCTAGGAGTGGAATGACTGGGTCCTATGGTAGGTGTAGGTTTAAGTTTTTTTTCTTTTTTTTCAAGGTAAAATGGATCTTTTATTTATTTGTACTTAAATTTATAAACCAGCCAGTCAAACTGGGACTATTATTATCATGATGTGGCAAAATACAAAACATCTTTCTACAAATACTAGGGTGATGAACAAATTAGGGGTTGTAATAAAACAGAGCAGAAGAGGCAGAGGAAGTCAATGAAGCACATTGTAGCGTAACCCTTCACCTTAGCAATTGAGGTTCTTAACAAGTAGGGCCTCCCCATCCCAGAAAATATAAAAAATTGTTCACTGAATCTTTGTACTTTTGCTTCCTATTTTTAAAATAAATTTATTTACTTATTTATTTATTTTTGGCTGTGGTGGGTCTTTGTTGCTGCGCGCGGGCTTTCTCTAGTTCCAGCAAGCGGTGTCTACTCTTCATTCGGTGCACGGGCTTCTCGTTGCGGTGGCTTCTCTTTTTGAGGAGCATGGACTCTAGGCATGCGGGCTTCAGTAGTTGTGGCACGCGGGCTCAGTAGTTGTGGCTCGCAGGCTCTAGAGCGCAGGCTCAGTAGTTGTGGCGCACAGGCTTAGTTGCTCCGCGGCATGTGGGATCTTCCCCGATCAGGGCTTGAACCCGTTTCCCCTGCATTGGCAGGCGGATTCTTAACCACTGCACCACCAGGGAAGTCCCTAATTCATTTATTTTTGACTGCATTGAGTCTTCGTTGCTGCACACAGGCTTTCTCTAGTTGCGGCGAGCAGGGGCTACTCTTTGTTGCTGTGCGTGGGCTTCTCATTGCGGTGGCTTCTCTTGTTGTGGAGCACTGGCTGTAGGCACGTGGCCTTCAGTAGCTGTGGCACGTGGGCTCAGTAATTGTGGCTCGCGGGCTCTAGAGTGCAGGCTCAGTAGTTGTGGCGCACGAGCTTAGTTGCTCTGCGGCATGTGGGATCTTCCCGGACCAGGGCTCGAACCCGTGTCCCTTGCATTGGCAGGCGGATTCTTAACCACTGCACCACCAGGGAAGTCCCTAATTCCTTTATTTTTGACTGCATTGAGTCTTCGTTGCTGCACACAGGCTTTCTCTAGTTGCGGCGAGCAGGGGCTACTCTTTGTTGCTGTGCGTGGGCTTCTCATTGCGGTGGCTTCTCTTGTTGTGGAGCACTGGCTGTAGGCACGTGGCCTTCAGTAGCTGTGGCACGTGGGCTCAGTAATTGTGGCTCGCGGGCTCTAGAGTGCAGGCTCAGTAGTTGTGGCGCACGAGCTTAGTTGCTCTGCGGCATGTGGGATCTTCCCGGACCAGGGCTCGAACCCGTGTCCCTTGCATTGGCAGGCGGATTCTTAACCACTGCACCACCAGGGAAGTCCCTACTCATCTACTTTCTGTCTCTATAAATTTACCTTTTTTTTTTTTGACCTCACCATGCAACTATGCAAGGTGTTAGTTCCCCGACCAGGGATGGAACCCATGCCCCTGCAGTGGAAGCACAGAGTCTTAACCACTGGACCGCCAGGGAATTCCCTAAATTTACCTGTTTTATAAATAGAATCATACCATATGTGATCTTCAGTGTCTGGCTTCTTTCACTCCATATTAATATTTTCGAGGTTCATCCACAATGTAATGTGTGTCAGTACTTCATTTCTTTTTATGGCTGCATAACATTCCATTGTGTGGACATACCATGTTTTGTTTATTCGTTCACCAGCTGAAGGACATTTAGGTTGGTTCTACCTTTTGGCTGTTTTGGATAATGCTGCTATAAACATGCATGTACAAGTTTTTGTCTGAGCACCTGTGTTCAGTTCTTAGGGGTATATAGCACGAGCAGAATTGCTGGGTCCTATGACTGTTGTGTGTCCTTGAACAAGCAGTTACCACCCAACACTACTTGGTGTGTTTATTAGTGGAAATGCCTTGAGGGTAGAGAGCATATCTGTCTTGTTTAGTCTTGGTCTTGTATGCCTGGAGCATGGGCAGCCCAGAGGAAAGAAGTGTTCAAGAAATATGGCTGGGGGACTTCCCTGGTGGTCGGTCCAGTGGGTAAGACTCTGCGGTACCAATGCAGGGGCCCGGTTTTGATCCCTGGTTGGGGAACTAGATCCTGCATGCACGCCACAACTAAGAGTCCGCATGCCGCAGCTAAGAAGTCTGCATGCCGCAACTAAGAAGTCTACAAGCTGCAACTAAGACCTGGAGCAGCCAAAAAAAAAAAAAAAGGAAATATGGCTGGGAGGGAGGGATAGATGAATGATGGAGTGTGGAAAAGCTCTCTAGGGCTTGTAGTCTGGCTGGTAGGAAGTCCCTTCTAGGTGGTCAGGTCTGTCCCTTGCCTTCTCGGGGAGACTTGTGGGCCTGCCAGGGACGGGGGGGGAGGCTGGCCCTGTCTGTGAGTCTGGTTTTCCAGCCTTCCAGGTGGTGCCTGCATCTGCCTTTTTGTCCCATGAAGGGTTTTGTCATTTGGCCAGGGGTGGGGGCGGTTCCTGTCTTCCCCTTGGCCCTTCCAACGGTCCCACAACTCGAAAAACTGTCCTTAGGAGGGACTGCGTTCCCCCAGCCGCCCCCAGCATTACATAACTTGTTTGTTCCAACTTCACTTTTCTGCAACCAAGGGGGAAAAAAGAAAGAGAAAATCTTATTCTCCTTCCTTCCTATCTCGAGGGATCAACAAAAAACCCGTTGCCTAGTAGAGATGGTCGTTAATGACCAAGCCGAACCTCTGGGATGGACAGAGCATGGTTGCCTTGGCTGGGCGCTTGCTGAGGGGAGGTGGGGTCCTAGCTGCAGGCTCACTCACACAAAAGAAACTTGTTCTGCAGCAGGCCCCCTCTCAGCTCCACCTCAGGCCCTTGAGGGGGTCCAGGATCCTGGAGAGAGAGGAGGTTTACAGTGTGTTGTGAGGGGGTGGAGGGACTCTCCCAGGAGTCGCACCTCCCCAGCTAAAATTCCATCGCTGTGAGGTACCTGGCCTGCCTAGTTCTGGAGGAACCTTTTCGCCACGAAGTTTCTTCAGACATTGGGCCTTTGGCATCCTCTCTTCACTGCCCATCTTTCCTAAATGTGTCTGGATGGGGCCCAGTCTCATTGATTCACACTGCTTCTTGGGGGGCGAGGCAGGAGTATCTGGGTGAGGGCCACGCCGGTCACAGGTGTTTCTCTGGGAAGTCGTGACTGGGACACAGTGTGAGTGGGTTTGGCACAGTTCAGCTGAGGCGTCTGCTCCTGGCTTGGTGGCCTTTGCTTGTTTAAACTTTCTTAACAAGCCCTCTCTGGCTGCACCCTAGATTGTCTCCACTAATCCCTGAGGCTCTGGAAGAGTCCAGCCCCCAACCCCTGTGTGAATGACTGGGCAATGATTTGGCCTTCTGAGAAGATTCTTGTTCCTTTGGCATCATCCTCTCTTCAGCTGAGAGGGAGAGACAGGAATTTGATCCTTCAGAGACAGGAACTCACCTTCTCCTAGGAATTCTGGGAGATCTGGTGGCATCAGGCACCTCATCAGACCCACATTCTTGTTGCATGCCTTGGGCACATCTGCAACCCTCTGTGTGTTAGTCTTCATCCGGGAAGTGGGACCCCGGACCCACTGGGCAGGGTAGCTGGGAAGAAGCAAACTAGGGTGAGGGTATGCTCAGAGGGCGCCCAGCATGTTGCACGTGTGTGTGTGAGTGTGGAAGTGGCAATGTTGCCCTGCGGTCCTGAAGCTGTTAGCATTATGTCCGCTGTGCCTACGTGGACCAAGAAGGGATCATGGGGTGTTTGGCAGGTCGTGCTAATGAGCCAATGTGGCAGGTTGGGAAGAGAAAGTTGTTTTCTTAGTCTGTTTGGGCTGCCATAACAGAATAACATAGACTGGGTGGCTTATAAATGGCAGAAATTTAGTTCTTGAAGTTCTGGAGGTTGAGAAGTCCAAAATCAAGGTGCCGACAGATTTGGTGTCTGGAGAGGCCACTTCCTGGTTCATAGACACGGCCTCCTTGCTGAGTCCTCACATAGTGGAAGGGTCTAGGGAGCTCTCTGGGGTCTCTTTTATAAGGGCACTAATTCCATTCACGAGGGCCCCATCCTCATGACCTAATCACCTCCCGAAGGCCCTGCCCTCTAATACCATCACATTAGGGAATAGGTTTCAATATGTGAATTTTGGGGGGATACAAGCATTCATTCTGTGGTTGTCGGCTTGAGCAATTCGGAGGATGGTAGTATCATTACTTGGTGGCCATGAGAGGGCCAGTGGCAGGGCCAGTGGGAGAATGGAACATGTCAAGTCTGAGTTGCTTCTGCAGCATTGAGAGGACAGATGCTGCCTTGTGAGCCTGGCACCTGGGAACAGAGTGTAGAGCATGAGCTGGTGGGTCTTGGCAGAGTATTGGGGTGGGGCAGTTGAGTCTGGGGTGAACTGGAGAGAGTGCTGGGCAGAGGTGCTCAGGGGCTGGGTCACGCAGCCCAGCTCTTCCTCTGGGAGTGAGGCACCCCATTCCTCACCTCCTCACCGGTAGGGTCCCTTGAGCTCACTATGTGAAATTGCTCTGAAAACTGCACACTTCGCCCTGAATTGTGCAGCTTGATTGTCTCATAGCTGAACCACTTCCATCCGGTAGCTGCGACCCCCTGGGGATGGCCTTCTTGTCGGCCATAGTTATGGGGTAGAAAGGTGTTATTAGCCTCTGCTATCATTGCGCCATCTCTAGGGAGTAGACGTAGTGTGTCATCCCACTTTCCTTAACTGGTTATTTTTTATTGCCGATCCTCACGGGAGAGCTCAGAGGGGTCAGGTTGGAGGTTTGTGCCTGCCTCCCCCCGAGACACTTTAAAAGTGGGGCTTCTCTGCACTCCTGCCCTTTGCTCTTGGGGCATGTTTCAGACTTAGGGTTGAAGGCCCTGGAGAAGGGGGAGGAGGGAGGGTGACTTCTCGGCATCCTCAGCTCCTTCTTCTTGTGGATGGGACTCATTTGACACCTTTCTCTTCCCCTGGCGATTGTCGATGGTCACATGCCTCTTGTGTGCCTGCCGCTGTGCTTGGTGTTGGGCATATGGGCCCCCGGACAGATGGGCCGTGCCTGTGTGGGACACTTATGTGCCAGCATGTGAAACAGTTGGGCCGTCATTTCCCCACGGTTGCCATAAAATGTCCCGAGGCTGAGTTGGAGGTTCCTGCCTTCTCCAGAAGGTTCTGAGAGTCTCCTTACAAATGAGGTTGAGCAGAGTCTGAAGGTTAGTGCCATCAGCTTGGGGGAAGGGAGTCTCGGGAGTTGGCCTGTTTTCTGGGTACAGGCAAGTGGCATGTGCAGGTTCTGGAGGGGGAGGAGCCTGGCTTTTTAGGGGTCCGGAGGGCAGAGAGGAGCTGGAGAGGGTGAGAGGGAGGAGTGGGGAGACTGGGGACTGGTGCAGGGTTTGGGTGAGGGGGCACCTGGGTCAGAGTTGTGTTTTGGAAGGATCCCTCTGGCAGGAGATGAGGGGGCCTGGGCTGAGTTGGGGGCGTGGAGATGGTGAGGTGGGCATGGGTTTGGGGACGATTCAAGATTGAACTTGTGTGACATGCTGACCCATGGTGGCAGCCAGGTTGGGAGTCACCAGCTCTCAGGTTTCTGCCGTGGACCAAAGAGCGAGTGCTGGTGGAGGATGCGTCAGGCAGGAGGATGAGGCCCCACTTGACTTGAGAGGCTCTGCTGCCCAAGAGCATCCGGTGGGGACAGGGAGCAGACATGGACATCTGGCCTGGAGGGCTCAAGGTCCTCCCTCTGTTCTGGAAAGTCCTCGTGCCTCGCCTTGCTCGAGGCTCCCTGGTCTTCTAACAACCAGGACCTGGTCCTTCCCAGTTTGATTCCTGCCTCTCCTCTCTGACCTCCTTGAGAGCAATCACCACATGCACACTTATTTGCTCTCTCTTCCTTTAATCTATTGGCACATTGTGTTGCTTCCACCTTTGAGCCACATCCCCGTCCGGCCCCTTCTTCCACCTCCACCTCATCCTGGCTCTGAGCTGCCATCGACTCTTGCCCTCCTGGCTACTGTCCCCCCACCTCCAGTTGGCGGGACCCTCCCAAGGCAGGCATCAGACCAGGCCGTCCCTTGCCTGACACCTGCCGGTGGCTTCTTCACTCTCAGAACAGTCTCAGAACAAAATTCACTTCTCCACATGATCCCCTTGGCCCCCACGGCGAGGCCCTGCCCGCCCATGGACCCCCATGCTTCCCCAGCCCACATCTCCAACATCAGGCTGGTGCCCCTCCTGGGCCTTGTGAGCTCACCCTCCCTCGGCTGGGGTGACCTGTCCCAGAGCTTTGCACAACTCCTGTGTTGCCTCCTTGGGGCCTGGCCACTCTGTCCACCATGACTCCCCCCGTCTGCCCATCTTCGTCCTCTGCCCCAGGCTCATGGTCCATTCTGTGTTCTTCTAGAATGTGCGCTCCCCGCAGGCAGGGCTTCGCTGTGGAGGCTCTGATACAGTCTAGCGGATATTCTACATACAATCTACGATGGATTTGCAGGAGAAGCTGGCCTGACTGGGAGGCTTCTGGAACGGTCCTCCATGGCCAGCTGAGCAAGGGTCACTCTTCTTCTCCTGATTTTTGTTAATGGCAGGGTCCGGGTAGAGAAACAGAGACTCACAGGTGTGTTGTCAGTGAATCAGCCCCGTTAGAGAGAAGCCAGTGAGCAGTACCCTTTTGCGCGAGCTCCATTTAGTTCACGGACAGGCTCTTAGCGCCGTGTTGAAGAGGGGGGAAAGGGCCAGCCGCGCTCCCTGTCCAGCTGCCTGCCGGGGGAAGTGGGGGCTGGGGCCCGCTGGGTCCCCACCGGGCTGACCCGCCCTCCTCCTGTGGTAGCCGCTCCGCAGCTGTGCAGACGGGCTCTTAACACTTGTTAACCCCGAGTCTCCAGTCCCTTCCTCCTCCCCGCCCCTTTCCCATTTCCCTTCAGAGAGGGCTGCTCAGGATTCACAGAACTCATCCCCCATGGCTATGAGAGCGTTTCCCTAACATTCCTTGGCGGAGTGGGTTTTGGGGCGCATCCAGCGTGATTTCAGACCCCTCGCCGAGCAGCCCCGCTGCTGAGCTCCTCCCGCAGACCACCTCTCCGCGCACTGAAAATATTGTGATTCAGGAGGAAGTAACCGGCACCTTTGGGGAATCGCAGACCTTTCCTATGAGGGAGGCAGCTTCCGGAATTGAACACGCTCAGCCTGGAGGAAATCTTGAGGGGTGGACCTTTGGGCTTTTAAAGGCCTCAAGGGGGGGTCACCCGAGGATCAAGGATCGAGGCCGAAGACGTTTTCTGACGCCACAACTGCGAAATTCCACAGGGGTCAGAGACAGGATCCTAGCAGGAGCCGGCTGGGCTGGGCTGGGCTGGGCTGGGCTGGATATCCGGACAGCTCGCCTCTCAAAGGGATGTTAGAATTTGAAGCAGTCTGCCGGAGGAAGCAGCAGCAGGGAGACGTGATCACCCGGAATCTTCCATGACTGTAGCTGAGAGTGGGACATTCTCCTGAGGGAGGGTTTGCGGGGGGTGACAAAATGCCTGTGAAGCAACAGTCATGTAGGGGAGCCCCGCTGCAGACCCCCGAGGCAGCCTCAACTTGGAAAATTTCCAGGACTATAGTTAAAGTCATAACTGTGTGCTGGCTTGGTGAAGTCTGGTCGATCCTAGGAGGGCTTCTCTTGCTCTCTTTTCTCCCCACCTCTGTCATGCAAGGGGTAATGGCAGCCCGTGGGCCGTAAGGCAGGGAGGCTGGGAACACACAAATGTTTATGCTCCACATGAGTCACTTGCGGAAACTCTGGGTGGTGTTTTCCTTGCCGAGGCAGATGGCATTGGGCTGCCCTGCAGCTGCAGCCTTAGGTGTGCTTCCAGCATTTTAGCATTTAGAGTTGCTGAACTTTCACAGTAGGGGGCATGGGTAGCTTGCTGACCTTTCACAGGGAGATGACTGGGCTGTCTCTTTATGGGTAGGCGGGGCTCGGGCTGGGTCTGGTCACCACCCACTCACCTGCAGATCAACTAGTTAGGCTTCCTCATCCCCATTCCCAGGGTAGGAAGCCGGTGTGCCCTGCAGGGAGAGGTGGTAGCTGGAGAAGTATTAACTCCACAGTGGTTTTTCCAGAGGCTCGTCTGGAATTCGAGCCCCGGATCAGAGGCTTCTGACATTGAAGGCCCCTTTTGGTTAAGAGAGCCAGAAACTCAACTCGACTCACTGCCTTCAGTTAAAAAATAAAAGTTCATCGTTCACATAAAAAATAAGTTCAGGGCTTCCCTGGTGGCGCAGGGGTTGAGAGTCTGCCTGCTGTTGCAGGGGACACGGGTTCGTGCCCCGGTCCGGGAGGATCCCACACGCTGCGGAGCGGCT
>NC_041215.1:15143130-15143749 GCF_002837175.3 Physeter macrocephalus | reverse complement strand
ACACGGGTTCGTGCCCCGGTCCGGGAGGATCCCACACGCTGCGGAGCGGCTGGGCCCGTGAGCCATGGCCGCTGAGCCTGCGCGTCCGGAGCCTGTGCTCCGCAACGGGAGAGGCCACAACAGTGAGAGGCCCGCGTACTGCAAAAAAAAAAAAAAAGTTCAGGGAGAATTCCAGTTTTTATATTCATTAAATTCAGAGCTCAGATGATTCCTCTGGAACCTGTGACTCCCGTCTCTTAGCTCTTGGCTGGGCAAGGTAACCTCACCTTGTTCCCCATCATCCCCGCAACCCTAGGGGGAAGGCAAGTTTCCATCCTGGTGGCTCCAGCAAAAGTCCCAGGGAAGGTTTTGGTTGGGTTGAATGGGTCACACTCCCTATCCTGGGCTCAATCAGCATGGCTGGGGGCCTGGGAGGCTCTGGTTGGTCAGGCTGGGTTTTGAATTCTCCCTTTTCAGCCCAGGTGTGGGTCTTCTGATCCTTACCACTGGGGCTGAGAGTGAAGGAGGTTCCCTGAGGAAAACAGGGGGCCCTTAACAGAAGAAGGAAGGGATGTTGGCACCCCCTAAAATGAAGATATTTGTGAGAGGCCCCATTTTTTTTTTTTTTTTTTTTTTTTTT
>NC_041215.1:15123630-15142966 GCF_002837175.3 Physeter macrocephalus | reverse complement strand
TGGCCTCTCCCGTTGCGGAGCACAGGCTCCGGACGCGCAGGCTCAGCGGCCATGGCTCATGGGCCCAGCCGCTCCGCGGCGTGTGGGATCTTCCCGGACCGGGGCACGAACCCGTGCCCCCCGCATCGGCAGGCGGACTCAACCACTGCGCCACCAGGGAAGCCCGAGAGGCCCCTTTTGATGCCTAAGTTTGTGCTGCTGTTGGAAGGTCCTTGCTGCGCCATACCCATACTGTGTCTGCCTGCATATGGCCTGGCACCACTGGGCATGAGCACATGCCATTTAGTGGAACTGTCCCTTTCAGAGCCTCAGTACCTGCCCTGCCAGGGGAGGCAGCTGGGCTGGGTCCTGAAATGCTGGCATTTGCAGTGCTGGATTCTCATAGGGTTTCTGAGTGGTGTTCTGGGGCCATGCAGTCATGTGCCTACTTGCCTAATTTGTAGAGTGAAGGGGTTTTGCTCATTTCAGTGGCCCCATCTCCAAGCCCAGTGCAGCAGGGATAATGTGGGGGGATGGGCTCTTACTGGGATCAGCCTCTTGTCAGTGGGTGGGAACAAAACAGGCGAAGCTTCAGCCTGAGACCTGCTTATTAGTTGCCCTTGCTGCCGCTGGCATTGGGGCCCTGGCTGGGCTTTGAGGGGTCACGGAGGCTGTGGGAAACCCTGGCTGGGCCATGAGGGCAAGGGAGGTCATGGGGGAGACCTTCTACTTCGAGAAGGCTTGGAAGGGAAAGTGATGGAAGAGTGTGGAAGAGCTAGTGGGCTTGAGAGTGCAGCATAGGGAGGAGAGGTGGAGGTGGGGGGCAGAAAGAGTTGGCCCTTCAACGTGGGGAATAGCATGAGTAAAGTGTGGAGGCCAGACATCCCAGAGAGGAGCCTGCCAAGGGCTTCTTGGTTGAGCCCAGTCAAAGGATAACATACCTTGTCCCAGGACTTGGACCAGGAGGTTGCATGGAGGGGGTAACAGAGCAGATATATGCAGCAGATACCTGCAACAAGCAGAAATATGAGTCAGGCCCCAGCCACTGCTGCCACCTAGCAGCCATCCACCTGCCACCTCACCCATCCTATCCATCCATCCATCCTTCCATCCGTCTATCCATCTACCCATCCTTCCATCCACCCACTCTTCCATCCAGCCATCTGTCCCATCTGTCTATTCATCTACCCTATCACCCATTGTCCATCCATCCATCCATCATCCGTCTACCCATCTATCCATCCATTCATCCACCCACCCACTCAGCCATCCAGCCATTTAATCAACAAGTGTGACTGAGCTCTGAGCACATGCTTGGCATGGTGCCAGGTGCTGGGACACAGCAGGAGACAGAACCCACCCTGCCCTGCTTGGTGAGGCTCCTGTTGCAGCTTCGAGGAGACAGGTTGGAAACAGATGGATGGTTTACCAGATGGAGCGATGGGCAGGCAAGACAAATAGAGCTGGGTTGGGGTCAGAGAGGTGTGGAGGCCTGGGTGGGGCTTTCCCATTGTGACCTGGCAGAATGGGGTTACCTCCCTCATAACGGCTGGAGGGTTAGTGGGATAGTCCACACCCTTGCCCTGGCTGCCACTGAGGAGCCATATCCTGCCCTACTTGCTGTCCAGCTCCACGTCCACCTCCTGGCTTGGCCTTCCTGATGAGTGGTCTCAGCTCTCCCAGCTTCAGTCTCCCCGTCTGCATCATGGAGGTTATCAGGGGGCCCATCCACCTGGGGCTACAGAGAGACCGACACTGGCCAGGCCTCTTACGTGCTGTGTGGCCTTGGGTGGGTGCCTGAACCTCTCTGTGCCTCAATGTCCCTATCTGTAAGATGGTGACGATAGTGGTATACCCCTCTCCAGGCTGCCCACTGAGAGGCGAGCTGGGAACCAGCTTGGCACTGCCCCGGGCCCACAGTCTCGCATGGAGTGGGTGCTCGCTTGTCAGGATGGGGAGGGGTGGGGGTACGTGGAGGCAGAGAGCTTGCTGATGGTGAGAGAAGGAGGGTCTGGGTGTCCCCCTTCCATCTTCCTAGCCTTGAGAAGTTGCTGGAGTTGGGCAGGTCTGGGACTGGGGAAGTGCTGCCTACAGGGTCCTCTTGCCCATCAGCAGTGGCCAGATCCCCACGCATCCTGGGCTCCCTGGGGCACCAGTCAGAGGCTGGGGTGAGGGCAGAGAGCCTGGGCAAGAGGTCATGGCTGGGCTTCAGGGGCACTGGGCTCACTGTGGCCCCTGAGGAGCAAGACTGTCGGAGAGTCACAGGGGGCTTAGGCAGGAGAGTGATGGACTTTGATGTCATTTGTTGCCTTCTGCTTGTGGGAGGGTGGGCCATACCTGTAGAGTTCTTGGCTGTAACCCAGTGAGTATTGCGGGAGTGGGGGAATCCACGCGGTTTGTCCCTGTCTCAGAAGGGCAGGATGACGGAGCTGACCGGGTGGTTCCACTTGCCTTGAGTGGAACCAGCACTGAGTGAGGCTGTCCGGCGCCAGGCTCTGTGCGCGCAGGATCCCAGCCAGGCTTTGGGGATGGCTGGTGGGGTCTCATTGTGAGGCTGGTGACTTGTGGGGCCAGGCACACCCCTGCTTCTACTCCCAGCCCCTAGGAATTTGCTCCTGTCGCCTCTCTGGGTCCTTGGGAGGAGTCATGTTGGTTCTTTGGAGGGGGACCTGGGTTCTAGAACCTGTCTGCCTTCCCTACCACCCTCTGGACCCTCAGCCTCCCTGGCTGTCACGTGGGGGTTCTCAGGAGCCACCAGTCCTGGGTGCCAGCAGGTTGCATGGTTCCCTCCTGCCGGTACTCCCCAGCACCCAGCACTGCCTCTCTTCTGTCACCCTGTCACTGCACTGCAGACACAAGCAGGCAGGAGCCAAGGACATACGTGTGGGGGGTGGCCCTGCCTGGTGATGCTCTGAAGATGAGGTGGGCAAGTGTGGCCTGGCGCCCCTTTGCAGGGCTCAGGGAGAGCGTCTCTGTGGGCGACGTACTCCCAGGGTGGGCTCGCAGTGGGCCCTAGATGTGTCCACGGCCCAGCTCTTGGAGGAGGCAGAGCAGGTGGGAAGGAGCGGATGAAGCTCTGTCCCTGCCTGGCGGCCTGGCTCACCTGGCCTCCCATGGGGTGCGCAGATTCACCTTGGCACTGGGCATCCTGATTTAAATTATCGCAGAAGATGTAGGAAGTAACCAGTATGATGACCAGGAGGGAGAAATAAACAATTCAGCTGATGCTGTGGAAAGAGCCCAGGCTCAGGGGCACGTGGGATCTGGGGCCCTGGCCAGATTTTCTTCTCTCTCTCTCTCTCTCTGGGTCTCTGTGCCCCCCAGTCTCTCTCAGTGGTTTGGCCTCCAGGCCTGCTGGGACACTGCTCTGAGGACCTTCATCTGCTCCTGGGTTCCACACTTGTCCACACAGGAGCCCTGCTCTTCCAGCTGCTCCCCAGAGCGCCTGGGGATCAAGCCCTGCGAGAGGACTTCAGGCATCTCAGAAGGAGCTGCCCCTTATCGTGGGGCTGCGGCTGTCTGGGGGTGAGGAGGGCGGAGCCGGCCTGAGGTGAGCAGCCCCAGGAGAGAGCGTGCTGACGTGAGCACGGGGGCTGCTGGCCAGCCGGAGCATTTGAGGGCTACTGCCAGGTGCCAAAACATGGTGACTCCATCCTTTGGGCTGGGAGCACAGTACCCAGAGCTGTGAAATACTGTGGTAACCACAGCAACAGTGGCTTGGGGTGTCTGCCTTTGTGGGACATGTGGGACCTTGGCTCAGACGCACCTTTGATCCATGGAGCTGCGTGCCTGGAAGGCAGAGCAGTGGCCTTGGCAGAGTCAGCAGGCTGTAGTAGGCGGGAAGTGGGAGCCAGTACTGGAGCTGCCTGCAGCCGTGGGGAGGCCATGCTGGGCCTCAGTTTCTCCATCTTTTTAAAAAAAATTAATCTATTTATTTATTTATTTTTGGCTGCCTTGGGTCATCGTTGCTGCACAGCCTTTCTCTAGTTGTGGTGAGCAGGGGCTACTCTTCATTGTGGCGTGCGGGCTTCTCGTTGCGGGGTCTTCTCTTGTTGCAGAGCACGGGCTCTAGGCGCGCGGCTTCAGTAGTGGTGGCACGTGGGCTCTAGAGCACAGGCTCAGTAGTTCTGGCGCACGGGCTTAGTTGCTGCGTGGCATGTGGGATCTTCCCGGACCAGGGAATCGAACCTGTGTCCCCTGCGTTGGCAGGCGGATTCTTAACCACTGCACCACCAGGGAAGTGCAGTTTCTCCATCTTGAAGGGGACACTTGCTGCACTGACCTCCTGGGCTGGCCAGGGATTCATGAAGTTCTTTGTGAAGGACTGTGCCCAGCATGTGCTCTGTCAGTGAGCCTGCTTTGTGAAGGGTCTGAGGCGGGCAGGAAGGGGAAGCCAGAGAAGCTTCCAGTGTGGCTGGATAGGGGGCAGTGGTTGGTGGTGTGGGAAATAGGACAGAGAGGTGACCAGTGGGCTGCTGGCGCTTCTCCATCTGCAGCTAGAGAGCCCCGTCCCCATCCCCCAACCTCTGTCCCCGCCCCCAGGTCTCTGTCCCCCTCTCTCTGGGTCTCTGTCCCGCCTCTCTGGGTCTCTTTCTCTCTCTCTGGGTCTCTCTCCCCCTCTCTGGGTCTCTGTCTCCCTTTGTCCCCCCAGGTGTAGTGTCTTCCCTGCTGATGCACCCAGGACCCTAAGGCGGAGTGGCCTGGAGCTCCCTGGTACTGCATCAGCTGGGGTGTTAGCCAACCAGCTGCGCTGCGCTGCTGTGCTCCATCGAGCCACATGGACAATAAAACCAAAATTGGCTTTGAAAGTGGAAGTGCTCTCTGTTTTGAGGGGAAGTGAGGGAATTTGCATGTCAGAACAGTATGTTAAAGGGGCAATACCGTCAGACTCTGTTCTGGCCTGAGTTTTGGGCTCCATGTGGGGGTGGGAAAGGAGTTTACAAAACCCCAAAGAAATGTTTCCATGAAATTCTTTCTTGGTCTTGCCTTTTCCCTTTTTTTTTTTTTTTTTTTTTGACATTCCAGTGAAAAGAACTTTCCGGGGCTTCATATTCATATCTCTCCTGTGGGCTTGGGAAACCGACCGTGGAGACCAGGGCCAGCAGCCGGGCGAGGGCAGGAGGAGGGGAGCGCCCACCCCGCCAAGTGCTGCTCCCAAGGCAGCCCCTACCGCCATCGCGGGGCCCTGTCACTGTTGGTGTGGCTCTGCACCTCCTGTGGCTGTCCCTCACTAGGCCATCCTGCCTTGGGTCCCCCTGAAGCAGGCCCTGAGGCAAGGACTCTAGCCCCTGGTGTATTTGGGGGGTGACCCCATGAAGGATGGGGGGCAGGAAGGAGCCCACACAGGGAGTGCCAGCAAGGATCCAGCGACAGCACGGGCAATGGGCTCAGCAGGCTGGGGACGCCTGGAGGTTGTGGGGATCCTGCCACAGGTGGGCATTTACCCCACCTAGTCGCACTGGCTGTCAGCCCCTGTGCAGGGACATCCAGAGGGAGGCAGCAGCTGTGTCCCCGTGTCCAGCACGGGACTGCACATGGCTGGGGGTGCCTGATGACAGTGCTAGAGAGACACAGCGCGGGGGTTGGGGTCAGGACAGCGGGGGGCACATGGTCAGAGGCCAGGTCCAGGCTGAGGGTGCAGCTGGGGAGGCAGTGAGTGGCCTCCAGAGACGCCCTGACCCAGCTGCTGACGCATTGGCTCTGATGACTCAGCGCGGGTGACCGTGGCTTGGGTGGCCGTCTGGAGACTCGGACTAGCTCAAGGGCGGCCGCTGCCGCCTTCCTGGGGGCCCGGGGCCCCGCCTCGCCAGCCGCCCCCTGTCTGGGCCGGCCTGAGTAATGGGTCCTTCCCTTAGTCATCGGTCCCAGGCCCTGGCCCTCCCTCCTCCTCCTGCCCACCTCCGCCCAGCCAAGCCTGCTTCTCTGTCCAGGCTGGGGACTCTGGCCCCTGCCGGCTTCCTCCCTCCTTCCCTGAGTTCCCCAGAGGCTGTGAGGTGTGTGAGGGTTAGCGGTGGGGGCTTCAGAGACAGTTGTCCCACCGGTGAGATGGGAGAAGGAAACCAGCCTTGTGAGGTGCTGTGAGCCTTGCCGGGGGCACGAGGAGGAGTGTCTGGGACAGGATGAGGCATGTGCAGAAAGGGGCCGTTTCCTACCCCCTTGGTGCAACTTGGGCTCCACACCGTGTAAGCAGAAGTGCTATGGGCTTTGTAGGGGTTCCTGGGCCGGGGTGTCCTAACTCCTGCAGAGGAGCGTTTTAACGCTCAGAGTATGCACGGCCTCCGTGCTCGGCTGGAGGGCAGCCCTTTGTACCCCCTTAAAGGGTGTTTAGCTTGTTTCCCATCTTCAGCCCCCAGAAATGGTATTTGGTAAATATTCGCACACATCTCTCAACTTGCACATGCGAGTATATCTCAGATAAATCCCAAAAGTAGACTTGCTAGGTCAAGGATGTGAGCCTTTATAATTTTGCTAGGTGTGCCAAACTGCCTGCCTGGGAGTTGTCCCTCTTCGCACTCCTGCTGGGAATGGACAAGAGCATCTGCTGCCAGATGGCCCACCCCATGACTCTGCCCACCTGAGGGGTGAAGCCAGTCCTTTGGCAAGCACACTTCCCTTATCGTGAGCAAGGCTGAGTCGTAGGTCTCTCCAGCCAGCTGTGCTTCCTTTCCTAGGAACTGTCAGCCCACATCCTTCTGTGACATTGCTGGCTTTGTATTGATTTCTTGGTGCTCTTTATATATGGAGGACCACTGTAAATATATGTCCAGGGACCAGGCAGCCCCAGGATGAAGTTGCCTCTGGTGTGAGATCTTTCTTCTGGTGAAAACATGCATAGGCACACCAGTCCCCAGAGCTCAGAGGAAGCACAGGAAATCCTCCCAGCTTGCCTCACACTTTCAGAGGAACTTCTAAGAAAAAACTGAGGCCAGCTAAAAGCAAAATGTCAAAGACTGGGTGGAGGGAATATACAAAATCTGTGAGGTGAGGTGTCCACAGAGAGGCCAGCCAGGCTCACTTGACACCTGCCGTGGGCCGGCACTCTGTGGGTGGTTCTAAGCTTCAAGTTCCCAAGCACTTGGACCCATTCAAAGGCATGCGAGTGGCTTGTATGGTTGGTGGCAGGATGTAGCCCCCCACTGGGCCTTGCCAGCCCAAAGTGAAGCTGGGGGAAGTAGGGGGTCTGTGGTCCCTCATTTCCCAGGAGGTGATGGGGGCTGGGGAGCCTCATGGCAGCCCTGTGACGTCTGCTCCTCCCTGCCCTTCTCCACCTTTTTAAAAAATTTTGGCCACGCTGCGCATTATGTGGGATCTTAGTTCCCAACCAGGGATCAAACCCATGCCCCCTGCAGTGGAAGCGTGGAGTCTTAACCCCTGGACCACCAGGACGGTTCTGCCTGCCCCATTTGAGAGCTGAGAAAATAAAGACCCAGAGAACCGGGGAATGTGCCTTAGTCACACAGCTGGCAGGTAGCAGGGCAGCCTTGGAACCCTGCCCTCTGCTCCTCACACCAGGTGCCGAAGCCTGGAGCAGCAAGGGCCGCGGTGCAGCCCGGGCAGTCTTTCCGGAGTGGGTCTGGCCAAGATTCACCTCCCAGGCTTTGGGTCCCGGCCCAACCCTCCAGACACTCTGCTCAGGGCCAGGATCCAGGCTTGGATGACTCCAGGGGATCCTGGTGATGAAAGTGGCACACAGGTGCTGTTTGCGTGTCACCTCACACCCCGCAGCCCCTACTGTGCTGAGTGGCATCTGCAGAGAGCAGCACTTCCATCCCCGGGGCTATCCAGACTGGCCAAGTCTATGTCTGTGTCTGCATCTTAACACGGTCCCTGGTTTGAGACACACCTCTTCTCTGCCCCCTGGTCCTGGGAGGGAGGTTCCAAGGGGTCACACCAGCCATCCCTGATCCCAGGCCACTGTGCTGCACAGGGAAGGTGGAGCACCTGGCCCCAGGCAGGAGGGGGCCCGTCTTGGGAGGGGAGGTGGCTCTGCACAGGGATGGCCGTTCGTGGAAGTCGGGCCTTAGGGCCAACACCCAGGATGCAGCCAAGCCCTCTGCTCCCAGGGAGAGGCTGGGCGTCACTGTCTAACCTCAGGGGTGGCAGAGCTGGGAGGAGAAGCCGGGGACACCCCCACTTTTTCTGGCCTCTGCCCCTCTCTGCTCCCAGCTCCTGTCTCCTCCCCCCAGGACATTCACAGCTTCGATGTGAAGCCAGTTCTGGATGATGTGACCACTTTGGGTCCCCATTTCCCGGACTGTGCGCCTGACGAGGGCAGGTCTGCTCTGTCTCATTCATGCTGTGTCCTCCCACCCATGAGAAACAGACAAGGGGCTGACAAAAAAGCCCATGAGGAGAGTGGGGGAGGGGGGGATGGATCTGAGCACCTCAAGGGTCCCTTGGAGGCTCATGTGGGATGTGGCTTTGGCTCCGCGCTCCAGAGGCCCGTCACAGGGTGTCGCCGAGAGGACACAGCAAGACCCTGTCCCTGGAGATGTCCTGGCAGGGCCTGTATGGCTGAGGGCAGCCCTGGCCAGTGGGTGGGTACAGTTTGAGGCCTTCTGAATCCTGAGGGTCCAATGACATTCTCTTCGTGATCTTCGGAACATGGGTCAGGTGGGGTTCTTGGGAAACCAAAAGAGCAGAGACTCGGATCCGAGCAGTGACCCAGTCAGGAAGGATGGGCTGGATGCAGCAGCACTGGCTGCTTCCCGCCTGGGAGAGGAAGGGGGGGGCGTGTGAGGTGGGTGTCCCCTCCTCCTGGTGGGGAGAGGCAACTCAGCCAAGCTAGACACTCAGGGTCCTCCTGGGTCCCTTTTCTTCCCTCCCTCCATGGTCTGCACACCCAGCCTCCAGGACAAACCCAGGATCTGGCTACTGACACCACTGGCGTCCCGGTATCACCAGCTCAGATGACCACAGCGCTGGGCTCTGAATCACATGTGTTCCTGCCTCCCAGAGACAGGATGGTTTTCCGCTAAGCACAGGTGGTGTCCCCCTCCCACGTTCCCTGTCCCCCCGCCACGGCCCCACACCTTCGGAACCCTGAGCACCTTGCAGGCCTGCAGGCCGTGCCCAGGGCCCTGCAGCCCCTCTGCCCATTGGATGGTTTACCCCTTTTCGCGAGGCTCTGCAGAAGGGCCGCTGAGGTGGGCGGCCTGTGCGAGTCGGGGGCCTCCCGTCAGCAGCGACTGTGTGTCTTGTGCCCAGCGTCAGCTCTTTTACCCCTGGTTGTGTTTTGGGAGCTGGTGGGCAGTAGGAGTCGAGGAGCCTGCTTTCCTGGAAAGACCAGTGCGCATATTCCTGGCCCTCATTTGTGGGCAGGGGCAGGCGTCAGTCCCGGGAACGGGAGAGCAAGTTCCAGAGAGCCAGAGGCCATGGGGAGAGAGCAGAGGGCTGGCGAGGATGGCCTTTGCCTGGGGTGGGGTGGGGGCTGAGAGAGTCCTGGGAAGGCTCTTGACCCCATGGAGGCTGATGGGCTTTGCCCCCTTCTGTTGTGTTTGGAGGAGGAAGTGATATATTAGGGCCTCCTAAACTACTCATTTATCGATGCATTTCTACAAAAGTTTTCCAAGATGAAACAGCAAAGGGGACGGGGGCTGGGGGTGCGGGTAGGGGATGAGGGGAAGCGAGTGGGGGTGATAGGGGCTGGGCCACAGAGGACCTTGTACGCTGTGAGGCCCTGGAGGTCATGGCAGGGTTTTGCCCAGGACCTGAGAAGCCTCAGATATCCTTGAGTTTTGTTTTGTTTTTGAGGTGAAAGTCATATAACATAAAATTCACCATTTTAAAGTATATAATTCAGTGGCATTTAGTGCTTTTACAATGTCGTGCAACTATCATCTCTGTTTAGTTCCAGAACGTTTTCATCACCCCAAAGGGAATCCTGTACCCTCAGGCGGTCACTCCACACACCCCCTCCCCTAGCCCCTGGCAACCACTAGTCTGCTTTCTGTCTCTGTGGGTTTCTGGACATTTCATATAAATGGAATCATGTAACACGTGGCCTTTTGTGTCTGGCGGCTTTCACTCAGCCTGATGTCTTCAAGTTTCTTCCATGTTGTATCATGAATCAGCTTCATTCTTTTTTTATGACTGAGTAATATTCCATTGTATGCATACCCCACGTTTTGTTTATTCATTCATCCACTGATGGGCATTTGGGTTATTTCCACCTCTCTCCTTTTCAGAACTTTATTTTTATTCCAAGACAAACTTTGCCTTGTGCATCCTCATTTTGAGGTGCAGGAATCTGTTTTACTTGTCGCATCCCCAGCTAACTGCCTCCATAGGTAAATCCATCTTAGGGCAGTTATTCTTTTTTTTTTTTTTTTTTTTTTTTGCGGTACGCGGGGCCCTCACTGCTGTGGCCTCTCCCGTTGCGGAGCACAGGCTCCGGACGCGCAGGCTCAGTGGCCATGGCTCACGGGCCCAGCCGCTCTGCGGCATGTGGGATCTTCCCGGACCGGGGCATGAACCCGCGTCCCCTGCATCGGCAGGCAGACTCTCAACCACTGCGCCACCAGGGAAGCCCAGGGCAGTTATTCTTGGTTTTATGGCTTCCTTACGTTGGTGACAGGAAGATCCCATGCAACCTGCTGTTTCCTGGGCCCGGGTTCAGTCCTCCTGTTTCCTCTTACAGCTCTGGGGCTGCGGACGAACTGCTCAGCGTGTCCCTGAAAGGTAGGGCTGACAAGCGTTTCCCCTCGACTGGGTGTCCACCGACTGCAGCCAGAGCCAAATTCTTTTGTAAACGGCCAGGGTGACTTTATGGTCGTGTGGCCGCCCTCCCCTGGGGTACAGGGCACAAGCGGCATGCTGGCTGGTGTCAGAGTGGCTGGACCTTGAAGGTCAGCACCTGCTGGAGGTGGCTCTCCTTCTCTCACGGTGAGAAGCTGGCCCGTGGCACCCCCAACCCCGGGGCTTAGTGCTACCCGGGAGGCTGCAGGTTTTGAGTTCCTCCTTCAGACCTGTGCTGGAGCTCTGTGCTGGCAACTAATCCCACCCCGCCTCCTGCAGGGGAGAGAAGAGGGGCTTACTCGTGGGGATGGCTCACTGGGGCACAGGGGACAGTGAGGTGACATGGAGAGTCCTATACCTTAAAACGAGCACTCAGTAGGCACAGGTCATTTCATTTTTTATTATTTGTTTATTTATTTATTTTTGGCTGCGCTGGGTCTTCGTTGCTGTGCACGGGCTTTCTCTAGTTGTGCCGAGCAGGGGCTACTCTTTGTTGCGGTGTGCGGCCTTCTCATTGCAGTGGCTTCTCTTGTTGCAGAGCACGGGCTCTAGGCATGCAGGCTTCAGTATTGTGGCTCATGGGCTCTAGAGCACGGGCTCAGTAGTTGTGGCACACTGGCTTAGTTGCTCCTTGGCATGTGGGATCATCCTGGACCAGGGCTCAAACCTGCATCGGCAGGCAGATTCTTAACCACTGCACCACCGGGGAAGCCCCGGCACAGGTCATTTTAGAATGAAAGCTAATGAAATAAATTTTTAAAGAGGAGAAGGTTGGAAGCAACCCAAAGGTTCATA
This sequence comes from Physeter macrocephalus, assembly GCF_002837175.3. NCBI lineage: Eukaryota > Metazoa > Chordata > Mammalia > Artiodactyla > Physeteridae > Physeter > Physeter macrocephalus. Next base: position 15,131,455 of record NC_041215.1, on the reverse strand, counting down.
GATGGGTGAACAGATAAAGGAACTATGGTGTGTCCACAGAGGGGAATATTACTCAGCTAGAAAAAGGAATGAAGTGTTGACACACGCTACAACATGGATGAACCTTGAAAACATCAGGCTTAGTGAAAGAAGCCAGATACAAAAGACCGCATGTTGCATGATTCCATTTATATGAAACATCAAAACAGGCAAATCCATAGTTACAGGAGGCAGATTAGTGGTTGCCAGGGGCTGGGGTTGGGGGATTGGGGGGGGTGACTGGTAATGGGTATAGGTCTTCTTTCACAGTGCTGAAATGTTCTGGAACTAGATAGAGGTGATGGTTGCATAACATTGTGAGTGGATTTTATGCCACTGAATTGTACACTTAAAAATGATGAATGTTATGTGAATCTCATCTCAAGTACAAAAAAAAGGGATGCGGGAGGCTCTGCAGGTCCTGCATCAAACCCCGCCCATTTCACAGGCGGCACGTGGAGGCTGGAGAGGCGCATCCACTGCCATGGCCAGTCAGTGGGCAGGTGGCAGACAACATTGGGACCTAGGCCTGGTTTCCACTTCTCTGGGGCTGGTTCTGGCAATTTTGCCTCCACCCGGGGCAGCTTCAGAGCCCTGCCAAGCCTGCCCAGGGACCAGATGGCCCTGAGGCCTGTGAGCCATCTGCCCGCCTCTGCTCTCCCGCAGCATGGCCGACAAGAACGGGGCCCTCAAGTGTACCTTCTCGGCCCCCGGCCACAGCACCAGCCTCCTGCAGGGCCTCGCCGCCCTCCGTGCCCAGGGCCAGCTCCTGGATGTCGTGCTCACCATCAACCGAGAGACCTTTCACGCGCACAAGGTGGTCCTGGCCGCCTGCAGCGACTACTTCAGGTGAGTGTGGGCCCCCAGGGGCAGGGTGGAGGGTGCCGCCCTTCTAAGAGGGAAGATCTCAGCGCTGGGCATCTAGCCGGGGATGGCTCTGAGGGAAAATGGCTGGGGTTAGCCCATCTTTGGGTTTAGAGAGAAGCCCAGTAAGCCTGCAGGTTTTTCCAGGTTTGCTACTTATTCAAACTTGTGGGGGACACCGAGCAGACAAGCAGAGCATGCCTGGGGGACAGAGGCGGGTGCCCGATTAGCAGCAGCTTCTGCCCTGCGAAGGTGGCAGGGCTCCATCAGGTTTTCATTCTAAGTCTTTATGTGATGCCTGCATGTGCCAGGCGCTGGTCTAGGCCTTGGGGATTTAGCAGGGATAAGACAGGCACGAGCTCTGTCCTCATGGCACCTGTGCTCAGGCTGAGGGATGGGAGGGACACCTGCTCGGCAGCCCTTGTGTGTGCCAGGCTCTGTCCAAGGCCCCATGTGATGAGTGAGGTGTTGCTGGGTGTACAGGTCTCTGTACCCTGAAGGCCCTTTCCTGAAAGCTCCTTCCCTGTGTCTGGCTGGGCAGGGGAGCGAGGGGCCCACGGAGCAGGGCTGGGGGCCATTCTCATCAGCTGGGGGCTGTCACAGTCTGGGGACAGTCTCCCTCATTCCCTTAGTGACCAGCTGGCAAGCTTCTTCCTGACACCAGAGAGAGCTGGGGTGCCACCCTGGGGGTGGTTCTTCAGCCCCACATTGCCAGGGGTGGCCGAAGCGTTCCCACCTGCCATCCCAGGTGCCCGTCTCGGGCTGCCTGTTCCTCGCAGCTGGGGTGCCTTGCCTGGTGCGCCCCCTGGCTGCCCGCCCCACGGGCTCAGAGGGGCCATTCTGGGGAGTTGGAGCGGCCAAGCCATCTGGGGCGCCGCTTCTATTTTTATTCTGGATTTGGGGACGGGCGAGCTGGCCCAGCCAGAACTGCCCTTTAAAGGCTCCTCTGTGCTGGCACTGCAGTTGGAGAGGCCTTAAAAGGCAATGCTCCCTCCCGTCACCGACACCGTGATTGCTTCTGCCTTCGATGGGCTGACGGGACTCGCGGGGACAAGAAGGGGCAGGGTCCAGGGGGCTGGTAGAGCGCTGTGGTGGAGGGTTGGGCGGTTGTTAGTCAGTGGCGCCACGGCAGCACCAAGCTCAGCTGTCCCTCCTCTGGGGCCTGAGCTGGGCCCACTGGGTGTGCGACTAGGGGACGGGCATCTGTTGGGCAATGTCGGGAAGTTCTCTCCCCTCAGACAGCTGTCACAGATGTGTGCTGATGGTAGTTATAATTATGATGAAATGCCAGCTTGCCCCAAGCTGGAGCACACGCCATCTTCTAGAACCTGCCATGAACCCTGAGCAGGCACTGGGGTTCTCACCCCTCTTCCTGGTGGGGGGCCCTCAAAGGCCATGGGGAGCTGTGACCCAGGGCCTACGTCTCTCAGCAGTGCTCACATTAGCACTGCTTCTCAGAGCAGGATAGCACGGCTGACAGAGCTGGGGTTACTTGCTTCTGGGGGGCGGGTCTCACGATGGGCTGGTGTTCCTTTGGGCCATTCTCAGGGGGTTTTCCTGACCACGTAAGCCTCTGGAGATGGCAGGGACCCTAGCACAGCCCCCTGATGGGCACTCTGACCTGGGCACCCTCACCCCTCCCTAACCCATGTGACAGTGACCCAGGCTGGGGAAGGTGGGTGGAGCCAGCTGCCCACGTGAGGGGCCGGGCTCTGTGAACCACAGTGCCTAGTGCCCTTGGGGGTCCCTGCCTTGTCTCCTGAACTTGCCGCCGGCGTGGTCGTCCAGGGCTGGGTGTTAATGTGGGGCTGGAGACCTGTCCCCGGAGCCAAAGCCAAAGCCAAGGTTTGGTCTTCTCTTGCACAGCCGCACCAGCCCCGCAGCGAGCAGCCCCTGGTCCCCGCCCTTTGAGCCAGCTGGGCCCCAGCACCACACACCTCTGGGTGAGGCCAGGCAGGGCTCCACGTAGGGGGGCAGAGTGGGGAGTTGCTGCTTGTAGGAAGACGCATGGCTAGGGGTGGATTAAAAATCTTTCTTTTCCTTTTTGCCTGTCTTTAATGAGCATCCGGGCTGCTTTCCCCTGGCTGGCCGTGCCCTGCTCGCAGTGTCCTGGGGCCAGGCCACGCTCGGGCAGCCACAGTGCCCCTTGGCTGCCCCGAGCCCACATGCTGTGTTTCTGACCTTCAGGGCCATGTTCACGGGCGGCATGAGGGAGACGAGCCAGGACGTTATTGAGCTGAAGGGCGTGTCGGCCCGCGGCCTGCGGCACATCATCGACTTCGCCTACAGTGCTGAGGTGACGCTGGACCTGGACTGTGTGCAGGACGTGCTGGGTGCAGCCGTGTTCCTGCAAATGCTGCCCGTGGTGGAGCTGTGTGAGGAGTTCCTCAAGGCCGCCATGAGCGTGGAGACCTGCCTCAACATCGGCCACATGGCCACCACCTTCAGCCTGGCCTCGCTCAAGGAATCGGTGGACACCTTCACCTTCCGGCACTTCCTGCAGATTGCCGAGGAGGAGGACTTCCTGCACCTGCCACTGGAGCGCCTCGTCTTCTTCCTGAAGAGCAACCGGCTGCAGAGCTGTGCCGAGATTGACCTGTTCCGTGTGGCCGTCCGCTGGCTGCAGCACGACCCCGCCCGGCGGCTGCGCGCCAGCCACGTTCTCTGCCACATCCGCTTCCCGCTCATGCGGTCCTCAGACCTGGTGGACAGCGTGCAGACGCTGGACATCATGGTGGAGGACGTGCTGTGCCGCCAGTACCTGCTGGAGGCCTTCAACTACCAGGTGCTCCCCTTCCGGCAGCATGAGATGCAGTCGCCGCGCACCGCCGTGCGCTCGGACGTGCCCTCGCTGGTTGCCTTCGGCGGCACGCCCTACACGGACAGCGACCGCTCAGTCAGCAGCAAGGTGTACCAGCTGCCCGAGCCGGGGGCCCGCCACTTCCGTGAGCTGACGGAGATGGAGGTGGGCTGCAGCCACACGTGCGTGGCCGTGCTGGACAACTTCGTGTACGTGGCTGGGGGTCAGCACCTGCAGTACCGCAGTGGCGAGGGCGCCGTGGACTCCTGCTACCGCTACGACCCCCACCTGAACCGCTGGCTGCGCCTGCAGGCCATGCAGGAGAGCCGAATCCAGTTCCAGTTGAACGTGCTGTGCGGCATGGTATATGCCACGGGCGGTCGCAACCGGGCCGGCAGCCTGGCCTCAGTTGAGAGGTACTGCCCACGGCGCAACGAGTGGGGCTACGCCTGCTCACTGAAGCGCCGCACATGGGGCCACGCGGGTGCCTCGTCTGGGGGCCGCCTCTACATCTCGGGCGGCTACGGCATTTCGGTGGAGGACAAGAAGGCCCTGCACTGCTACGACCCCGAGGCCGACCAGTGGGAGTTCAAGGCTCCCATGAGCGAGCCCCGAGTGCTCCACGCCATGGTGGGTGCCGGCGGCCGCATCTACGCCCTCGGCGGCCGCATGGACCACGTTGACCGCTGCTTCGACGTGCTGGCCGTGGAGTACTACGTGCCCGAGACGGACCAGTGGACCAGTGTGAGCCCCATGCGGGCCGGACAGTCAGAGGCCGGCTGCTGCCTGCTGGACAGGAAGATCTACATCGTTGGGGGCTACAACTGGCGTCTCAACAACGTGACAGGCATCGTGCAGGTGTACAACACCGAGACGGACGAGTGGGAGCGTGACCTGCACTTCCCGGAGTCCTTTGCCGGCATCGCCTGTGCCCCTGTCCTGCTGCCCCGGGCCAGGACCAGGAGGTAGCTCCCCAGACCCCGGTTCCCGGCCTGGCCGCCTGCTGTTTCTGCGAGGGGCTTGGCGGGTGCGTGTCTGGGCGGGGTACTTCGAATCCCCACTCCCGCGGGCTGGTCTCACATAAGGCACCCTCCTCACCGCCCTCCCTTCCTTCCTGAAGCAGATTCTGGCTCTGTGCCCGGTGGGGGAGGCTGCCAGCAACAAGGCTGATGTGGCAGCAAACTCACACCCAAGGCGGTTTCCTCGCCCACCTTGAGTTCTCGCTGGCTAGCTGGCGGGCGGGCGGGAATCGGGGTCTCCTTTGGGGCGTCATGGTGTGGCTTTGCCCCACTTCTCTCCCCTCCCCCTGCCCGGAGGTCTGAGAAATTCAGATGCGAACTCATTCACGGTTGATCCCCAAATGCCCCCCAACCCCCATGAGTTGCATGCGTCCTTTTTAAAATACACCCCAAATCTCTGTAACATATGGACCTCCAGGGGCAGGAGAAGCGGCTGGCAAGTACCTGCCTTGGGTTGGCCAGAAGGGCACGTTTCCTCCTCCCCAAGAAGCCTGAGCTGCTGGGCAGGAGGGAGCCGGCACTCATTTCCATTCCTGGCCTGGGCCTTAGCACCTTCAGGGTGTTCTATCATCTGCTTTCAGGAGGAAAACAAACACAGCCAGCTCCCAGAGACGGTCCTTACGGGCATCAGGCCTTCCCATTTGGCCCTGGGTGATGTGTGGGGCCTTAATAAGAACGGGCTGACCCTCCTCATCCCTGTCCCTGTCCCATGAAGGAAAGGGGACGCCTGCTTCAGAATCTCACAGTGCGAATCTCACAGTGCGTCTGCATTCCACAGGTCTGTCCCGTGCTTTTTATTCCTCCCCCTCTTTCCAGCCCTCTGCTTCCCCCAATCCTGTGTTCAGGTTGACATGCCGCAGGCCTGTGCCCACCCTGCGTGGGAAGTCAGGCGGGCCGTGAGGCCTCTTCCTTCAAGGGCTTTGCGGTATCTCCAGCCACATTTGTTTTGGTGTCTAAACCTCAAAACCATTTTTTTTGTTGTTGTTCTCTTTTGCTTTTTTTTTTTTTTTTTAAGAGGCCAGCACCACTGTCTTATAAATGAGATTTGTCCCCTCGGGGCAACTTAAAGTGTCTCTTCTGCTGCTAATGGACGATTGATGTCGTGTCTCTGTGACCCGCTCGCCAAGTAAAGAATTAACCTCATACCTTAGCAGACGTCGTCTCCTAATATTTTCCTTTTATTTAATAAAAATGTTATGGTAAAAAGATGGAGTGGGCCCAGTGCTGAGCTTGTGGGGCTTGATGGGTCGCAGATTCCTCGTGTCCTTGCATGTTTGGGGGCTCCGCTCCCCCCTCGCCCTTTTCCAGCATTGCAGAGGAGCCGGAAGTGGGGCCGGCCTTTGGCTCAGAGGCCTGGGGGCAGCAGGAAAGGAGGCTAGGACTTCCACCCGGTGCCCAGAAGACAGAGGGCAACCAGCCGGGGCAAGGCAGCCTTCAAGAGACTCTTTCCTGGTGGTTCCTTGTGCCTGGTGACCCGGCCCCCTGCCATCAGCCGGCCCCACAGCCCCTGGCAGGTTCTGTCTCCATCTGCTCAGTCCTGGGACTCCAGGTTGGGAAGCTGGGGATTCCCCCTCCCCAGAGGCTGTGATAGGGGAGGAGCAGGGCAGGTCCTAAAGGAAGCATGAAGTCACTGTGCTTCCCTATGGGCCCAAGAGCTCCTCAAATTGCCCCCGGCCCCTGCTCTTGTGGCAGGCCTCTCTGCGAACCCGGCTGCAAATTGGTGGAGAATGCAGTATTCTGACAGCCTTCTGAAAGGGCAGGCTTCCGGGATCACCCTCAAAACGTACCCACAGGCCTGGTGTTCCTGTGCAGCGGCCGTCGGGGCCCGGGGTGAGGCTGGGTGTGTGTATGGGGGTGCGGGGTGGAAATAGGAACTTGGTTGGGAACCAATAAGGAGCCCACACTGCCAGGGGCATAGAAGTGAAAAAACAGCAGCCCTCAGGGACTTACTGGAACATTCTAGTCCCTTCTCATCATCCCCAACCTGAGCTCCCCCAAAGAGAACCCTTCCCTGCTGGAGGCACAGCCCCTTCGGGGGGGAAGGGAGAAGGCTTTGCCAGCTGCAAGTCCCCCCAGATCAGCTCACACCTCAGAACATCTTGTCCCCAACGAGCTGGCAGGGGCGCCGGCGCAGAGTTGGGGGTGGGGAGGTGCTGCCATATCTAACCGGGTCGATTGTGCATAACTGTCTGGGCTGGTTCATGGAATGTTCTCAGGGGCCCCTTGCCCCTCCCTCTCCACACCCACACCCCCCCGGAAGAAAGGAAAATTATTTTTCATATTGTAAACTTTAAACACGAAAAAGCTGTTTTTAATTTAGCAGAAACTGGCTTGCATCTTCACTTTGTGCACATTTGTGTCCTTCAGAGGGAGGCGGAACATGCGTGCACACAGGCACGCAGACGCTCACACGCACACCTGCACTCATGCATCTGACACCCACATCCACGTGGTCACACTCACAGGTAGCCTTGCTCACAGGCTGTGTAACATGCTCACATGCTCACTCACGCACAATTAAACACACAGCTCACATGTGTACATGCTCCTGGACTAGCCTGGCCCTCCTCTGCACAGCACCCTGAAGGGGTCTGGAGCTCATCACCTCATCACCTCCTTCACCTTTTGCCCAGGGCAGCTTGGGCACATAGGGACTGAGCTTGTGGAGAGCCCGTCTGCTTCCAGATATCCTGCTTTCCCACCGTGGCCCTGGATGTGGCCGGCAGGAGCCTCCCTCTGCACCTGGGCTCGGGCTGTGGGAAAACGCCATCTCCTGGGACGGTGGGATGGAGGCCCGCGAGAGGGAGGCCAAGTGTGACTTCTGGGGCCTCACAGCGAGCGAGGGCCAAGGGGGCCTTCGAGGGAGCCGTGTGAGGTGGGAATCTGCCCCAGACCTGGCCAGCTTGGAAACCCGCCCCTGGCTTGATCCCTGAGAATGCAGCTCCAGCCCCTCTGTTCTCACGGGCCCTGGAGCTTTTGCTTCTCATGGTGGAGCCTCGGCGCACCAGTTTTATTAGGGGCACCTGGCCATGTATCCCAGGAGGCACAGCCTGAATGTTTGTTGCACAAATGACAGCTTTTGGGGTGGGGCGGTGGGAGCGGAGTCTCATCCACTCCAGCATCC
>NC_041215.1:15116099-15123130 GCF_002837175.3 Physeter macrocephalus | reverse complement strand
TTTTTACAACTCCGGGAAATAAGGTGTGGTACCTGAGTCCATTACATCGTACCGTCAATTTCCTGTTTTTTTTTTAAAAATTAATTAATTAATTAATTTTTTGGCTACGTGGGGTCTTCGTTGCTGCGCCCGGGCTTTCTCTAGTTGCAGCGAGCAGGGGCTACTCTTCGTTGCAGTGCACTGGCTTCTCTTGTTGCGGAGCATGGACTCTAGGTGCGTGGGCTTCAGTAGTTGTGGCACGCGGGCTCAGTAGTTGTGGCGCACGGGCTTAGTTGCTCTGCTGCGTGTGGGATCTTCCCGGACCAGGGTTTGAACCTGTGTCCCCTGCATTGGCAGGAAGATTCTTAACCACTGTGCCACCAGGGAAGCCCCAATATCCTGTTTTTGCCAATGGTTTAGTTAAGTGTCCATGGAGAGGGAACTATTTTTGCAACTTTGTCAGTCTTAAAATATTTCCAAATAGGAAGTTAGAAAAGTTGAATGGTCTAAAGAATTGAAAGCAGGATCTCAAAAAGATACTTGTGTATCCATGTGTTCACAACAGCATTACTCACAATGGCCAAAAAGTGGAAGCAACCCAGGTGTCCATTGATGGATAGATGGATAAACAAAATATGGCCCATTCATACAGTGGAATATTATTCAGCCTTAAAAAGGAAGGACATTCTGACACATGCTACTACCATCGGCAGGCGGACGCGCAACCACTGCGCCACCAGGGAAGCCCTCTCCCTAAGAAAATTGCATAGAAATTTTAAGAGGAAAAATTCTTCACAAATGAAATGTTTTTGTTTGTTTGTTTTGTTTCTTTGTTTGTTTGTTTTTACAACTCCGGGAAATAAGGTGTGGTACCTGAGTCCATTACATCGTACCGTCAATTTCCTGTTTTTTTTTTAAAAATTAATTAATTAATTAATTTTTTGGCTACGTGGGGTCTTCGTTGCTGCGCCCGGGCTTTCTCTAGTTGCAGCGAGCAGGGGCTACTCTTCGTTGCAGTGCACTGGCTTCTCTTGTTGCGGAGCATGGACTCTAGGTGCGTGGGCTTCAGTAGTTGTGGCACGCGGGCTCAGTAGTTGTGGCGCACGGGCTTAGTTGCTCCGCTGCGTGTGGGATCTTCCCGGACCAGGGTTTGAACCTGTGTCCCCTGCATTGGCAGGAAGATTCTTAACCACTGTGCCACCAGGGAAGCCCCAATATCCTGTTTTTGCCAATGGTTTAGTTAAGTGTCCATGGAGAGGGAACTATTTTTGCAACTTTGTCAGTCTTAAAATATTTCCAAATAGGAAGTTAGAAAAGTTGAATGGTCTAAAGAATTGAAAGCAGGATCTCAAAAAGATACTTGTGTATCCATGTGTTCACAACAGCATTACTCACAATGGCCAAAAAGTGGAAGCAACCCAGGTGTCCATTGATGGATAGATGGATAAACAAAATATGGCCCATTCATACAGTGGAATATTATTCAGCCTTAAAAAGGAAGGACATTCTGACACATGCTACTACATGGATGAACCTTGAGGATATTATGCTAAGTGAAATAAGCCAGTCACAAAAGGACAAATACTGTATGATTCCATTCATATGAGATCCCTAGAAGCAGTGAAATTCACAGCGAAAGAAAGTAGAATGGTGGGTGCCGGGGGCTGGGGTGGGGGGGAAATGGAAAGTTGTTTCGTGGGTACAGTTTCAGTTTTGCAAGATGAAGAGTTCTGAAGGTTGGTTGCACAACAATGTGAAGAATGTACTTTTAACATTGCTGAACTGTACACTTGAAAATGGTCAATTTTATGGTTTTACCACAATTTTTAAAAATTGAGTGGTGTTTTTTAAAAAAGAGAGTGTATCATCTTTATTTCTTTTTTTAAAAAAATTATTTATTATTTATTTTTGGCTGTGTTGGTTCTTCGTTGCTGTGTGCAGGCTTTCTCTATTTGCGGCGAGCAGGGGCTACTCTTTGTTTTGTTGCGCGGACTTCTCCTTGCGTTGGCTTCTCTTGTTGCAGAGCATGGGCTCTAGGCATGTGGGCTTCAGTAGCTTCAGCTCGCGGGCTCTAGAGCGCAGGCTCAGTACTTGTGGCTCATGGGCTTAGTTGCTCCGCGGCATGTGTGATCTTCCCGGAACCCGTGTACCCTGCCTTGGCAGGTGGATTCTTAACCACTGCGCCACCAGGGAAGCCCTCATCTTTTATTTCTGAGTAGTCCATGTATGCACACAGTGGAAGAAATGCTGAGGGTGTCTCCCCTCCACCCCCACTTTCACCTCCCCCATATCCTGGTTCCCTCCCCAAAGCCCCCACTGTTATCAAGTTCTTACTCTTCCTTCCTCAGATATTTTCTGCATTTGCAAACACATTTTTCTTACTCTGACATTTGTTTTTCATTCCATCAATGCTTCCACGCTGTTTTTTTTTAATCATTGTGATAAATACACATAACACTTACCACTTCAACCATTTTAAAGTGTATGATCCAGGGACTTCCCGGTGGCGCAGTGGTTAAGAGTCTGCCTGCCAATGCAGGGGACACGGGTTCGAGCCCTGGTCTGGGAAGATCCCCCATGCTGCGAAGCAACTATCTCCGTGCGCCACAACTACTGAGCCTGCGCTTTACAGCCCACAAGCCACAACTACTGAAGCCCGTACTCCTAGAGCCCGTGCTCTGCAACAAGAGAAGCCATCACAATGAGAAGCCCGCACACCGCAATGAAGAGTAGCCCCCCGTTCGCCACAACTAGAGAAAGTCAGCATGCAGCAATGAAGACCCAACGCAGCCAATAAATAAATAAAAATAAAATTTAAAAAATAAAGTATATGATCCAGTGGCATTAAATACATTCAGCATGCTGTGCAACCATTGCCTCTTATCTAGTTTCAGAACACTTCCATCACCCCCAAAAGAAACCCTGTCCCCATTAGCAGTCACTTACCATCTCCCCTCCTGCAGCCCCTGGCAACCACTAATCTGCTTTCTGTCTCTATGAATTTGCCCGTTCTGGACATTTCATATCAATGGAATCATACAGTATGTGGCCTTATGAGTCTGGCTTCTTTCACTTAGCCTGGTGTTTTAAGGTTCATCCATGCAGTAGCATGTGTCAATGCTTCATTCTTCTTCACTGTTGAGTAATATTCCATTGTATGAATGGACCACGGTTTGTTTCTTTAACTGCTGATGAACATTTGTTTTCTTTTCTTTTGGCGATTGTGAATAGTGCTGTCATGAACTTTCACCTATAATATTTGGACACCTATTTAATTATTTTGGCTTTATCCCTAGGAGTGGAATTGCTGGGGCCTATGGTAACCATGTTTAACTTCTTGAGGAACTGCCAGACTTTTCCACAGTAGCTGCACCACTTTACTGCACTTGGCTTTCCAATGTAACCATCTTGGTTTTTTAAATAAAGAGCTCTCCATCCCTCCCCCTCCCTTCACCTCACCACTCAGAGGCACTGAGCTGCTTCTTCCACTGTTGCAAAGCCAGACTGTGAACACACAACTTAGCCCCTCTAGTCAGCTTTCTTTGGCCCTTCTTGTCCTTCCTTAAGGACTTTGGTCCTGCTTTTCCTTCCCTAAGGACTCACCCACTTATTTCTGTTCCAAATCCCAGCCCCTTCCATGTGTGACTTGGGACGAGTGGCTTAGCTGCTCTGGGTCCCTTTTCCTTACTTGCAAAATGGGATAAGAATAGTTCCTCCCTCCAAAGATTTGTGATATTAAAAAAGAGAACATCAGTGATGTGCTTAAACAGGGCCTGCATCCAGTGAATACTAACTTTTACCCACATCACTCTCGGCAGTAGCATGTGACTCAGTTTTTCTGATCACCGCTAACTTGGTGTCATCAATTTCCTCTTTTTTTTTGTTTCCCAATGCGATGGCGGGTGGGGGGGAATGAAACCCTCTGTGGTTTTCCTCTCTTCACAACCCCAGCTTCTAGCAATACATGCACTTTGTACCAGACACTTATTACATGTTTGAGTTATAAAACCAGATTCTTGGTGAGATTTTTCTTCTGTTCTTTTCTTGCTCTTGGCTGAGGTCTCGCTCCCACAGCTGGCCCAGGCTGGATTTCAGATTTTCTGAATTCTACCTGAAATTGCCAGAGACCAAAATAGCCACTGAGTGTGTGACCTCTGGCCTGAGCTTGCAAACAACGCTCCCGGGCAGTTCAGAGAACATTGCCTTGGATATGCTGAGGCCTGGGCCAGAGGCAGATGGTCCTTGGTCAGCACCCTGACTAATCTGGGCCAAGGCTGCTTGGAATGAGGTGTCAGTGACCCACGTCCAAGGTCCAGTCCTGTTTCTAAGGATGTGGCCAGAAACTCAGCCGTATTTTTTGGCTATTTTTGGAAGAATGTTTGCCTCTGCTGAATGTGGGTTGGGGACCTACTGTGTGCCAGGCACAAGGTTCTAATGGAGACATAACCCTGCTCTGGAAGTCAGGGCAGGAAATGGGAAATAAACCAGAAAAGCAGTGTCGGGCTTCCCTGGTGGCCCAGTGGTTAAGAATCTGCCTGCCAACGCAGGGCACACGGGTTCGAGCCCTGGTCCGGGAAGATCCCACATGCCGGGGAGCAACTAAGCCCTGAGCCACAACTACTGAGCCCGTGTGCCTAGAGCCCGTGCTCGGCAACAAGAGAAGCTCCCTCAATGAGAAGCCCACGCACCACAATGAAGAGTAGCCCCCACTCACCGCAACTAGCCCATGCGCAGCCAAAAATAAATAAATAAATAAATAATTTTTTTAAAGAAAGAAAAGCAGTGCCTATAAAGGAATGATTTCTGAATGTGATTGCTGCTCTGAAGAGGATGAAACAAGGAAATGAGATGGACCTACTGGGGTGGTGGTGAGTTGGGGTGGGGGATTTCAGCCAGGGTGAGGAGGACCCCTAGGAGGAGGTGATGTTCCAGCTGAGCCCTGAAGGAGCAACTAGTTTTGCAGGAACCTGTAGGGCATGTTCCAGGCAGAAGAAACAGCAAGTGCAAAGGCCCTAAGGTGGGACTGTGCTCGGTGGGCCCTTGGAGGACTGCTGGGTCTAGAGCAGCTGTGTATTGGGGAGAAGGAGGGAGGGGAGGCCCAGGTATCTGGGGCCACATCAGCCTCCTTAGCAACACAGGAGCCTGCTTTGGGCACCACCCAGCTGTCGGTGCCCGGTTTTCACTTTACTTCATCCCCCCCCCAAACTCCTGTCTTGAATGCCGCATCTGTGACCCCAGGAGGCTTTAGGTGAATGGCGTTCCGAACTATGCCTCAGTTTCCTCATCTGTAAAAGGGGCCGAATAATGGAGCCTTGCTCACAGGGAGGTGGGGGGGCACCGATATAACTCACAGCAAGCGATCGGTGAACATTGTGGAATGAATAACCGGCTCGTCCCCAGCGCGTGACTCGAGTTCAAGCGGCCACAGCCTGCAGGACGAACTGTCCCCATCCTACGGGTGGGGAAACTGAGGCTGGGGAGTGGGGGCAACCACGCACTACTGTGGGGAGAGTTAGGGATGGGGCGTGCACTCTGCGTCTTGGTCGCGGGGACGCGCACGCCCAGCGGTCCGGCCGGGGGCGGGGCCCAGGGCGGGGCGGGACCGGGCTTGGAGGCGGGGCGGCGCGGTGGCAGAGCGGCGGCTGCGGCGGCAGCGGGCTCGCCAGACCGGACAGGAGTGGGTCAAAGGCGCAGCCTGAGCCCGCCATGGAGCAGCCCAGGAAGGCGGTGGTGGTGACGGGTACGCGGGTAGTGCTCTGATGGCGGCCGCGGCAGCCGCGGCCCGTGGCGGGGGCGGGTCGGGCGGCTCCGGAGGCAGCGGGGCCGGAAGAAGCGTGGTGGCCCGGGTGGGGCAGGTGCTAGAAGTCGTCTCAGGTTTGGAAGATGTCATCGCCCACGGGAGCCCAGCTCAGTCCGCGCGACAGAGAAAGTGGAGAAGGGGGCGCCCCTGTGGTCCCAATGTCAGGAGTCGGGGCAGGGAAGGACGTGGGGGTCCTGGCAAGTGCCCCACACGGAGCAGGCCCCTCTGGCCTCCTTCCTTCCCCGGTTGGGGACGGGGACCCTTCGGGTACCTGTTTGTTGTGTCTGCCCGGCAGGCAGGCTGGACTGGACTCCTCCCTGCCCCTCCCGAGGTCGGGTTTGTCACCACCCCCGGTCCCAGGGGACAAAGGCCGATTTACGGGCAGGAAGTGCCCCGTGACAAGTTAATCTCTTGCCAGCCACTGCTCCCTGAGCCCTGCGCTAATGGGGGGCTGCTCCCCCGAGGCAGAGGCAGGTGAAGTTCGGGGAACCTCGGGTGCCCGGCCGTTCTTCCGCTTGTCCCAAGGACTGTCTTGGTCAAAATCTTTCCTGCTCGGGCTGTTTGTGGGTGAGCCTGGACCCCCGCCCCACTGTCACCGACTCCCTAAAACTAACTGCTTCTCCTCTAGGAGACTCCACCTCGGAGCCTCGTGTGCGGTCAATTTCTGCCAGGCCTCTGATCGGGGGGGTGCGGTATTTTGACCCTGTCAGGAGGGGTCAGAGTGAGAAATCCAGCTAAGGTTCGAACAGGTATATTGTGGTCCAGGGAGGTTTGGGCTGGTCCTGGAATTCCCAGGAATATGGAAGAAGCCACTTATCTGACAAACAGGTGTGTCAAGTTGCCAGAGGATCACTTTCCCCTGCAGCCCTCCTATATCTGCTTATTTATTACTTTAGTCCTGACTCAGCAGGCAGCCACGGGACTGGGCATTTTTCTTGCATGAGCTCATTAGATCTTTACTGTCTCCATTTTGCAGAGGGGGAAACTGAGGTTCACAGAGGTCACCTTGTTTGTAAGTGGCTGAGCTGGGACTCATACTTGGTCCATGCCTGAGGAGGAAAGGGGTGGAGAGGTTCTGACCCTACTTGGGGGCCCCCTGCTGTTCCAGGGAACAGTATCCCTCCCAGGGCCATGATACCACTTGGGACACTTGGCTCAGCTGGAGTGACCCATGGTTCAATGACAGCCTTTCTTAGGTTTTCTTTTTTTTTTTTTTTTTTTTTCTGTTGGGGCTTTTCCCGTTGCGGGGCCC